>NC_084732.1:54951345-55293845 GCF_033978785.1 Entelurus aequoreus
TACAAAATAATAATGAATGGAATTAAGGCCCCCAAAACTGTTTTGACTATCTTTGCCCTAAATATTCGTTTGATGTCAACCAAACATAAATTCTCACCACCCTAGTCGGCATATTTTTTGGCATCTTGGAATTGCTAAAATATGCTGTGGCATCAAAATTAATTTTTTGCAGTTAGGATTTGCACCGCATTCAAATGCAGTTTCTGAGTGAAATGCAATCAATAATTGTGATTTCACAAAACATCAAGTTTTAAGAAAGTAGCAGCTGGAGAGGATTTTATTCTGAGGTAAATAGGCCAACATTCTTCTAATCTTAACTACCGGTATCAGTGCATATCTCAAGCATTGAAAGTGGTCCGAATGAGAACAAGTCATGTTCATAGAGTAAATGTCAGCGCACACAACTGACGCAGTTATCAGTCTCATGTCCACTCTTTCGTTAGACTTAAAAGCCTCACTGAGGACTACAGGATACTAATCTCATTATACTTCAGTACAACTAGCGCTGTCACATGAGAAAGTTTGACCCCTAAGCTTCAGTTATAACTAAAGCTGCCCGTGAGGGTGGGTTGGGGGTTTGGTTCTATGTGCAAACCTGGTATTCACATGACTGTTGCCTCCGGGTGTACTGGTCTGTAAGCCTATAGAGGCTGGGTCAGCACATGGCCTAGTGGAACTGCAATAACCCCCTCCACCTCTCATCTTTGCGAGACCATGGCTTCTCAGGAATTAGGCAGCAGACCGACATGTGATTCTACTCGAACATTTCTCTCACAGGCTCCAAGCCCTGCTGTGATCCACAACTCCCCCTTTCCTCTCATGTTCATTCCACCCCGAGCTCAGGAGTGCAAAACACAGCATCTTACCAACAACAGTGACCATCCACACCATGGTGTATGTGAAACTGGAAATCCAGATTGCAGACATGATGAAGGTGATGGCGAACCATTGCTTCCACCATCGTTTTCGGCAGTCGGGGACGGTCAGGAAAAGCAGGGTGATGATGGGTAAAGACAACACCCACAGGATCCTTTTGAAGTCGCTCTCCGGCACAGCAAACACACTTTTGTGTTCTGCAAGTAGATTGGACAAAAGAACCTTTAGGGCTTGACGTGTAAACACACTGCATTGTGGGTCTTGCTGGACCCTGAATCACTTATTTACAATGCCCAATGCAAGTTTTGTTTTTGTTTTTTAACAAGTTCAAAACATGGTGTAAATATGAGGCGTCATTAAAGGGTAACTGCAACTGAATTTTGCCTTATCGTTCGCAATCATTATGAGAGACAAGACAACGTTTCTTTTGCATTCTAACATGTAAAAATCAGCTTGTTCTAGGCAACTAACAATGCAGCTAATGGGAGCAATCAATTCTACCTCTATATCACTTTGAAAATGCATTCAAAAACCATCACAAATACTTTATTTACGTTTCGTAACCTGTATAATAACCAAGCTGTAGCGACATTGTTATTGTAAGAGCGAACACTGAGGATTTGTTTTTCTATTGCAGTAACACATTGGCGTGCTTTGGTATTAGCCGTAAAAGCTAACTACGGAAAGAGATAAGATAGCTTCTACATCAGCACCAAACGCGTTTGAGTTTATAATGCACAACACAATGTGATAGGACACCAATCTGTACTGACTGACAAACATGAACAATCATATTACAGTATCTGTAAAGTATTAGCCCACATTTTTATGTTTTGTGTGACTCACTCGATGGACAGTTGTCTCTTTGGTCTAGCTGGCCAGGGACATTTTGTCTGGTTTATTTGGGGTAAGCACTCCATTTATGTCGAAATAGCATTGCTTCAAATTCCATATTTTGCAGCTTGGAGTCACTTTCAGCTAACTCTCTCAGCTTCCGTCTGCTCCAACGTCTCACTCTCTTCTTCGTGCTGGCTTCTAGAAGCAGCAGTTCATCCCCCGTTCATTCAACTTCAAAAAGATGAGGTTGTGAATCCTCATAAAATAGTCGTCTTCCTTGTTTGTTACTAAGTCTTCCATGATTACGACACACACACACGCATATTTTATCCGGAAGTAGGAACAAACATTGCTGGACATGCGCTGCTATGGAAACGGAAATCAATGCGTGGAATTGATCAAAATACAGTAAATATTGAACATATTAGATATTGTTATGGACATGTCTGTTACTACATTATATATATACTTGCAGAGTGTATATAAAACGTTGCTGGATGGTTTTGAAGTTGTTTTAGAGGGCTTTGAAGGCTACAACGCTGACTCCCATTAGCCTCATCTTCCAAGCCTTTTTTATCATCTTTAAAATCGTAATTTAAAAAAAAGACGTGTGTTCTTGATTCCTTATATTGATTGTGAACGATAAGCACAATTCCAAAAAAAGTGCAGTTCCCCTTTAAAGGCCTACTGAAATTATTTTTATTTATTTAAACAGGGATAGCAGATCCATTCTATGTGTCATACTTGATCATTTTGCGATATTGCCATATTTTTGCTGAAAGGATTTAGTAGAGAACATCGATGATAAAGTTCGCAACTTTTGGTCGCTGATAAAAAAAGCCTTGCCTGTACCGGAAGTAGCGTGACGTCACAGGTTGAAGGGCTCCTCACATTTCCCCATTGTTTACACCAGCAGCGAGAGCGATTCGGACCGAGAAAGCGACGATTGGTTGTCAATGAAATTAGATTTGTTTAAAGGGTTTTTTAAACCAGGCCCAGTCCAGATAATGTCCAAGTCGGACTCAGCAACACACACCTTCATTCATGTACACAGAAAAAAATTAGGGAACACAACAGATTGCATATAATTTATAAACAAAATTACATTTTCAAAATAAGCATTTATGTACAGTCCAGATTATGTCCAGGTCACTCAAATTAGGGAACACAACAACAGATATCATATAATCTATAAAATTTATACTTTCAAAATAAGCCTTTGAGGACTTCTCATCTTTTTTTAAATGTTTTTTGGCATCATTATCGTTTTCAACCATGTAACTTTCTAAAATTAGAAAATACTGAATAAATGTTTTAAAGAAAGTAATACTAAGTGAATATCTGTTTTTGGCCTTAGAAATAAACATTTTACCGAGTACTATAATTAAATTGACTAAATCATGATTGTCAATGAACTCTCCTAAAATAACAGAAACCACATTAAGCTTCATAAACACACCAATCCTTAAACACATTTTTTCAACTTCCACCCAAAACAAAGACACAATATGACAATACCAAAACAAATGCAGGGTGGATTCAGGCTCCTGACAACAAAATCGGCAATCATCTGACTCTGTCATATTCCATAATTTTAACATTTTCCCTGTGGGTAAGAAGTTATAAATAATTTCAATTTGAAAATAACGATTTTGCACATCGATAGTGGTTTTATAGATTAGTTTGAATATGGCATCCCATGGCAACGGGCAGTCAAAAAAGTCCTCCCATTTTCCATTTGTGTTGTATGAGCCAGCCTTCAAAGATTTCTTTATTAAATAAAAATTATATATTTTTATATTTATTTTAGTTCCTTTTTGCCAACTAGAATTTCTTATTAGAGGTTTACAAACTAATAATTTAGTAGTTCCATAATTAATTATTTGTTTCCATCTTTTCCCAATTACTCCAGTTAGTTGATCAAATGAAAAGCTTGAGCAAGCATCACCATACATAGCTCTAAATTCATCATACTTCATAATTTTACCATTCTCATTGATAATATCATTGACAAAAATGATTCCTCTTTCAAACATATTTTTCCAAAAGAAAGGCTTTCCATCTATTACAATATTAGAGTTCATCCATATTAACTGCTGCAAAATATCGTCTCTTTTTTCTGGCACATAAAATTGAAAACACCACTATGAGTGGATTGTTTCCTTTATGAACCCCGCCATGTTTCCCAGCAGACTCTCTGGGAGGGGATCACTTGTAAAAAAGGATACAATTTATTTTGATACAGTACATGTTTTTTGTCCAACAGGACATTTGTGTACCACTCAATGTTTAAATACATCTTTGGAACAATTGATGCTTTTAAAGACAGACACATAGCTTCAAGGTTGAGAAGTTTCAGGCCCCCATATTCATACTCTTTGTACAAAACCTTTCTTTTAATCTTTTCTGGTTTGCCGTTCCAGACAAAATCGAAGACCCTCCGCTCATAAATCTTAAAAAAGTTTTGTGATGGAGCTGGTAATGACAAAAACTAATAAATAAATTGAGGAATAATTAACGAGTTGGCAATAGACATTTTACCATACAAGGTTAGGGATTTCCCTTTCCATAATTGCATAATTTTGTCCAGCTTTCTTAGTCGATTATCATAATTTACTGAGCCTAGATCTTCCAGATTTTCTGGGACAACAACACCAAGTATGTTAACTGGTCCATCTGTCCACAAAACAGGCACTTTGCATTCCATTCGAAAGGACGTTCCCTTTAGATTTCCGATCCTTAACATTTTATATTTATCATAATTAAGCTTAAGGCCAGATTGCTGTGAAAATATGTCCAAAAGATTAAGAAGGTTCCGCAAACAATGAGGAAAATCTTATCTTTGTGAATCAGCCTTTTCTGACATGAACTTCATCAAGAACAAACACAGAACACGCCTCACTGATGCACATCTGCAAGACTCACTCCGAGTTGCAGTGTTAAGTTACACACCAGAGTACGACACACTAGTTAACAGCATGCAATGCTAGGCTTCCCACTAACTGACAAAGAAACAGATAACAGATTTGGTGTCCAATTCAAAGTGTGACATGATTTAAAAATTTGAGAGTTTACTTTTGTATTTTACATGAGTTATTATTTGTACAAACATGGTGCAAAGTAATTCATGATTTGTTAAAAAATGTTAGTGGCTAGCTAGTTAAAATGGGATATTGTGATTTCACAAGACTGTCTTAGAAGTGATCATTTGAAAATGTTCAATTTGAAAAATGTGCACTTAGAGAAAATATAAAAATAAAGTGTTGCATATTGATATTTATCTGTTTCTATATATATTTATTGTGAGGAATCATTAAGATGATCAGTGTTTCCACAAAGATAAATATCATTAATTATTAATAATAACAGAGTTAAAGGTAAATTGAGCAAATTGGCTACTTCTGGCAATTTATTTAAGTGTGTATCTAACTGGTAGCCCTTCGCATTAATCAGTACCCAAGAAGTAGCCCTTGGTTTCAAAAAGGTTGGTGACCCCTGCTATATCCTCTTGAAAATGAGAGTCGAGAACGCGAAATGGACATTCACAGTGACTTTTATCTCCACGACAATACATCGGTGAAGTACTTTAGCTACGGAGCTAACGTGATAGCATCGTGCTTAAATGCAGATAGAAACAAAAGAAATAAGCCCCTGACTGGAAGGATAGACAGAAGATCAACAATATTACTATCAGGAGACACCGAACCAAACACTGGACCTGTAACTACACGGTTAATGCTGTGCCGCCTGTCAAAGCCTAGCAATGCTGTTGTTAACGACGCCATTGAAGCTAACTTAGCAACGGGACCTCGTCAGAGCTATGATAAAAACATTAGCGCTCCACCTACGCCAGCCCTCATCTGCTCATCAACACCCGTGCTCACCTGCGTTCCAGCGATCGACGGCGCGACAAAGGACTTCACCCGATCATCGATGCGGTCGGCGGCTAGCATCGGATAGCGCGTCTGCTATCCAACTCAAAGTCCTCCTGGTTGTGTTGCTGCAGCCAGCCGCTAATACACCAATCCCACCTACAGCTTTCTTCTTTGCAGTCTCCATTGTTCATTAAACAAATTGCAAAAGATTCACCAACACAGATGTCCAGAATACTGTGGAATTTTGCGATGAAAACAGAGCTGTTTGTATTGGGATACATTGTGTCCGAATACTTCCGCTTCAACCATTGACGTCACGCGCATACGTCATCATACATAGACGTTTTCAACCGTAAGTTTAGCGGGAAATTTAAAATTGCACTTTATAAGTTAACCCGGCCGTATTGGCATGTGTTGCAATGTTAAGATTTCATCATTGATATATAAACTATCAGAATGCATGGTCGGTAGTAGTGGGTTTCAGTAGGTCTTTAACTGCCAGTATCAAGGTCTTGATCGCTTCAGGAAAAAAATGGATTTGATTTGATTTCTCATTTCCCGCTTGAAAGCAAAGCCGAAGGAAGTCGGGTTATGAAGCTATTAAAAAGAAGGCCAGTAGCCTGGATAGCAGCTGTGACACGATCAAACATGACTTTTAACGCCATCACCTGGTACATGTTGGTGTGTTCCGATTGGTAAGTTTGAATCAAAGCATGTGTTATTCTGTTTCACACGTAGCATTCAGTAGGTTATTGGCGTGCGCCAAGCTAGTTGCAGGCGACAAACAATGTACATTATTTTGGAAAAAGCATGTTCTCTGTTTACTTTTAGTCTTGGTAAGCACAAAAATTAATGAGTATTATTTTCGGAGAAGTTGCACAGTGATCAAAGTATTTAAAAGTAATAATGGGCTTGCTTTTTCAGAGGAATGAGGCTGAACACTCAAAGACATAAAAAAGGAAAGCCATAGATAGCACGCAATTTGAACAGAGGACAATGAGCTCTAGTAGACTATGGATTCTGAAATTCTTTACCGGCATAAAAACTGACTCCGTTGACAAAATACATACAAGTTTGGCTTTGACAATAGCGGCAGCTTACTCAAATCCGTTGTCTGTTGGACGTGCTGAATGTACTGTACGACAGTAAGAGGTGAGATGTGTCTGCAATATTAGCAAAATGGACGTCTTACCATCGGGGATTTCATTGAGGCCATGCAAGCTGAGAGAGAGATGGGAGTATTCTGAATCATTCTGGAAGATTCCACTGTCTGTCCTGGAGCGACTGTGGACCCTCAGGTTGGTTTCACTCTGCCAGCCAATCATAGGTCTTGTTTCACTCCTCTCCTCTGAGACTTTACCCAGACAGGCGCAGGAGGGGCTGATTCTGCTCAGGACAAACTCACTGATGCGAATGTCAAAGCACAGAATGATGATGTAGACGCAGTAGATCACAATGAGAATGGCGGCGTCGTACCTGGCATAGAAGAAGACATACAGTAGACACAAATAAGCTCACTGATCGAATAGTTTTTTTCTGTCTGTAGTTGATGTGGCTTTTTTTGTTTTGTTTCTGCACTGCAAAAAAATATTTCAAGAATGTAAAAACAGTCCCATTTTAAGCAATTGTTTATCATTTTTTTCCTAAAAAAGGGGAAAAAAAAGTTTTTACATGAGAAAAACATTATTATTTTAAGAAAGTATATTTAGCCATTTCTTATGAAGACATTTTTTGCCATGAATTAACATTTATTTCTAATAACCAGCGGAAAACCTCATTTTGATTATTCTTCAACACATTATGAATATGTGTCTTAAATTAAGAAAGAAACTGGTTACCTAACTTTCTAAATGTAAGAATAGACACACAAATTGAAAAAATATACATTTGTAACATTTTTTTCAAAGAAAAATAAAGTTCATTTTTAATGAGATATTTATTTATTAGATATTACACTAATTTGCTTTGGCAGCTTTAACACAAAGTATGTGTGATTTCTGGCCTACTTTTTGATATATCAGTCTTTTATTCATTGAAATAGATCCTCACATTTATGTTTCTATTTTTGTGATAATCTACAAATTGCAAGTTATTACAACATAAATAATGAGTTTTGTGATGCCTAACATTTACAGTGAAACAATCACAGCGCTTCATTTTTTCCACATTTTATGTTATGACCTTATTTCAAAATTGAATACATTTTTGTCCTCAAAATTCTACACACAATACTGCATATTATGCATGATGACAATGTGGAAAAAGTGTTTTGAGAAATTTTTGCAAATGCATTAAAAATAAAAAACTAAGAAATCACAAGTATTCACAGCAATACTTTGTTGATGCACCTTTGGCAGCAATTACAGCCTCAAGTCTTTTTGAATACGATGCCACACACTTGGCACACCTATCTTTGGGCAGTTTCTCCCCTTTCTCTTTGCAGCACCTCTCAAGCTTCATCAGGTTGGATGGGAAGCGTCGGTGCGCTTTCAGATCTCTCCAGACATGTTCATTTAGATTCAAGTCTGAGCTCTGACTGGGCCACTCAAATACATGTACAGAGTTGTCCTGAAGCCATTCCTTTGATAGCTTGGCTGTGCGCTTTCAGATCTCTCCAGAGATGTTCATTTAGATTCAAGTCTGAGCTCTGACTGGGCCACTCAAGTACATGTACAGAGTTGTCCTGAAGCCATTCCTTTGATAGCTTGGCTTTGTGCTTAGGGTCGTTGTTCTGCTGAAAGATCAACCGTCACCCCAGTCTGAATTCAAGAGCGCCTTGGAGAAGGTTTTCATCCAGGATGTCTCTGTACATTGCTGCATTCATCATTCCCTCTATCCTGACTAGTCTCCCCACAGCATGATGCTGCCACCACCATGCTTCACTATAGGGATGGTTTTGGCCTGGTGATGAGTGGTGCCTGGTTTCCTCCAAACATGATGCCTGGCATTCATGTCAAAGGGTTCAATCTTTGCAGAAAAATTGATGCTGACAGAGCAATAAACTCATACTTGTATTGTACATATCACTTTCACACAGAAGGATCCAAGATGGCGCCGCGAACGGTCTTACTTGCGGGAGCAGCATCTATAAAAAGAATATAATCCTGCGAAAACGGCTCGTGTAGGATTGAAAAGAGACTTAATAGTTTCCCTATTGTATTTTGTGTTTCATTTGGCTGGACTTTGACGGCTGCTCTTTTGAACTATGTCGACGTCTTCTGGCTCGAAAAGGAAAGGTGTGGCGAGGAAAGGTGTGGCGAGGAAAATGGCGGATAACGCTACAACCGGAGCTTCAAACCTGCTATTTGAGAACTGCCATGACTATTTCATCAGTGCTCGGGGACAGCATTAAAATGCATCTCATGAATGAAGAAGTTTTCCCTTCCCTGCCAGTAGCCTCCCACCAAGAAAGGTAAAGATGAAATGGGCAATAGTGACATTGTTGCTACGCTATCCGCGTTAATTAACGCCCGCTCAGACGAGCTGAAGAAGTTGATCCAGGCCAATGCCATTCAAATTGCCAGCGGAAATGCTTAAGTGGAACAAGTTTGCAAACAAATAAGCGAGATTATGGGGAGAGTTTCTGGGCTGGAACTAGCTGTGGAGGGGGACAAGAAGCTAATCAATGTACTTCAAGAACGCATCACCGAGATGGAGAGATATTCAAGACGATGGAACCTGAGACTGCATGGTGTGGCCAAGCGTGTGGAGGACAGAGATGTACGTGAAGAGATTATCCGAGTTTGCCAGGCTCTGCTGCCGTCTGATGCTGAACGGCCCCCGAATGTTATCGACACCGTGCACCGCGTTGAAGCCGAAAGGTAACAGATGTGTTTTACTGCAGTTTTCCTCCCGGGTGCACAGAGCTGCAGTCTGGGCCGCTGCAAAGAATTCCTCTTACCTGCGAGGCAACGGGCTGTGCTTCACCGAGGATCTCTGTAAAGTCCACAGAGAAGCAAGAATGAAGTTATGGCCACTGGTGGATGAAGCTCGCAAGGCAGGGAAAATTGCCTACTTTGTAGGCGGTCGGGCATTTATCGAGAAAAAAGAAATCCCTCTTCCAGTCTGAAGATACACCTTTCAGACATTAACTTACTCTTGTCTTTATTTTGTTAAAAGAGGTGGATGGATGGATGGTTGGAGTTACAACTTACGCATGAGCCAGTTTTTTGCCCTTTTCCGAATATTAATATGATGTTGTTCCCGCAGCGTCTAGTTGCTTTGTTTCTAACTCAAAGCATTTTCTAATTCTAATTCATTTTTGGTTAACCTTGTCTTTATCTATAGTTTCTCTCAACGCCAGGGGGTTAAGGCAGAACATGAAGCGCAAAGTTTTATTTTTTATTTCTTAAACAATGTAAAACAGATTTATGTTTTTTACAGGAGACACACGTACAGTATGAATGATGATGTAAAGTTTTGGAGATCTCAATGGGGTAATGAGATATATTGCTCTCATGCATCACTGTATTCTGGTGGAGTTGGCACACTCAAAAACAATATTACAGGAGTCTTATTGCATTATGGTGACTATGATAAAAATGGCCATTATATTTGTCAGGTTTTTGAGATTCAGAAAACTAACTTTATAGTTGCTAACATTTATGGATATAACTCGGTGCCTGACAATACTATTTTATTTAATGAGGTGGAAAATAAAATTCTACACTGGCTTGCCAAATTTCCAAATGCTTATATACTTGTAGGAAGTGACTTCAATACTGTCATTGACAATTCACTTGATAGATGGCCTCCAGGCTCTCAAAATAGTGTCAGCTCAAGTCTAAAGTTACTAATGCAAAGGCTTGATATAATTGATGCCTGAAGTTATAAACATCCTGATAAGACATCCTATACCTGGTCTAATAAGTCAGGCTCAAGAAAATCTAGAATAGACATTTGGTTAATTTCTAACTCACTGCAAAACAATGTTACTGTTAAAATTCTCTCCCCTCCTTTGACTGATCATAAGGCTATACAGATTCACATATCTCTACATCCCTCTCACAATCATTCAAAAAGCTCATACTGGAATCTCAATAGTTCGGTTTTATGTCATGAAGCAGTTAAAATGAGGATTAAAGATCTAATTCAATTTTTTTGGAATGAAGCCAAAACCCAAAACAATTATTGTAGTAATTGGGAACTCCTTAAATATGAGGTACGTAAATTTATTAGAAAATATTGCAGTAATCTAGCTAAGAATAAGCTTTCTGAGGAAGAAAATGTGATTTCCATCATTACTGCATTATCCTCTATATGTCCAGATAATATGTCAGCAGTAGAAAAAGAAAGTCTCTTAGAAAGCCAAAATAAATTAGACAAAATGTATCAATCGAAAGCAGAAGGAGCCTTTGTAAGATCTAAAAACAATGGTTGGAGGAAGGTAAACAAAATTCTGTGTATTTCTTTCGTTTAGAAAAATCGCAGGCTCAAAACAACACCATTGATCAACTGAAAATAAACGATTTGGTTTGCAAATATGCAAAACAGATTGCAAATTATTGTTCTCAATTTTACAAAAAATTATACAATAGTCAATACTGTGAAAGTGATGCTGTTTCGTTTTGGATGCCTTAACTGAATCTAAATCAATCAGCACAGCTGACCAAGTATTCTGTGACCATCCAATCTGTCTCAAGGAAGTAGTGGAATCAATTAATAGTTTAAAAAATAACAAATCTCCTGGAGTAGATGGTATTACATCTGAATTCTATAAAATATTTTCAGAAGAGCTAGCTCCCTTCTTACTAGAAGTGTTTTGTAAAAGTATTGACACAGGTGCCCTTCCTCCAACTTTAACACAAGGCCTCATTACCCTTACACCCAAACCAAACAAAGATTTACTAATCATTGATAATTGGCGTCCAATTAGCCTTCTAAACAATGACTATAAGATTGTAGCTATTATTTTTGCTAAACGTTTAAAATTGGTTCTGGATGACATAATTGATGAAACACAGTCAGGATTTATGAGAGGGAGGCACATATCGAATAATATCAGGCTTGTACTTGAAATACTGGATTACCCATAGGTCATAAATGATGAAGGCTTCCTTCTTTTCTTGGACTTCTACAAAGCTTTTGACTCGATTGAACATGAATTTATCTTCAAGACACTTGACAAATTTGGCTTAGGCAATTTTTTCCGCAAAACAATCAAGACTTTGTACTGCAATGGTAATAGCTCGATAAAGCTAAAATCTGGTACATCTCCAAGGTTCGAATTAAAACGTGGGATACGGCAAGGATGTCCCATTTCTCCATATTTATTTTTGTTAGCCACCCAATTGTTATCGGTTCATATAAAAACTAGTCGTTTAAAGGGGATCTCTATATTAGACAGAGAAATAACTATCAGCCAACTGGCTGACGACACAACACTCTTTTTGAAGGACTCTTCTCAAATTCCTCTTGGCTTGGATGTGATTCATGTATTCTCTTTGGCTTCTGAATGTGAATAAGTGTGAACTAATGGCTGTGAAGAGATGTGAAATGATGTCTATATGTAAAATTCCAGTTAAGAATAGTATTAATTACCTAGGAATACTTATCACTAAAAATCAGAGTTCTTGAACTTTACTCCAATTGTAGAAAAAAACTAAGAAAAGATTTAACCAATGGCTATAGATAGATTTATCCTTAAAAGGCAGAACCTTGCTTTCCAAAGCAGAAGGTATCTCCAGGCTTACGTATGCGGCTATTTCTTTAGATGTTAACCAAAAAATATGTAAGACTATTGACAAAATACTTACTTTACTTGGAAAAACAAAATTCATTATATTAAGAAATCTGTTATAATGAACAATTACAATCAGGGTGGTCTAAACTTTCTGGATTTCACTACACTAAACAACACCTTCAAGATTAATTGGATAAGACACTATTTGAAAGACCCTACCTCAATTTGGTACTTCATTTCTCATCATGTATTTTCTAACCTTGGAGGCCTACAATTTTTGCTATTGTATAACTACAACATTGATAGGATTCCTGTTGCTCTTTCAAACTTCCACAAACAAGCCCTTCTGGCATGGTCTCTTGTATGCAAGCACAATAGGGCTTACTCATCTCCTCTTTCTGCTGTAAAAATTGTGAATGATCCACTTAACACTCCTGTGGGGAAACTTTGCTTTGATCAGAAAAATAACAGAAAAATCTGCAGCTTATTCCAAAATGATTGTGTGTCTGTCTCCTATGTAATTGTGCTCTGGAATAATGTTGTGAATGACATCTGCTGGGTCAAAACGTGGTCCCTTCCTAACAGGTATTTACTTACCAACAAAGTCAAAGAGATATCTTTTAAAATCCTTCATGGTTATTACCCTGTAAAGACTGTGATGGTTAGATACAAGAAGGACATCGATGTTACCTGCACCTTATGTAACATGCATCCAGAGACTATTTATCACCGGTTTTGGACTTGTGAAAGCACTCGATCACTAAGGCAGGGCATCTGTCGCTTCATCCTGGACAATATTCATGACAAATTTGTGCTTTGTTTTAAAGATGTGCTATTTGGATTTACACTGTATGAAAAAAAAAATTAAATTTAATTTTACCTTTGCAACCTCATTATACTATTGGCTAAGTTTTATATTCATAAATGTAAGTTTCTCAATACCCAACCTGTTTTTTGTGCCTTTAAAAAAGAATTAGAACTATATGTTAAAACACTCTCTACCTCTAACAACCAAAAAGCAGTGAAAACGATGATGCTGTGTTCTAAATTGAAATTATTTACTGAAATTGTGTGAGCCTATGGCTTTGCACTTTGTTTGTTATATATATATATTTTGCATTCTATTTTAGTTACTTTGAGTTTACAACCCCCTGGTGCTGTTTTGTACGGTTTTTGATTATTATTTCTCAACTTTTTGTAAATGTTGCAATTTATAAATAAATGTTTATAAAATTTCACCAAAAAAAAAAATATATATATATCACTTTCACTTGTGAGCTTTCAGTGACGTGCGGTGAGGTTCATGGCTGGTGAGGCACTGACTTCATCACAGTCAGATTTACAAACATGAACCCTAAAGAGTATCTTATTCACCATTTGATTGGCAGCAGTTAACGAGTTATGTTTAAAAGCTCATACCAGCATTCTTTACACATACAAACTGTAGCACACAAAAAAGCACATTTAATAAAAAAAACTTTATTATGGTCTTACCTTTACTTATAAATGAAGTCCATGCGCCGCTCCTTCTGAACAAAAGCATCGATAACTTGTTTATAGAAGTCTTCCTTATCTTTCTTCAGTTTTAAAAGTCTCTCTGTCTCGATGGAAATCACTGCCAGGGAAGAAAGTCGTCCTTGATCGGTCCTGTTCCGACTGTATGTTTTGATTTTTTTCAGTGCTGAAAATGACCGCTCCACCGATGCTGTAGTAGCTGGAACAGTGAGCACTAGCTGGAGTAACTTTGTCACCTCAGGAACAGTTTGGATGAGGTCCTTCTGGGCCAAAAAGCTGAGAAGCTGTCCAGGAGATTTACATTCATCCCTCACCGTTTGTGAGCTATACAGTCCAACATGATCCGCCTTTAGTTGCACAAAGTCAAATAATCTGGCATATTTTGACAGGCTCTGCAGTTTTGTGTCATCAAAATGTTTTGACATTTCACTGAATTTTGAACAATCAACCAAACCAAGGAAAGCCAGCTCACCAAACGGATCAAACCTAGCCTTCATTTGATAGCTTATGTCATCCAGAATGTTACAGAACACTCGTTTTCGTTCAAATCTAATTGACTGTCTGCCTCCACTCTCTGCCAGGCCAAGTGCGCTGCATTTCTTCTCAAATCGGTCACAGAAACTTTTGAACTCCAGTCTCATGCGCTCGAGAGCTGCAATGGTGTCGCGGATGCGTGCAAGACAATATTCAATGTCCATCACTTTGTTTTGCAGCACTCTGAAAAGTGCATTAGTCTCATTGAAAATGTCCTCATATACCATAAGGAGAAAGCATGTAGATGCTTGTGACAGCCACTGATCGTATCCTGCTGCCATCATCAGCGTGTCATTATCCCAGCTGTCAGGATTTTCAATGATGATGTGAAATCACGCGCTCAGATCATCGTGGTGCATGCTTATTGTGTGCAGCAGCCTAGAGTTAGAGCTTCATCTTGTGGGCGCTGCTCTGGGTAAACGGCGCTTGACAACATCATCCAGCAAGTGAGTGAGCTTTGTGGACTTGCTGAAAAATGAGGCTAGTCCCTCAGCTGTTTTAAAAAACGTGCGACACTCGGGCATGCACTTTGCTGAATGCAATAGCACAAAGTTCAGCTTGTGTGCGTAACAGTGGGTGAACATGGCTTCGGGCACTCTTTCTTTATTTTTAGCTTGCACGCCATTAAGCTCTGAGGTCATTACAGCCGCCCCATCATAGGTCTGAGCTACAAGCTTTTCAACAGTCATACTTCTCCAACACTCCCAGGACATACTCAGCAATGGCAGGAGCGCGTCATTCATTACTGAGGTCATCAAATCCCAAAAACGCCTTCCTCACCTCACAGCCTGCTTCAGTTGTAGCCACATACCGTAATATGACAGAAATCTGAGCTTGGTTTGTGACATCTGTGGTCTCGTCCACTTCTACAGCAACAAATGGGGCTGCACTGATCTCCTTTTTAATGTCATTTCTAATGACATCCCCAACTGCTTCGATTAAATCATTCTGTATTCTATTTGACAAACCAGAAAATACAGTGGATGTCTCCAAATGCCTAGCTAGCCTGTCATCTTTCTCAGCAATAGCATGCAAGAGTTCAACATAGTTGCCACGATTGGTAGAGCCTGTACTTTCATCATTTCCACGGAATGCCAGTTGCTGTTTGGCGAGGAAGCAGGTGACATTGATGAGGTCTTTTAAAATCTCTCGGTTCTCCTTTACCTTAGCATTGTGGGTGCTGATGTTGAGTCTTCGCTGTTCATCCAAAGCCAAGCCTATCCTGGACATCCCGAACGTTTTGAGTGCGATAAATGATAAATGGGTTATACTTGTATAGCGCTTTTCTATCTTCAAGGTACTCAAAGCGCTTAGACAGTATTTCCACATTCACCCATTCACACACACATTCACACACTGATGGCGGGAGCTGCCATGCAAGGCGCTAACCAGCAGCCATCAGGAGCAAGGGTGAAGTGTCTTGCCCAAGGACACAACGGATGTGGCTAGGATGGTAGAAGGTGGGGATTGAACCCCAGTAACCAGCAACCCTCCGATTGCTGGCACGGCCACTCTACCTACTTCGCCACGCCGTCCACGCGATCTGGCTTTGAATGTGAGTGGTCGACCGCTCATGTTTGATGAGGCTTCTCTGCAAATTCTTCAGGTCACAATATCCCATCTGAGTACAGGCATTGTCACAAGAAGAGAAAAGAAGACAGGAAAAGCAGAAAAGGCGGTTTCTTGCTGGACATCCACACAGCCAGCCTTTTCGTGTGTACCACGCCGTTTGAAAAGAACGGGTCTTCTGTCCCGAAGTCTAAAGCAAACCTTTTAGCTCCGGCGTTGGTCTTCCTTTAATTATTACCTCCTGTTTCGATTGAAAGTCCAGTTTAGAAAACTGTTTTATTTTAGATATGTAATCCTCCATGTTAAAAGTCCAGGCGAGAGGAAAAAATAAACAATCGCTGCCGCTGCACTTAACTTGCTAACTGTAGCTTGTTGTCACTTATTCTGCAGCCGAGCAGTCGCAA
Source organism: Entelurus aequoreus (assembly GCF_033978785.1). Classification (NCBI taxonomy): domain Eukaryota; kingdom Metazoa; phylum Chordata; class Actinopteri; order Syngnathiformes; family Syngnathidae; genus Entelurus; species Entelurus aequoreus. The sequence goes on from NC_084732.1 coordinate 54,967,638, forward strand.
GAATGATCTCTGGGATCACTAGCGCCCTCTACCACCATGAGGCGGGAGAACTGCGTGCCTCACCCAGTGCGTCTTCGCAGCCGTTTTATGATTGCTCAGCACAAGAAATACGTTACACACATACAGTTGTTGACAAAATAGGTATATAATGATTATATACCTCAGCTAACTAAACTATGGAAATGTATAATATAATTCATATAGCAATACGGTCTCACTGCACAGCAGGCCAGCAGTTAGCCGAGTCATTGCGCAATCCATGGTGAAGCTCAACTGGCTGCTGACTCACCGCAAGTCTCTTCTCATTATTTGAATGGCAGATGTGAAAATTCAGCGATTTTGAATAAAAATAATCTAAAACTGGTGAAGTTAAATGGAAAATAACTTTATAGTATAATCACTGGATACATATAACAATTTAATTAATTTTGTTTCTTATGCCATTTTTTTTCTTTCCATGATGGCACGTGAGGCACTGCCTCACCTTCCCGCCCTGACTGCACGTCACTGTGAGCTTTGTTAATAAGAACGCAGAACATGTGCAATTTGAAAGAATTAGCAGTTTGAAATTGTTTAGGAAAATGTGAGGAGGGTATGTTCCAATTGGAAAATATTTTTCAATATGCCATTTCAAATGTAGATCTCTATTATTTGTTGTGTTAATGCAGAATTGTATTAATATTATTTACAATCCTAGCCAGGGTATTCATCAGACAGTAGAAACGACTTTATGAAGGCCTGCTCTCTCTTAGAACTCTGCTATATGACTTATTTGAATTGCAACCACAATGACACATACAAACTTCTAATAAAATAGAATGCCCGCAGTTTATGATGTGACATGACAAGATAAAAGACACATTTATCGCACTGCCATAAAAAGTCTATGATGTGCTGCATGTGAAGAACGATTGTTGTTCCCGCTGTAATGAGACATAATTAGCTGCTTTTTACAAGCACCTCACGTTCAGGCATTGTCACGCTCACTCACCAGTACACCTTGTTATCAGAAATGATAGCAATGACGGCCGCAACACTGATACCGTACGCCAAGCAGTCCCTGAACAATGGCCAGCGGGTGAGACGTCCTGCCTGGAAGTGAAAACAAAAACAACTATTTAGCAGCGAGGAAGTGGGTCAACATGCGTTTGTATCGGAAGGTGCCAGAACGTTACCATAGGGGCCAAGAGTCCACATGCAGCACAGATGCCCAAGAGGTTGTAGACAGCTGAACCCACTATCGTGCTGACCCCAATGTCCCCCTTTGCCACAAACACACCTGAGGCACCAAAGTCACAGGTCATGATATTAGGAAAGGTTGTGTGACAATAAAATATTATTTATATAATAGTTTACCCAGAAAGGCTGTCACCAGCTCAGGTGCAGAACTCCCAGCTGCCATGAATGTAGCTCCAGCGACATCTTGAGACAGTCCCAGGCCTGAGACACACAAGCATATGTAACAACATAATGATGCACAATATAAGGATACAAACAAAGTACATCCTTGCACTACCTGAGCTTACAAAGATTGTTATCTTCTCTGGCTAGCATTTTATTGACCCATTCAGTCCATATAAGGATTATTGTAAGTCCAAGGTGAAATTGTAGTTGACCATAGAAGAAAAAAATATAAAAAAACACATGGGTACCCCAAATTTTATGCGCCCAGGTTTAATTTTAAGTATGATTTGGTTTTGGGCAAAACTTCACATCAGAATATGTCTGAGTTTTTATGCACTCTGTCAGTGCTATTAAACACACAGCGATGACTCCATTCCATGTGCTTTTTTTTTAATGCAGCTGCAAAAAAATTTAAATAAAAATAAAGCTGTAGCATACAATAATAGACAAAGTCAATGAGAGCCGTGTTTTCCAGATTGTCACTGAACGCACCACACTGCTAGCCATAAGTAAATCTTAAAGGGTAAATGCACTTTTTTTGGAACCTTGCCTATCGTTCTCAATCGTTATGAGAGACAAGAACACACGTCTTTTTTTTTAGGATTCTGAAGATGATAAAAAACGCTTGCAAGATGCGACTAATGGGAGTCACCATTGTAGCCTTCAAAACCAAACAACTTCAAAACCCTCCATCAACGTTTTATATACACACTGAATATATATATATATATATATATATATATATATATATATATATATATATATATATATATATATATATATATATACAAACCCCGTTTCCATATGAGTTGGGAAATTGTGTTAGATGTAAATATAAACGGAATACAATGATTTACAAATCCTTTTCAACCCATATTCAATTGACTGCACTACAAAGACAAGATATTTGATGTTCAAACTCATAAACTTTATTTATTTTTTGCAAATAATAATTAACTTAGAACTTCATGGCTGCAACACGTGCCAAAGTAGTTGGGAAAGGGCATGTTCACCACTGTGTTACATGGCCTTTCCTTTTAACAACACTCATTAAACGTTTGGGAACAGAGGAGACACATTTTTTAAGCTTCTCAGGAGGAATTCTTTCCCATTCTTGCTTGATGTACAGCTTAAGTTGTTCAACAGTCCGGGGGTCTCCGTTGTGGTATTTTAGGCTTCATAATGTGCCACACATTTTCAATGGGAGACAGGTCTGGACTACAGGCAGGCCAGTCTAGTACCCGCACTCTTTTACTATGAAGCCACGTTGATGTAACACGTGGCTTGGCATTGTCTTGCTGAAATAAGCAGGGGCGTCCATGGTAACGTTGCTTGGATGGCAACATATGTTGCTCCAAAACCTGTATGTACCTTTCAGCATTAATGGCGCCTTCACAGATGTGTAAGTTACCCATGTCTTGGGCACTAATACACCCCTATACCATCACAGATGCTGGCTTTTCAACTTTGCGCCTATAACAATCTGGATGGTTCTTTTCCTCTTTGGTCCGGAGGACCCGACGTCCACAGTTTCCAAAAACAATTTGAAATGTGGACTTGTCAGACCACAGAACACTTTTCCACTTTGTATCAGTCCATCTTAGATGAGCTCAGGCCCAGCGAAGCCGACTGCGTTTCTGGGTGTTGTTGATAAACGGTTTTCGCCTTGCATAGGAGAGTTTTAACTTGCACTTACAGATGTAGCGACCAACTGTAGTTACTGACAGTGGGTTTCTGAAGTGTTCCTGAGCCCATGTGGTGATATCCTTTACACACTGATGTTGCTTGTTGATGCAGTACAGCCTGAGGGATCGAAGGTCACGGGCTTAGCTGCTTACGTGCAGTGATTTCTCCAGATTCTCTGAACCCTTTGATGATATTACGGACCGTAGATGGTGAAATCCCTAAATTCCTTGCTGGTTGAGAAAGGTTTTTCTTAAACTGTTCAACAATTTGCTTACGCATTTGTTGACAAAGTGGTGACCCTCGCCCCATACTTGTTTGTGAATGACTGAGCATTTCATGGAATCTACTTTTATACCCAATCATGGCACCCACCTGTTCCCAATTTGCCTGTTCACCTGTGGGATGTTCCAAATAAGTGTTTGATGAGCATTCCTCAACTTTATCAGTATTTATTGCCACCTTTCCCAACTTCTTTGTCACGTGTTGCTGGCATCAAATTCTAAAGTTAATGATTATTTTCAAAAAAATAAATGTTTATCAGTTTGAACATCAAATATGTTGTCTTTGTAGTGCATTCAACTGAATATGGGTTGAAAATGATTTGCAAATCATTGTATTCCGTTTATATTTACACAATTTCCCAACTCATATGGAAACGGGGTTTGTACATGAGATATGATGGCTATATGTGATAACAAATATTTAAGTTGTAAAAATATTTTGTTGAACTAGTGAGTCACTTGGTAAAGTCATGGATGTAGGCTTGCATGTATGGTATCTGCTACAAGTTTGTTTGTTCATTTATAATGTGAAGCTTTTTATGACATTCTTAATAAATCCATGATTATATTTTGTCGCACTTTTTAGGCAACCTTGGCCACGCAGAACTATATCTAGTACAAGTTACTGGGTTTAGTATTGTAAATCATGGTTAAAATCATGAGACATAATATCTACTGGTCAACAGCGATATTTCATATTGTTACTTACTAAGAGTAGTAACTTATGAAAATGGCTCACCAGGCCAGGGCTGCACAATTAATAACATTTTAAACGTGATCACGATTTTGGCAGCTAAGATTAAATGAGGGTTATCCTTGCCAATATTAAGTTTTAAAAAGCAAGCTCCTCTGCATATCAAACCAGCAGTCAGCCAACCACCAGGGGGCGACCGAAACAAACAGTGGACTCACGTGAGAGTGAGTAAGAGTGAGTGAAAGCGGGGTCATGACCACTTTAAGTCTAAACCGTGCCCACTGTAGGTCTAAGTCGCGCCCACTCTAGGTCGTGTTCACTTAAACACATGCCCACAGAGGTGATGAAGGAAGTGAAGTGTGTCTTAAACAGAAGTGAAGCTGGAGAGATATTACATAACATGGAAATAAGAAAGAAAGAAATAAAAATACTGTTGAAAATAAGTTAGGTTTAGGGTTAGGTTAGGGCGGGGGTCAGCAACCCGCAGCTCTAGAGCCACATGCGGCGCTTAAGCGGCGCCCTGGTGGCTCCATGAAGCTTTTTAAAAAATGTATGGAAAAGGAAAAAAAATGGGGTGAAAAGTATGTTTTTTTGTTCTAATATGGTTTCTGTAGGAGGACAAACACGACACAACCTGTCCTAATTGTTAGAAAGCCCACAGTTTAATAGGTTTGTGTTTATGCTTCATTGTTGAGAGTATTTGGCGAGCCCCGTTTTGTCCTACTAATTTCAGCGGCCCTTGAACTCACCGTTTTGTGGACTGTGACTCAACAGTTTGTGTATATGTACAACTTTCTCCGATGCTGCCAGAGAAAGACGTGTTTTATGTCACTCCTTCTTTGTCTCATTTTGTACACCAAACGTTTTATACTGTGTGTGAATGTACAAAGGTGAGCTTTGTTGATGTTATTGACTTTTTGGAGTGCTAATCAGGCGTATTTGGTCACTGCATGACTGCAAGCTAATCGATGCTAACATGCTATTTAGGCTAGCTGTATGTACATATTGCATCATTACGCCTCGTTTGTAGCTATATTTGAGTTCATCTAATTTCCTTTACTTGTGTCCTCTGTGTATTTAGTTTATGTTTCCATGTTTCATGACATATTATCTGTATGTACTATTGGCTGCATTTCTGATATTTGTTTGTGTGCCATGTTGTTCCAGACCACAGCAAATGTTACCCAGCTTGCAAAGATTGGAATAAATCCATTAGAAGAAGACAGCCTGCCATTTCCTTTAAGTTGGACACACATCTATACCTTTGGCCATTCTAAGTCAATCATTTCCAGGAGTTATCTCACCCTCTGAGAAGTTTTACTAATATTTTCCAATGTAGTAAAAATGTGTAGAATAAATATTACATTTGAACATTTCTGTCAACAAAGATTTGCATCAGCCTGCGTCATTTTGATAGTAGGCTAATATAGCTAATATAGACACTTACATCATGTGTTGCCATCAATATAACACTTATATAAGTCTTTTAATTTTTTGCGGCTCCAGACCGATTAGTTTTTTGTATTTGTGGTCCAATATGGCTCTTTCAACATTTTGGGTTGCCGACCCCTGGGTTAGGGTTTTGGTTAGGTTTGGGTTAGCGTTAGGGTAGCATATGATCAGCCAAAAAAGCAATACATTCAACAACAACAACAAAAAAACAGCTCTGGCGCGTTGCATTAGTCATTTTGGATCACTTTACAAATCTAGTGTCCACTCTGGCGTCTCCAATTCAGGTAAAAGGGTCTCGCTGTGGGCGCAGACACTCTAAGTCAGACCTGGGCATTCTGCGGCCCGCGGGCCACATCCGGCCCTTTGTGCGTCCCTGTCCGGCCCGCGTGAGGCCAATCATAAATGACAAAATACATTTTAAAAAGTATCTATGTCGAGTGTGCAATACAATGGTGCTGCTTTTGTTTTGAAAAGCGTTATTTGTATTACTTCCGTGTGGACGTATGCTCGTGCGCGATTGTGAGTGAATGTGAACAGCGGCAATCACAAATTACAAAATACATTTAAAAAAACATCTATGTTGTGCGTGCAATACAACTGTGCTGCTTTTAATTTGAAAAGTGTTATTTATGGGCGTATCACCGTGTGTAACCTGTGAGTGAAGGTGTACAGCGACAAGTGATGCCCGGTTACCCCCGAGACGCTAAAAAGAGAAAAGTTGATAACGAATGCCGTGTTTTCAACAAGACATGGACTGCCAAGTATTTCTTTACAGAAATTAAAGGTAAAGCCGTGTGCTTAATTTGTGGTACACAGGTTGCTGTGTTTAAAGAATATCATTTGAATCGCCACTACACGACGAAGCACGAGGAATAATACCGGAATCTGTCTGATGAAGCGCGCGCAAGGGAGGCTGATGCGTTGGTGGTAAAACTGCAAACCCAACAAGGCTTTTGCCAAATTTCACAGCCCCAGAGATGCAGCTGTCAGGACAAGTTTCGTCATTTCTCACAAAATCGGCAGAAAAAGTAAGGCGTTTTCTGACGGAGAGTTTATTAAGGAGTGCTTATTGGACTCTGTTGCGCTGATATTCCCGGCGAAAAGGAGCGCGTTTGAGAACGTGTCACTCTCCCGACGCACTGTACCGAGGCGGGTTGAGACCATCGCTGGAAACTTGGAGCTTCAGCTGAAGAACAGAACGGCCGACTTTGACTGTTTTTCGCTGGCTTTGGATGAGAGCTGCGATGTACGTGACACCGCCCAGCTGCTCATCTTCTTACGTGGGATAACTGCAGACTTTCAAATCACGGAGTGGCTGGCAGCCATGCAGTCAATTAAAGAGACAACCACAGGTAATGACTTGTTCACATAGGTAAATGCGTGTTTGGACATGTTAGGACTGAAATGGGACAAGCTGGCAGGTGTGACAACAGATGGTTGTCCAAACATGACGGGGAAAAATGTTGGACTTTTAAAGAGGATGCAGGATAAAGTGACAGAAATTGAAATTTTTGCATTGTATTATACATCAGAAAGTGTTGTGTAAGACAGTGTTAAAAATAAAACCATCAAAAGCAATCTGCTTTTGTATACAGTTAAGTTAGGTTAAATGAAATTATTATTATTATTATTATTATTATTATTTATCTTACGGTATATCAAAAATAATTTGAGCAAAATTTTATTGAAATATTGTCGGTGTGGCCCTCCAGCAGTGCTCGGGTTGCTCATGCGGCCCCCGGTAAAAAATAATTGCCCACCTCTGCTCTAAGTCGTGCCCACTCTAAGTTGCACCCATAGGGTGACAACAGCGGAAGTGAACCGTGTCTTAAAGAAATGTCCACAGTGGCACTGACAAAGCCAGAGTAGACACTTGATTTTTAACATGATCCATGATGGCCAAAGCAACAAACCATTGATTGTTTCTATATCAGATGTTTTTTGGATGACTTTATGCAATCCAAACCCAACCCTAACCAAAATACAAACCTAACACTAACCCTAATTGCATGTATTATTAGTGTGTTGTGTGCGATTTATTAAGACTGCTTGTGCAATTGAAAAGTGGTGCAAACCACCTTATTTAAATGAGGATTTTGCGTGTACTATACAGGGCCTCACCACGGAGACACTCTCATTTATAGCACATTAATTTCATCATGCGCCTACCTATAACGTTTTGGTATGTTTTTAAACATGCAGGAGACATCTACCACTTTTTATGGGCATTTTAGAGGCAGTTGTGCATCTACATTGAAACCACTTTTTATTTTTTTATTTTTTTTACCACTGAAGATGCGCTCATTGGAGAGAGGCTGCACTTTCTCCGCTCAAGACTAAAATAAATGCAAACTTAAAACTTAAAAATTATTTACGCAATTTAAAAAAACCTAATGTTATTAAATAAAATACTGAAGGACACCAAAAGGCATCAATTGAATTTTAGTTTAGTTTAGTTTATTATTTCTTCGGTCAATGGTCAACAAAATAAACAAACAGTTTTACATAAACAAACAGATGTACATTTATAAACAAACAGTTGTACATTCATAAATTAAAAAAAAAAATGTTGCAGACCGAAAGGGTTTAGGCTGAAGTTGAAAACTTATTGCGCCTAACCCTATAAACAAAGTCAAGTATGAGATGAGCTTCCAAAAAAAAAAATTTAATTTCCTTTTCACAACATATTATAAATACACATTGTACACAACATAAATACTGTTCAATTATATACACAGTAAAGGCATGTGAAATATCCTTGTACACGTGTTAAACCTTTGCACCAATTATATACTATATACAAACAATTATACTTCCATTATATTTATATCCCACATTTAGTTTTTAATTAACATTGATCATCGTATTAACTACTGTGTTGATTCAAGAGTGATATATTTTTCCAAGACATTGATCTTAAAGTTTTTTTTAAATGTGTGAATGGAACTGGAACATTTTAAGGAATCATCCAAGCTGATGCACAGTTGAACCCCCCTGACAGAAACACATCTACTTTTTAAGCTCGTTCTTATGTTTGCTTTCTGAAAGACAGCTGAACCTCTGAGGTCATAGGGACTCTCCCTAGGTTTGAACCTCTCCTGTAGACAACGAGGCAGCATGTGGTTATGAGCTTTGTACGTCACAAGAGCAGTGTTGAAGTCAACAAGATTGTGCAGTTTTAATGTTTTTAATTTAATAAACAGAGCATTGGTATGGTCATAATAATCTGCATAATTTACAATTCTAATCGCTTTCTTTTGAAGTAAGAACATAGAATTGATGTTTGATTTGTAATTTTTACCCCAGATTTTAACACAATAATTAAGATATGGGAGTACGAATGAATTATATAACATGTTAAAAGCCTTTTGATTTACAGAGTTTTTAATTGTATGTAACATAGCAATGATTTTTGCCATCTTTGTCTTGAGTATATTTATGTACAGTTTCCAATTTAATTTATCATCTATATAGATTCCCAAAAATGTTGTTGAATACACCCTTTCTATCTCCATATCATCAATTCTTATATGACACTGTATGTTATTTTTCCTATTTCCAAAAATTATATATTTTGATTTATTTAGGTTGATTGATAGTTTATTGGCATCAAACCATTACTTTAGTATGTGGAGTTCACTCTCTACAGTCTCTAGGAGTTGGCCAAGGTCTTGCCTAGAACAGTACAGACTTGTATCATCAGCAAAGAGAATATAGTTGACTTTTTTAAAGATTTTACAGATATCATTAATACACAATAAAAAAATTTTTTGGTCCCAGTACATAACCATTGGGTACTTCATGTGTTATAATCTTTTTTATCTGAATCTACATTGTTCATATGCACATACTGTTCTCTGCCACCAAGATAACTTTTCAACCAATCATGAGCAATACCTCTGACACCATACCTCTGCATTTTGTTTAAAAGTAATGTGTGATCGATGGTGTCAAAGGCCTTGCTCAGGTCAATGAAAACGGCAACAGCAAACTCCCTCTTATCAATTGCAGCGGTTACCTCCTCAACTAATTCCATCACTGCCATGGAAGAGGACCTGTTTGATCGAAAACCATATTGGTGTTCACTTAGCAAGTGATGCTTATCAATAAAACTGTCTAATCTTGATACAAATAATTTTTCAAGGACTTTTGAAAATTGTGAGAGTACAGAAATAGGCCTATAGTTGGTGAACTGATGTTCATCTCCACTTTTGAAGATGGGAATAACTTTTGCTGTTTTCATCTTCATTGGGAAGACACCTTTTATAAAATAAATATTGCATATATAAGTGAAGGGAACAACTATAAAATCAACAATTTCCTTGATCAGAGAAAAGTCCAAGTCACAGCAGTCTGTTGACTTCTTGTTTTTCTGAGAATTAACAATTTCTGTGATTTCACTTTCATGAACGTGAGAAATAAAAAACGATTCTAAGTTGCTTTGAATGGTTTGTTCATTAAATTTGACACTGTTTTCGGGTTGTACAATTTCATTTGCTAAATTGGGTCCAACATTCACAAAGAAGGTGTTAAAAGTATCCGTTATTTCCTTAGGGTCATTTATAGTTTGATTATTTTCTATGAAATAGCTTGGATGTTCCTTATTTGTCATGTTTTTTTTAATGATACCATTTAAAACTTTCCACGTACCCTGGATGCTCTTTTTATGTTGTTCTAATAGGTTACAGAAATATGTTCTTTTGCTGTGCTTTATTATTTGTGTTAACTTATTTTTGTACGTTTTATATTTGTGTTCAGTTTCTTTGGTTCTGTACTTTAAATGTCTTCTGTAAATATATTTTTTCTTTTTGCAGGACTTCAATATTCCCCTTGTGATCCACGGTTTGTCCTTAACAGTGCTGTCCTTAATGTAATGTTTTTTAATTGGACAGTGCTTATCATACAGTGTTATGAAAATGTTAAGAAAAGTTTCATATGCCTCCGGGTCTGTGCTGGTATAAACCTCCCCCCAGTCTTGAGCACATAACTCAGACTTGAATGCTGCCATGGTTTCTGGTGTTTGACGTCTAACAAATCTATATTGAACTGCTTTTTTGGTTTTTCTCTTACCAAATAAATTGTGGAAAATGCTGAATACCGGTAGAGGATCACTTATGTCATTGAGTAGTAGTCCTGCTGTTATTTGATTCTCCGGTTGATTGGTGAAAATGTTATCTATCAGTGAGGCAAAGTCTACTATTCTGGTTGGTTTTGTGATAAGGGGAAATAAATTATTGCTGTACAATCCTGTTATAAAATCTGTTGTTTTGGTACTGTCCATGGGGTTCAGAAGATTAATATTAAAATCACTGCACACAATATGGATCTTGTTTGACTTACTAAACAAATAATCCAATTTTTGATTGAATGTGTCTAGACATGACCCAGACGTTCTATAAACACAACTGACATTTATTTTTTTGGATTTTTCTCCTTCAATTTCTACAGTTATACATTCAAAGACTCCCGCTATAGCAGTTGATTTGCTGTCGATCTTCCAACAGTTTAAATCTCGATTCACAAAAAGTGCTACTCCTCCTCCCCTTTTTCCAACTCTGTTTGTAGTGAATAATTCATAACCTTCCAATTTCATTTCACAACTCTTGTTGTCATCGAGCCAAGTCTCTGAGACTGCAACAATACTACATTTGTTGAACTGGCTCAGATATTCTCTAATATTGTCATAGATTTTATACAAGCTTCGGCTATTAAAATGTATTACGGTAAATGATTTGTCCATATTCACACATTTAAATTGTTCATCTGTGTAGTACTCACAGTGTCTAGTAATATTATTGTAAAGATTACAATCCGGATCTATGTCACTGCCAAACTCATTTAAATTGCAGTTGTAATTGATATTGTCATAAAAGTCTAGTTGGATGTTATTATGATTATTATATAGTTCACTACTGTGATTATTATCAGTACTTCTACATTCTAATTCTTTATCACCAACATTGGTAAAGATATTTTTTAATTCACTTTCCATTATATTTTAGTTTTTTCTTTTTCTTTTTACAGATAACACATTTGTATCCACCTCCACTGAAACACACACACACACACACACACACACACACACACACACACACACACACACACACACACACACACACACACACACACACACACACACACACACACACACACACACACACACACACACAAACTCCAAAAACACAAAAAACATACAGATCAGCAAACCACAAACTATGCAAATTTTTCCAAATTATTTAAGCTCCTGACTATTAGCACTTGTGCCTGCTCAGGTGCACCATTTAGCTTTATGTAGACTTTGCAGTTGGACAACCATGTTGCTTGTATTTTTCCCTCTTTGCGTAGGTACCAAGCTCTTTTAGCAATATCAGCATTGCTCTTGGTTAAATGTTCATTGAGATAAACATTTGATCCCTTGAGCATCCTACTTTGTCGCAAAAGATTGATTTTGAATTTTCTATTTGCAAACCTCATAATGATGGTTGCCAATTTGCTTTTATCTTTTTGAGGGAAACGGTGACAAAGCTTCTATATTCTATATTAATTTGATTGCAACTTGCTCACAGTTACAATTTTTTTCAAAGCAAAAAATATAAGCACAACACTATTGGCTAGCTTATGTTACCCTTAGTGGTTTAACACATTTGTGTTAAAACTGTCTATACTTTTCGCAATTACTAAGTCTGTGTGATACATTTTCTACCGGCCCAGGTAAAATGCTTGGTGTTTACAACGGTAAACCCTGCTTGGACACGGACCTCGTTGCTTCTCTCTAGCCCCCGACCGCTTGCCTGCCCACGGACTGCCTTCTCGCCTTGCCCCTTTGGTCTGACGAAGGATTCATCCAACATGCACATACAACAAACTCTGGTAACATTTACATGACTAATTCTACACATTGTCTTGCACCTTTCACTTAGAGTAGCATACACATCCCACCCATTCATCTGTATCAATAAACCTATTGAACTGATTCCTGCCGTTGTGTGGTCTCCTTCCCCCACCGTACGTAACACAAGCATGTACTTAAAATCATATGAGAAATAATCGTTTCACTAGTCGACTAGCTGCATAAATAATCGCTAACTAGTAGACTATTAAAAGAATCGTCAGTTGCAGCCCTAGTGTATACTCACCTTTGTGAGGTATACGGTATCAGCATACTAGAATGTTATCGCGGTTCTACTGTCCATTTGTAACATTTCAAATATGCCTCTTTGCCCTATGAAGTTCAACTCAAATTGATAAAAAGAATGAAAATGAAGTTGGTTTCCTAATAGTAATTGTCACAATCACCACAATACACACCTAATTAATATTGAAAGGCCCAGCGTTGCCATAGAATACAAATTCGGAAAAAACTGCAAAGCTCATGGACCTACCTCAGCAACCTTCAGACAAAGGGCAGACTACACTCTGGACGGGTTAGTAGCCAATCACAGGGTAAATGCAGAGACACACAACTATTTATATTAATTTGCACTTTCACTGGGAAGGAACTGAACCTATGTTGCCTGCAGGGAAGTCAGGCGAGTATTTTATGAATGGACAAACATCTTAATTATTGAATTAATCTGCATCCCTTCAGATCACCTCTCCTTAACTCTTAATTTTTAAGACATTTTGGACAACTATATGCTGTTAAGGTCCATGTAAATTCAATAAAGGCCTACTTAGAACGCAACACCTTTGGGACGACGTAGAACAGCCATGGTGAGCCAGCAGTTCCAAAATCGGTCATCTCGGACCCCACAAATGTTCTTCTTGAATGAACAAAATTGCAAACGTGCAACATGAGTGTTCATGATATAAGTGTTTTATAGTGAACCACTTACGGTCACTGATGACTTCTAAGGATGGCAGGAAGTAGTCGTCACAGACAATGGCCACAGCCAAGAGCATGTAGAAGATGAGCACGAAGTAGATGGCAAGACCTCCATCTTTCCTCTGCTGCAAGGTGAAGAAGCCGTCAGGGAACTCGGACGAGTGAGGCGCGATGCACTCCGTCTCATTCTCTGAAACAGCATGACAAACACAACTCTGTCAAACACTTAACCAAACTCCTTAATGGCAATTACACAGCAGTGAGTGGTGGATATTAGTCGAGTAAACACAGTCACGGTTGCCGCATGCAGCCACAATCCATTACTCACACTTTGCGGAGCAAAATGAAGCGAAGCATTTCTATTGACACTTTTCACTGGCTTAAATTTCTGCAGACACAACCGTGGAAACAAAGACCACTTGTAGAATTATTTCAACAAGTTATTGAAACTTACCAAGTGCCCTGCGCACCCTGTTTGTGCGGCTCCACTCAGGTGCATTTGCTGTGTATGATACGAGATGAACTGTGCAGTACAAAAACAGGACAAACCCCAAAAAGTAAGGGATGAAGTCTTTTCTCGTTTTTTTCTGAAGAACCGCATCCTTACTAGCAGCCATTTGAGGTAAAAAAGACAAATATCAGGAATAATTCCAAGAAATCATTCAGGCTTGAAATGTGTGCAATGGAGTTTCATCGAACTACAATTCTGCCAGCTGCACAGAGAGAAAGAGAGTGTTGGAGGGGGAAAGCATATTTTAAGTAGGGGTGGGCGATACTGACCATTTTGGTATCCATCGATACCATGTAAGTACAGAGCCAGTATTGCTGATACTTTTTACTTGAAATTCTTCAACACCATTAAATGATTTTGTGATTTGGCTTTACATGTTTTGATCATTATGTTAATAACAAAAATTTTAGTTTTACTTTTTCTAAATTATCTTTATCATAACCAGGATAGCACATAGAACAAATGTTTTAGTTGTACTTTTATTTTGTTTTAATCATAATTATAATCACAATAAAATTAGGATGAATATTTTAGTTTTGCATTACTTTTTTTTCATCGTTATCATAATCAGAATAAAACAGGGGGCACTTTAGTTTTACTTCAACTTTTTTGATAATTACTATAATCAAAATAAACACAGGATGAATATTTTAGTTTTACTCAAATTTCTTTGCTCGTTATTATAATAGGAATAAAGCACATGACAAATATTTTAGTTTTGCTAACATTTTCTGATCATCATATAATGAGAATAAAACACAGGACAGATATTTTAGTTTTACCTATAAGTGTTTGATCATTATTATAACCTGAATAAAACAAAGGACAAATATTTTAGTTTTACTTAAACTTTTTGATCATTGTTATAGTCAGAATAAAACACAGGACACATATTTTATTTTTTCTCTAATTTTTTTAATCATGATACGCGTTAGAAAATGTATGGATGTATACAGTATATACATATATATATATATATATATATATATATATATATATATATATATATATATATATATATATATATATATATATATATATATATATATATATATATACATACATATATATGTACATATATATATATATATATATATATATATATATATATATACATACATACATATATATGTACATATATATATATATATATATATATATATATATATATATATATATATATATATATATATATATATATATATATATATATATATATATATATATAAAACACAAAATTTCAGGCACACAAACTTATTTGTCCAAATATAGATATTTCTAAACATTTGAACAATATATACTGTACAGCAATATAATATAATGTAACAATATCAACAAAATGATAAAAATATTAATGAGAAAAATAATGATAAAAAAACAAAAAACATGATAAAACATAATACAACAGAAGCAACAAAAAACAAACTGCTATTTTAGCAAATAATTACATAAGCCAACTGGAACTAGTAGTCTCTTCAAGCCTGTATTGTTCCTCTACCGATACCACACACAATATCGACATCTGTATCAATTGTTGCTGTAGTCTACTGCTGAGATCACGAGTTGTGACGCATTCCATGTGAGCAGACTCCATCCAGCCTTGAGCACTTCAAGATCAAGTGTGAATGAAATTGATAAAAGTGTTCACAACAAATCACATTTAGTAAGCAGTAGTGAACAGAGTACGTGCAGTAGTACGCCTCAGAAACAATAAGCACTTTGACAGATAACTTATTTTCCATTAAAGGCCTACTGAAACCCACTACTACCGACCACGCAGTCTGATAGTTTATATATCAATGATGAAAGGAGACTGCAAAGAAGAAAGCTGTAGGTGGGATCGGTGTATTAGCGGCTGGCTGCAGCAACACAACCAGGAGGACTTTGAGTTGGATAGCAGACGCGCTATCCGACCCTAGTCGCCGACCGCATCGATGATCGGGTGAAGTCCTTCGTCACGCCGTCGATCGCTGGAACGCAGGTGAGCACGGGTGTTGATGAGCAGATGAGGGCTGGCGTAGGTGGAGCGCTAATGTTTTTATCATAGCTCTGACGAGGTCCCGTAGCTAAGTTAGCTTCAATGGCGTCGTTAGCAACAGCATTGCTAGGCTTCGACAGGCGGCACAGCATTAACCGTGTAGTTACAGGTCCAGTGTTTGGTTCGGTGTCTCCTGATAGTAGTATTGTTGATTTTCTGTCTATCCTTCCAGTCAGGGGCTTATTTCTTTTGTTTCTATCTGCATTTAAGCACGATGCTATCACGTTAGCTCTGTAGCTAAAGTGCTTCGCCGATGTATTGTCGTGGAGATAAAAGTCACTGTGAATGTCCATTTCGCGTTCTCGACTCTCATTTTCAAGAGGATATAGTATCCGAGGTGGTTTAAAATACAAATCCGTGATCCACAATAGAAAAAGGAGAAAGTGTGGAATCCAATGAGCCCTTTTACCTAAGTTACGGTCAGAGCGAAAAAAGATACGTCCTGCACTGCACTCTAGTCTGTCACTCTCACGTTCCTCATCCACGAATCTTTAATCTTTGCTCAAATTAATGGGGTAATCGTCGCTTTCTCGGTCCGAATCGCTCCCGCTGCTGGTGTAAACAATGGGGAAATGTGAGGAGCCCTTCAACCTGTGACGTCACGCTACTTCCGGTACAGGCAAGGCTTTTTTTTATCAGCGAGCAAAAGTTGCGAAATTTATCGTCGATGATCTCTACTAAATCCTTTCAGCAAAAATATGGCAATATCGCGAAATGATCAAGTATGACACATAGAATGGATCTGCTATCCCCGTTTAAATAAAACAATTTCATTTCAGTAGGCCTTTAACATTTTACGAATTAATGACTCAGCATCGATTACAATGCTATTGAAGCCTCTTTTTGTCACTATAAAATACCCTAACAATAGTTACGAGCTAACAGGTCAATAATAATTATGAGATAAAAAAAAAAACCTCGAAATTATGAGATAAAAAGTCATAATTATTAGATAAAATGTCAAAAATATGAAATGAAACATCTAAACTATGAGATAAAAGACGTTCTGTTTCATAATTCTAAAAATACTAATTATGGCTTATTCCCTAATAATTTCGACTTTCTTATCTATTTTTTTTCGACTTTTTTATGACGTTTAGTTTAGTTTATTATTTCTTCGGTCAATGGTCAACAAAATAAACAAACAGTTTTACATAAACAAACAGTTGTACATTCATAAATTAAAAATGTTGCAGACCGAAAGGGTTTAGGCTGAAGTTGAACACTTATTGCGCCTAACCCTATAAACAAAGTCAAATACAAGATGAGCTTCCAAAAATTAGGACATTTCCTTTTCACAACATATTATAAATACACGTTGTACACAACATAAATACTGTTCAATTATATACACAGTAAAGGCATGTGAAATATCCTTGTACACATGTTAATCCTTTGCACCAATTATATACTATATACAAACAATTATACTTCCATTATTATTTATATCCCACATTAAGTTTTTAATAAACATTGATCATAGTATTAACTACTGTGTTGATTCAAGAGTGATATATTTTTCCAAGACATTGGTCTTAAAGTGTTTTTTAAATGTGTGAATGGAACTGGAACATTTTAAGGAATCATCCAAGCTGTTCCACAGTTGAACCCCCCTGACAGAAACACATCTACTTTTTAAGCTCGTTCTTATGTTTGCTTTCTGAAAGACAGCTGAACCTCTGAGGTCATAGGGACTCTCCCTAGGTTTGAACCTCTCCTGTAGAGACCGAGGCCGCATGTGGTTATGAGCTTTGTACGTCACAATAGCAGTGTTGAGGTCAACAAGATCGTGCAGTTTTAATGTTTTTAATTTAATAAACAGAGCATTGGTATGGTCATGGTATGGTTATTCAACTGAATAAGGGTTGTAAATGATTTGCAAATCATTGTATTCCGTTTATATTTACATCTAACACAATTTCCCAACTCATATGGAAACGGGGTTTGTAGATTGATGTTTGATTTGTAATTGTTACTCCAGATTTCAAAACAATAATTAATATATGGTAGTACAAATGAATTATATAACATGTTAAGAGCCTTTTGATTTACAGAGTTTTTAATTTTATGTAACATAGCAATGATTTTTGCCATCTTTGTCTTGAGTAGCCTATATTTATGTACAGTTTCCAATTTAATTTATCATCTATAATATAGATTCCCAAAAATGTTGTTGAATACACCCTTTCTATCCCCATATCATCAATTCTTATATGACACTGTTGCATAATTTGACTTTTTACCTCATAATTAGGACTTGTCAGTAGGGTCTCTTCGTGTGTCGGAAGCTGGTTTCCATGCAATTGAGTCACTATAAACGGTCCTAGTAAAGTAAAGTAAAGTACTCCCCCAAGTGGTGCTGCAGCAGAGTAGTTGGGGTGTCGGACATGTTTGGACATGTCGTCTCAGTCCACTTGATGCGCTCCCACGGTAGAACACACGTCTTACATGTTCAAGACGTGTCTCAGGGTGCGTGCGTGTTGCGGACATCTTGTCTAAAGTGTAAACAGCGACAGACAAAACGAGTAAGTGTTTTGTCTTATTCATGTCTGAATGAGCTCACCGATGTGGAACTACACTGTAATATTGATGTTGATGATGTGACGTCACAGCATTCACATCATGATTGCAGTCGTTGTTGATTGACTGCTCAACTGCAGCTGATCACATTGTTCTTGTCTTGTTGGGATAGATGTTGTTTACACGTCAGTAAACTGCGCTCCCCTGTGGCTTAGTTTGGTTATTCTCCTTGTTCTTATTCAAATGCAATATTTGTAAATATTGTGATTTTTCTGATATCGTTGTGCATTTAATTGTAAATGTCCCTGTGTGGTGTGACTGATAGTAGGCTACATATTTGAGCTCAGGGGCCGCAGGGAGGAAAATCTGTGCACACGCGGGCAGGACTATTAAAATCATGGCATTAAAACAAAAACAAAAAAAGACAACTTCAGATTGTTTTCTTTGTCTTACTTTGGCCAAAAAAAAACCAAACACATTCTGAAAATATTACAATTGAAAAATATATATTAAAACAATACAGGCAGCGGTAAAGTTTAATAATAATAATGAATTTGTAACGCACTTTACATTTGTTAAAATCTCAAAGTGCTACAATCCACTCATGGTGGTGTTTTCAATTTTATGTACCAGAAAAAAGAGATGATATTTTGCAGCAAATAATATGGATGAACTCTAATATTGTAATAGATGGAAAGCCTTTCTTTTGGAAAAATATGTTTGAAAGAGGAATCATTTTTGTCAATGACATTATCAATGAGAATGGAAAAATTATGAAATATGATGAATTTACAACTATGTATGGTGATGCTTGTTCAAGCTTTTCATTTAATCAACTAACTGGAGTCATTGGGAAAAGATGGAAACAAATTAATTATGGAACTACTAAATTATTAGTTTGTAAACCCTTAATAAGAAATTCTAGTTGGCAAAAAGGAACTAAAATAAATAGAAAAATATATAAGTTTTATTTAATAAAGAAATCTTTGAAGGCTGCCCCATACAACACATATGGAAAATGGGAGGACTTTTTTGACTGCCCGTTGCCGTGGGATGCAATATTCAAATTAATCTACAAAACCACTATCGATGTGCAAAATCGTTATTTTCAAATTAAAACTATTTATAACTTCCTACCCACGGGAAAAATGTTAAAAATATGGAATATGACAGAGTCAGATGATTGCCGATTTTGTTGTCAGGAGCCTGAATCCACCTTACATTTGTTTTGGTATTGTCATATTGTGTCTTCATTTTGGGTGGAAGTTGAAAAAATGTGTTTAAAGATTGGTTTGTTTATGAAGCTTGATGTGGTTTCTGTTATTTTAGGAGAGTTCATTGACAATCATGATTTAGTCAATTTAATTATAGTACTCGGTAAAAGGTTTATTTTTAAGGCAAAAAACAGATATTCACTTAGTATTTCTTTCTTTAAAACATTTATTCAGTATTTTTTAACTTTAGAAAATTATATGGTTGAAAACGATAATGATGCCAAAAAACATTAAAAAAAAGATGGGAAGTCCTCAAAGGCTTATTTTGAAAATGTAATTTTGTTTATATATGATATGCAATCTGTTGTTGTATTCCCTATTTTAAGTGTACATAAATGAAGGTATGTGTTGCTGACTTCGACTTGGATGTGATGTGGACTGTACATGGGTGCTTAATTTGAAAATGTATTTTTGTTTGTGGATTGTATGCAACCGGTTGTGTTCCCTGGTTTTTGGTGTACATGGGTGAAGGTGTGTGTTGCTGAGCCCGATCTGGACGTAATCTGAACTGGACCTGGTTTTAAGAACCCTTTTGAACAATCTGATTTCATTGACAACCCGGTCTGGTGAAGTTAAGGTCCTTTGTTTGTTTTGTTTGAAAGTAAAGCAATTTTAAAAACAATTACATAAAAAATAGTGATTAGTGAAAATGTTAGTGGACCAGCACCACACACAATCATGTGTGCTCGAATGACTGTATCCCTTGCAGACTGTATTGTTCTATACTGTAGGAACCAGAAGTTGTTTTTTTTTTAATAACAGAAAGAGACAGCTCCTTTTGTGTAAATGAGTGTGGATGAGTGTGAATGGGGGAGGGAGGGTTTTCTTGGGTTGATGCACTAATGGTAAGTGTATCTTGTGTCTTTTTTTAATGTTGTTTGAAATAAAAATAAATAAAAAATAATAATAAAAAAAAGTGCTACAATGTATAAAAAAAGGTAAAAAAAAAAATACAAATAAAAAGTTGGAATATATAATAGAAAATTAAAATAGAAATAAAAACATGAAAAACACTAGATAAACGCTAGATCCATGAAGGAAAGAAGAAAGTGAATGAATGAATGCATAAAAATTAGTTTTCTTTTGTACTATTTTTTTTAATGAATCAAGTAACGTTTATGACAACCTTTTTCCAAAACACAATATAGAATGTGAGATATAACAGGATAATGCATACATTTATCATTTGTTTTCAAAATGCTTACAAAATCAATCAATCAATCAATGTTTATTTATATAGCCCTAAATTACAAGTGTCTTAAAGGGCTGCACAAGCCACAACGACATCCTCGGTACAGAGCCCACATAAGGGCAAGGAAAAACTCACCCCAGTGGGACGTCGATGTGAATGACTATGAGAAACCTTGGAGAGGACCGCATATGTGGGTAACCCCCCCCCCCCTCTAGGGGAGACCGAAAGCAATGGATGTCGAGTGGGTCTGACATAATATTGTGAAAGTCCAGTCCATAGTGGATCCAACATATCAGAGACAGACAGAACACAAGAGAGAAGCCGAAACGTAAAAGCAACTTCACGGATGATTTGTGGGAAACGTATCTGTGTTTTCGTCCTGTCCGTGACACATGGAAAGCAGAATGCACTGTGTGCAAAGCAGGAACGTATATATCTGTGGCAAATAAAGGGGCCAACGATCTACAAGCCCATATCGACACTGCAAAGCACAAAACAGCTGTGCAGGGCGAGAGCTCGTCTGCTGTTTTTTGTTTAAATTTAATTAACTTGTTTTGAGGCATTATTTATGTTTAGATTATATACAAGAGGTTATTTTGAATATTTCTACCTCTGCACTTTTTTTCCCAAAACTGTGAATTAGGGATGTGCGTATCGATCCTGTGGTATCGATATATCGATACTCACACGCTACTCATTTGGCATCACTTTTCTGAAAAAAGTATCGATATAAACCAAAAAAACGGCGTGTGGGGGGTGCAAGCATCACTTTCAGATGTTTTTGATGACTTACTTAACTTACTATGTGCTGGGACACCCCTGTACCTGGCAGAGTATAGAGCTGGCCCAGTCACGTCACAGCTAGAGACAGCGAATGAGCGTCGTCAACGTGCAACACACACACACACACAGCCAGCCGACAGCGATGCAGCCAGGCATATCCAGTGTTGTCCAATTGTTGACTTAAAACATAATTTTTTTATTTTTTTTTAGTAATGTTTACTGAATATTTTTGTTTAAATGATTATCCTAAATTCAAATAATTTCCACACAGGGGAATTTACTGTTAGTTGAAAATTGCTTGAGTATTTAAAACAAGATAAGAAAGAGATACAATTTGGAGATTCTTCATCTTTGCATTACAGTTTTATTTTTTTCCAAGAAAATCTTGAAATATATGATTGAATGTGATTTTGGTTTTAATCTGTAACATGATTTCTTACATTTCGAAAACATTAGCCTATTTCATATTTCATTAATTGCTAATTATATCACAAAATTTAAAAAATAACTGCAGCTTCTTGCAATTCGGATTTGACAGTTAATTGGAAAGCCCTAATATCTAATTATTATTATATATAATATATAATTATTATTATATATAATATTTAATTTATTTTTCATATTTATGTTATTTATTTTAATTTTATTTTTATTATATATTGACCATAATACATATGGTATAAATGGTCTGTATTTGTCTTGTGATTTGTCTTAAATAACAATAGTAATAATATTTTTGACTGACAAAAATTGCCAATAAGAAATTAATGGTATCGGTATCGGTATCGGTATCGATGAAAATGCAAGAAAAAGTATCGGTATCGTATCGAATCCTAAAAGTGTGGTATCGCCCATCCCTACTGTGAATGTTACAGAATATAAGTGTGACTTATTTTGTTATACTGTCATGTCAACCAGTGTTGGCGTTAACACACTTTTTGTGTCTTTTTAACGCATTGAAATCAGAAAGGATGCAGATTATTTATTTTTTTAAATTTTGTTTTACCATTTGTGGCCCACAGCTAATGTTTTAAAGGCCCACGGCACATTCTAAAAATACTATTAAAATAAACAAAAACATAACAAAAGTGAAATAAAAAAGCTTAAAGGTGAAATGTAATTTAGAAACAGTTGCAATGTTGACTAATAAAACAAAGCTGTTTTTTTTTCTTTCAAACGGTCATTGTTCAAAACTAATATTGAATCAAAATCAATGTTATTATGAATTATTGACTTATCAAAGGTTCCGATTACGTGACATCAAATATTCCACTTTGAAAAATATTTTTGGTGGAAGATTTTGCATATTTTGTGTGTTTGCCATAAAAAACATAGTTTTGTTTGACAAAAAAGGGCGGAAAACAAAAACAAAAAAAACAACATAAAAAAAATTAAACATTTTGAAATGAGGAATAGATCTGAAGTTGATGTAGACTCCAGTGATTAAAGCGTTAAATATAAAATGTATGTATGCCCTGGCACACCATTATCATCATTTCATGACCGAAGCAAAACACTTTTTACACTTTTATACTGAAATAAATACACCTACAACTTATTAAATAAAAATATAGAAAAAACTACCAGCAGCGGTAAAGTTTAGATCCATGAAGGAAAGAAGAAAGTGAATGAATGTTTATAACATATGTTAACATATACATATGCATACACATTTGTTTTATTTTATATTATCTTTTTTAATGAATGAAGTAACATTTATGACAACCTTTTTCCAAAACACAATATAGAATGTGAGATATAACAGGATAATGCATACATTTGTCATTTGTTTTCAAAACGCTTACAAAAAAGTGGGACCCCAAAAATGTACTGTGGGACCCCATTTTTATGACTTGATGGGGTCCCTGGGACCCCATTTTGAAAATTCCTAGCGCCAACACTGCTGTCAACAGAGGAGAAAAAATGCTTTATTTAAATAAATATATTATTTGTAAAGCAAGTTCGAGTATCATTGGCAAATTTTCACCTTGTCCCGACCTTGGCGTGCTGCCCGCCTTGGCACGCATATATGTGTCCTCTTTTTGGGATTTCAGAATCTGGTCAGCCTACTTAAATGCTTCTACTGAGGTAGCATCTCTAACTGTTGTCCGGGAGGGCATTCCATAGTACTGGAGCCCGAATAGAAAACGCTCTATAGCCCTCAGACTGTTTTTGGGCTCTGGGAATCACTAATAAGCCGGAGTTCTTTGAACGCAGATTTCTTGCCGGGACATATGGTACAATACAATCAGCAAGATAGGATGGAGACCGTGCAGTATTTTATACGTAAGTAGTAAAACCTTAAAGGCCTACTGAAATGATTTTTTTTAAATTTAAACGGGAATAGCAGATCCATTCTATGTGTCATACTTGATAATTTCGCGATATTGCCATATTTTTGCTGAAAGGATTTAGTAGAGAAAATCGACGATAAAGTTCGCAACTTTTGCTCGCTGATAAAAAAAAGCCTCGCCTGTACCGGAAGTAGCGTGACGTCACAGGAGCTAGGATTCCTCACAATTCCCCGTTGTTTACAATGGAGCGAGAGAGATTCGGACCGAGAAAGTGATGATTACCCCATTAATTTGAGCGAGGATGAAAGATTCGTAGATGAGGAACGTTACAGTGAATGACTTGAGAGGCAGCGATGGACGTATCTTTTTTCGCTCTGACCGTAACTTAGGTACAAGCTGGCTCATTGGATTCCACACTCTCCTTTTTCTATTGTAGATCACAGATTTGTATTTTAAACCACCTCGGATACTATATCCTCTTGAAAATGAGAGTCGAGAACGCGAAATGGACATTCAGTGCCTTTTATCTCCACGACAATACATCAGCGAAATGCTTTAGCTACGAGCTAACGTGATAGCATCTTGCTTTAACTGCATATAGAAACAAAAGAAATAAACCCCTGACTGGAAGTATAGATAGAAAATCAACAATACTATTAAACCGTGGACATGTAAATACACGGTTAATGCTTTCCAGGCTGGCGAAGGTTAACAATGCTGTGCTAACGACGCCATTGAAGCTAACTTAGCAACCGGACTGCACAGAGCTATGCTAAAAACATTAGCTCTCCACCTACGCGAGCCAGCCCTCATTTGCTCATCAACACCCGTGCTCACCTGCATTCCAGCGATCGGCAGAAGGACGAAGGACTTCACCCGATGCGTTTGGCGGCCCGGAGACGTAGGAAGTCAAGGTGAAGTCGGCGGCTAGCGCGGCTAGTGCGGCTAGTGCGGCTAGTGCGGCTAGCGCTCCAACAAAGTCCTCCTGGTTGTGTTGCTGTAGTCCGCTGCTAATACACTGATCCCACCTACAACTGTCTTCTTTGCAGCCTTCATTGTTCATTAAAACAATTGCAAAAGATGTCCAGAATACTGTGGAATTATGAAATGAAAACAGAGGTTTTTGTATAGGATTCTACGGGGTACCATAACTTCCGTTACTCGGACTTCGTCACGCGCATACGTCATCATACCGCGATGTTTCAGACGGATATTTCCCGGGAATTTTAAAATGTCACTTTATAAGTTAACCCGGCCGTATTGGCATGTGTTGCAATGTTAAGATTTCATCATTGATATATAAACTATCAGATTGCGTGGTCGGTAGTAGTGGCTTTCAGTAGGCCTTTAAAGTCACATCTTAAGTGCACAGGAAGCCAGTGCAGGTGAGCCAGTATAGGCGTAATATGATCAAACTTTCTTGTTCTTGTCAAAAGTCTAGCAGCCGCATTTTGTACCAACTGTAATCTTTTAATGCTAGACATAGGGAGACCCGAAAATAATACGTTACAGTAATCGAGATGAGACGTAACGAACGCATGAATAATGATCTCAGCGTCGCTAGTGGACAAAATGGAACGAATTTTAGCGATATTACGGAGATGAAAGAAGGCCGTTTTAGTAACACTCTTAATGTGTGACTCAAACGAGACAGTTGGGTCGAAGATAATACCCAGATTCTTTACCGAGTCACCTTGAGTAATTGTTTGGTTGTCAAATGTTAAGGTGGTATTATTAAATAGATGTCGGTGTCTAGCAGGACCGATAATCAGCATTTCCGTTTTCTTAGCGTTGAGTTGCAAAAAGTTAGCGGACATCCATTGTTTAATTTCATTAAGATACGCCTCCAGCTAACTACAATCCGGCGTGTTGGTCAGCTTTAGGGGCATGTAGAGTTGAGTGTCATCAGCATAACAGTGAAAGCTAACACCGTATTTGCATATGATATCGCCTAGTGGCAGCATGTAAATACTAAAGAGTGCAGGGCCAAGAACCGAACCCTGGGGAACTCCGCACGTTACCTTGACATAGTCCGAGGTCACATTGTTATGGGAGACGCACTGCATCCTGTCAGTAAGATAAGAGTTAAACCAAGACAAGGCTAAGTCTGACATACCAATATGTGTTTTGATACGCTCTAATAAAATATTACGATCGACGTCTCGAAAGCAGCGCTAAGATCAAAAAAGTGGGACCCCAAAAATGTACTGAAACTTCCTAGCGCCAACACTGATGGAGTATGGGTGCGTGCAAAACAGCAGCAGACGGCTGTGGCCTGCAGGCCGGATCTAATACTAATAGCTTACCTGTTCAGTGGCGTTGTGGTTAGAGTGTCCACCCTGAGATCGGTTGGTCGTGAGTTCAAACCCCGGCCGAGTCATACCAAAGACTATAAAAATGGGACCCATTTGCCTCCCTGCTTGGCACTCAGCATCAAGGGTTGGAATTGGGGGTTAAATCACCAAAAATGATTCCCAACTGCAGCCACCGCTGCTGCTCACTGCTCTCCTCACTTCCCAGGGGGTGAACAAGGGAATGGGTCAAATGCAGAGAGTAATTTCACCACACCTAGTGTGTGTGTGACTATCAGTGGTACTTTAACTTGAATCAAATACATAGATAATTCATTTGTGGGCCAGATCTGGCAAGTGGGCCTTGACTTTGACACATAGTGGTTCACTTATAGTTAAATTCCAGTTCCTTCTGTAAAAACAACGGTCAGATGTGTGCAAAGTGCATTTGTAGGATGCAGCTTTTTGGTATCGTAACCTGTCTTCACCTTTTGATGGCGGATTGTACCGTAAAAATAAACCTGGGCGATAATACATTTTGTTGGACGATATTGCCCGACAAATGATTTAAGTTAAAGTTAAAGTTAAAGTGCCAATGATTGTCTCACACACACTAGGTGTGGCGAAATTATTCTCTGCATTTGACCCATCACCCTTGATCACCCCCTGGGAGGTGAGGGGAGCAGTGGGCAGCAGAGGTGGCCGCGCCCGGGAATCGTTTTGGCAATTTAACCCCCAATTCCAACCCTTGATGCTAAGTGCCAAGCAGGGGTTGCTGGTGGGGCGGGGGCGGTCTTCCCATCCAGTTGCGGGGAGTCTCTGGGTCCCTCGGGCGGGGCGTCCCGCCTTTCCGCCCGTGTGGGGTGTGGTCTCGCGCTGGCTTGAGGGCTGGCTGTCCCCTGCTTCTCCTATGCCTTGTCCTCTGCCGGGCGCGTCTGTCTGCGGCCTGCTGCTGGCTCTTACGGGCGGCACGGTTCCTGTTTGTGGGTTGGGCTCTCTGGGTGGCTGGGGCCGTACTCTGGCTCCCACACACACTGGTAGTCAAATATATTGTACATACAAATACACATATATACTCACATACACACCGTTATTCGTACATACATACATACATAGGCACCTACGCTCCCACATACATACACAAATACAGTACATACCTACATACTCAAAGTTCGTACATCCACACGCACATTCACTGTACAAACATATATATACACATACTGTACATATACATTCACTGTACAAACATACATATGCACATACATGTACATATACATTCACTGTACAATAGGGTTGTAACGGTACGTGTATTTGTATCGAACCATTTTGGTACGGGGGCTTCGGTTCGGTCCGGAGGTGTACCGAACGAGTTTCCACACGGACATATTAAGTAGCGTAGCGCAAGTTGTGTAAACAATGCACACTGAGGCACAACACACGGCATGCTAGCAGCGACCGGGCTACGACAACATGTAAAAGCCAGAGCTGGAAGACCCTCCTGCCTCGTTAAGATCTCCCGTTTAGGAACACTTCGGCTGCGCGGTGCAAGAGGACGGAGGTTTGCCTAAATTGTTCAGCAGCGGTAAGGCATGCTTCTGCCAACACGTCAAGCATGCTAACCCATTTGAAGCGGCACCACCCCCAAGTGAATATCGCTCCAACAAAGATAAAGACGAGCAAACAGCTCCCACCTCTTACTGCCAAGTTAGCCAGGCTGGGGGGGAAAAGAAAAGTTAATCTGAGGCTGAGTTGACTTGAAACTGTTTAATGTTGCACTTTTTATATGTAGAAGAAAAGTTTTGTCATTTTATTTAATCTGAGCAACAACTTCCATCCATCCATCTTCTTCCGCTTATCCGAGGTCGGGTCGCGGGGGCAGCAGCCTAAGCAGGGAAACGCAGACTTCCCTCTCCCCAGCCACTTCGTCCAGCTCTTGATTAACGTGGACCCCGACTTAAACAAGTTGAAAAACTTATTCGGGTGTTGCCATTTAGTGGTCAATTGTACGGAATATGTACTGTACTGTGCAATCTACTAATAAAAGTCTCAATCAATCAATCAAAAAAAGCACTTTATATGTAGAAAAGTTTTGTTAAGAAACCATTCTGAGCCTTATCTTATTTAGTTTTTATTTTATATATGTTGACCACACTAACCCTGGCAATGGACCCTTTGTGTATATCAGACCTGGGCATTCTGCGGCCCGTGGGCCGCATCCGGCCCTTTGTGCGTCCCTGTCCGTTCCGCGTGAGGCCAATTATAAATTACAAAATAAATTTCAAAAAGTATCTATGTCGAGTGTGCAGTACAACGGTGCTGCTTTTGTTTTGAAAATCGTTATTTGTATTACTTCCGTGTGGACGTATGCGTGTGCGTGATTGTGAGTGAATGTGAACAGCTGCAATCACAAATTACAAAATAAAGTTGAAAAAACATCTATGTCGTGCGCGCAATACAACTGTGCTGCTTTTATTTTGAAAAATATTATTTATGGGCGTGTGTCCGTGTGTAACCTGCGAGTGAAGGTGCACATGCAGCGACAAGTGATGCACGGTTTACACCCGAGACGCTAAAAAGAGAAAAGTTGATGACGAATGGCGTGTTTTCAACAATACATGGACTGCCAAGCAACGTTCCCTCTAAGGTGCGTGCCTGCGCAATTGCGCACTGCTCAAACGTCCGCTGCGCGCAGCAAATATATGCCGCGCACCAAATCAAATCCCATCTGAATTCTAAACAAAATAAACATATTTATTCTATGTAATTTTGCAATGCAACTTTGAGTGACAGTGACAACAAGCGGCCCTAACGGTGTTCGTCAACACCGTTCAATTATTGTAACGTCTATCGAGATGCTTCGAGGACAGGAATTATATCGATCACTTTATTGAGCAAAACTGTTTATATTCGGCCATAACCACACCAAAAACATGAGTAAAACACTTCTATTTCGAAAAACTAGTCATTTTCTGCCGTACAAACCAGGCCAAAACCAACTTGTCATCTGTCACCAACACGCATACCACTAAACCACTGGTGCGTTTATGGCCACACAAAAAGTCGCACAACTCAAACACCACACAAAGTTACACTATGACTCCTCAGTCATACGTGTGCTTATTTTACTGTCATTTATTATTAATGTTAATTTATTTATATTAGTCATGGAATGCTGTTACACACACTATGTTGAAGTATTACTATTATTATTAATTATTATTATTATTATTATTTATCTTACGGTATACATCAAAAATAATATTGAACAAAATTTAATTGAAATATTGTCGATGTGGCCCTCCAGCAGTGCTCGGGTTGCTCATGCGGCCCCGGTAAAAATTAATTGCCCACCCCTGGTGTATATGTATGTTATGCCATTGTTTACAAATTTGGTAAATAAATAACACAAAAATGTATATTTTGTTGTTTTCTTACTGTACCGAAAATGAACCGAACCGTGACCTCTAAACCAAGGTACGTACCGAACCAAAATTTTTGTGTACCGTTACACCCCCACTGCACAAACATACATATACACATACTGTACATATACATTCACTGTACAAACATACATATACACATACCGTACATATACAAGTACATATACATACATACACTCATGCATACAATCACGTTTCATCAAACATAAATTAACGTTGTTAGCCTAGGGTAAACTGGGTAACACATGGCACACTGACAAAGCTTAACCTATTGTTACTATAACAATCAACAAGGTTAATATAGCTGGCTTCTATTTCTTCCCCTCCATTTATCTGTTTTTTTTTTGTATATGTAGTTATCATTACATATATGCATTGTTGCATTTGAACAATTGTATTGTTGATAATAGAGGTAAATTATTGTTATTATTCATTATCAATAGCGCTATTTCTATTGGTATTTGTATTGCTGCATTTGTAGTGTAATAATGCTCATTGTCATTTCTGTATTATTATTTATTTCAATAACTGCTTCTTTGCTATCACTTTTACTATCATATTTTTAAATATCGTATTTGCTGATGTTGCTCTATAGTTGTTGTTGTTGTTATTGTTGTGTTTGCTGTTGTTGTTTTTCTCTCTCTGTCTTATCCCCACAATTTCCCCCTCTGTGTTCCTTTTTTCTCTTTCTATCCCCTCCTGCTGCGGCACCAAATGATAATGTAAATACATTTAATACAGTCAAATACAAATAAGGCAACAAGAGAAGTATCCCACACTTCTCTTTTGTAAAGTAAATTTGTACAGCCGATATGGGCATGTACATCAACTATATGATTTGCCTGAGAAGCTGGACAGGACAAAAAAAAAAGAACATGTTAAAGTGCAGTTTTTCCCCAGTTGTAAAAAGTGAGTCAGGTGTTTGTTTTGTTGTATTTTTTCTGTTGTTGCCATCACTTTCCAAAAAATGTGTCATACTGGCCTGTTCCTCCGTGTTGATGGTCATCTTGCTCACTAGTTTGAAGACAATATATTCCCATAGGGACATCTTTTTTCTTCTTAATTGTTGTTACTTTGCGGTGCTTTTCACCAGCGAGTTGCAACTAGCGAGGCTCAGTCCGTGCAACCTAGCGGTCCTACCTACGCCCACCGAGACAAGGATTGTGAAAGACTTTACAAGACGGCTGATGGCTGCTGGTTAGCGCCTTGCATGGCAGCTCCTGCCATCAGTGTGTGAATGTGTGTGTGAATGTGTAAATGTGGAAATACTGTCAAAGCGCTTTGAGTACCTTAAAGGTAGAAAAGCGCTATACAAGTACAACCCATTTATCATTTATTTATTTATTTACGATTCACTTTGTTCATTTAATTCTCCTACTGAATAAACGTGCTCAGGTGCTGAGAGGGATGCACAGCGTGAACCCTCTTGCACCCTGTTTGAAAGCGAGAGGCAAAGAAAACAAACACACAAACATGGCAATTTATCGATCACGGACAAGTTGTCGAGTTCATCGTTTCATACGTACAGCGGCTGAGAATCAGATAGTTTTTTTGGCGGCCCTCTAGAGCAGCGTTGTCAAACTCAAGGCCCAACACTTCATTTTATATGGCCCGCAAACACCTGGAAAATAATATGCGTCAAAAAAGTACCTTATCTTTTCTTACTAAATGTATTTGTTCTTTCCATTTGGACTAAAAAAAAAATGTACTGCATGAAATTGCATATGTTTTCAACTTTAATATCACCTAATATTGCAAAAAATATATTATCATACTTTCCAAACATTGTTTTTATTCAAATTAAAATAAATACTTAAATAACCGCTTGACTTATGTAAAAAAAAAAAGTTATTCATCAAATTGTACAAACTGAAAAAATGACAATAGATTTTAGGGTAAAATGTATGGTGTTTTTACAGCATATTACTGTAGATTGAAAAATAAACACTCTATCGCAGTTTTTTACAGTAAAATTATGTCAACTGAGCTGGGTTTTTTCTACCTGTTGCTGTTTTTGTGGTGTATTACTGTAAATGGACAAACAGTACCACATTTTTTTTATCGAAAAAACTGGCAGCTCTGTTGCCAGAATAAAAAAAAAAACGGTGGTACTGTTTTTACATTTACAGTAATATGTTGTAAAAAAAAAAAAAAAACAACTCTACATTTTCACAGTAAAATTCTGGCGACTAAGCTGCCAGTTTTTTCCCACAAGTTATAGTTTTTCCATTTACCGTAATATGTTGTGGAGAAGAAAAAAAACACCTTTTTACTACTGTAGAATTGTTGTGACTAAGTTGCCAGTTTTACAGTATACTTTAAAAAATATATATATAATTAAGCACGGTGGCAGAGGGGTAAGTGCGTCTGCCTCACAATACGAAGGTCCTGAGTAGTCGTGAGTTCAATCCCGGCCTCGGGATCTTTCTGTGTGGAGTTTGCATGTCCTCCCCGTGACTGCGTGGGTTCCCTCCGGGTACTCCGGCTTCCTCCCAGCTCCAAAGACATGCACCTGGGGATAGGTTGATTGGCAACACTAAATTGGCCCTAGTGTGTGAATGTGAGTGTGAATGTTGTCTGTCTATCTGTGTTGGCCCTGTGATGAGGTGGCGATGAGATAGGCCCCAGCGACCCCGAAGGGAATAAGCGGTAGAAAATGGATGGATGGATATATAATTAAATGCAGAGGCAAATTCATTTATTTGCTTTTACAAGCGGCCCTCTGAGGGCAGCCATAACTGTGATGTGGCCCTCAATGAAAACGAGTTTGACACCCCTGCTCTAGAGGGTGCTCGTGGCCTAACAATGGGCAGCTGTTATATTCCGTTTTATTATAGAAAGCAACAAGCACCCTGCTGTCTTTCTGGCACAAACAGATCCATCAGGACCAATCGGTGCATTGACATTTTATGTTGTCATCCAATATCAGCGCTCATGTTCGCTCGCTTCATGTCTGTTTTGCCGTTATTGTAACTAAATCAAAGCATCAATAATGAGTAACTGTCATGATCCGTTGCTCAGATCATGTTTTGTTTAGTTAAAGACTCCCTTAGTTCTGTTTCAGCACCCCTGGGTTTGTGTTTTCTTGGTTGTCATGGGTGTTGATTATTTTCCACCTGACTCTGATTAGTGTTCGGGACACTCACCTGCTCCCGGGCATTAATCAGAGAGCTATTTATTCTTGCCTTTCGCCACACTCGGTCTGGCTATCCTGTTTGCTCCATGCAACAAGTCACGTGTGTTTACCGTTTGATACCTGAGCTAAGCTTTGCCATTTGTTTGCCTGTTTTCCATGGTAAGCTTTCCCGTTAGCTTTTCCATAGCTACCCGTGCTATAGGCACGCTCTCATGTATTTTTGGATTTTGCCTGATTTATGAAAAATAAATGTCTTCCCTGACACTGCCTCCGGAGTTCCGTCTGCATCTTGGGGAAACGATCCGCGCATTAACATGCGACCCCGCCGTAGCAGTAACTTTGATGAAATCAGTGAACGTGTGGTGCCCTATGGAGCAAGAACACTACAGTAAGTTTTGGTATCGGGGGAAAAAAAATGACGTTGTAGAACAGGTTGTATTGGCACCGAAACAAGTTTTGGCAACAAATAAACACAAACATTGAAAAAAATACAATATTTTTGGTGGATGTTTTTGATGCCAATGATTTTATTGTTTTTGTGTGTTTGAAAGGTTTTTACAACCACTGTATTTGCACCGAAACAAGTTTTGGCAACAAATAAACACAAAAATAGAAAAAATACAATATTTTTGGTGGATGTTTTCGATGCCAATAATTTTATTGTTTTTGTGTGTTTCAAAGGTTTTTACAACCACTTCTTTTACAGTGTCGCTCCTTTTTTTACGGTATGAAAATAATGGCAGTGTTTTAGCGTGAGGGGCGGGGCTTATAACAAGTTTACCTGGAAGCAGTTTTACTGGACTTGGGCATGCAAGTAAAACACCGTAGAAGATGAAAGAAGGACCGTAGGCACCTAAATTAAGTACAAAAATTATGAAGCAAAAGTTGTTTTTACATTTATCTTGAGTAGACAGTTGCTGTCGACAGATTCATCTTCTGCTCAGAGAGAAATCTTGTATTTGTAAACATGACCCCGAAAGGGACAAGCGGTAGAAAATGGATGGATGGATAGATACAGTGACCTACTTTATTACACTTTGACTACTTTGTTAAGGACTCTGGTCAACTTTGTTACTTTCACAATTGGTTTTATATATGCAGTTGAATTTAGCGCTAAGTGGTTATTAGGATATATTTCTGTTATTTATTAAATGTTTAATTTATTGCTATGTATAACTTCTCTTTACAAAGCAAATACGGTACAATAACTTTAAAGCAATACAGTTTATAGAGGATTTATTATATGATTAATTATTTTTTTTAAATAAAATGTAGCAAGGCAGTCAACCATTAGCTTCACTCACTTGATGATGATGTTCTGTAGTTGGATGTCCTCTCAGAAACACACCTGTGAAGGAAGTCCAGATGTCCCACGTTGTTGTCTTTCTTGTTGAATTATATACAGCAACATCACAAAATACTCCTCATATGGCGTGGCGAAGTTGGTAGAGTGGCCGTGTCAGCAATCGTAGAGTTGCTGGTTACTGGGGTTCAATCCCCACCTTCTACCATCCTAGTCACGTCCGTTGTGTCCTTGGGCAAAACATTTCACCCTTGCTCCTGATGGCTGCTGGTTAGCGCCTTGCATGGCAGCTCCCA
Source organism: Entelurus aequoreus (assembly GCF_033978785.1). Taxonomy (NCBI): domain Eukaryota; kingdom Metazoa; phylum Chordata; class Actinopteri; order Syngnathiformes; family Syngnathidae; genus Entelurus; species Entelurus aequoreus. The sequence continues at coordinate 55,002,058 of NC_084732.1, forward strand.
CCATCAGTGTGTGAATGTGTGTGTGAATGGGTGAATGTGGAAATACTGTCAAAGCGCTTTGAGTACCTTGAAGGTAGAAAAGCGCTATACAAGTATAACCCATTTATCATGTATTATATATTATTTTTTAAAGATGTTTTGATGTACGTTTGTATATCTGAATGTATGTGTCCCCTTATTTTGTATCACAATAGCGGTAGTTTCAGCACATTGTTCATACAAGTCAAAATAATACTTGACAATACAATAAGACACACAATAAGACATGAGTCCACCTATTTAGGTGTAAACATAGAAAGAAAAAGATAGATCAGCTCTAAGGTTTTACTTCCAAACGCTAAAAAAAGTTCCGTGCTTTCATGTTGACTCCACAGCCTGGATATGATCGGCTCCCTCCCGGGGGAGCAAGAGGAAGAACCGCCGGAGGTTGCTCAACATTACGATAGTCGAAGTCTCATATTTTAACACAAATGGGTTACTCATGTCACACCAAGCTTCACATGTCTAGTGTTAAATGTTTTAAATGAATAAATACAGCTACACTTACATTTTAAAGTCGCTCTTTTCTCTCTGCTTGGCTATATCAAGACAAACATGGATAATTAAAAAATATATAATTTCTGTACTGCTTGTACTACACCCTCAAAGTATGGCGAGGTTAACACAAAGATATTATATAACTTTTACACTTGACCATTGGTCCTCTTTTCTTCTTCTACAGTGTTTTTAAAGTCCAGTAAAACTGCTTCCGGGTAAACTTGTTAAAAGCCCAGCGCACAGGCGCTCACTGCCATTATTTTGATACCGTAAAAAATTAAACAAAATCGTAAAAAAGAGAAGCGATCATAAAAACCTTTGAAACACACAAAAACAGTAAAAGTGTAAAAAAATATAAGTATTGGCATCGAAAACATCCACCAAAAATATTGTATTGTTTCAATGTTTGTATTTATTTGTTGCCAGAACTTGTTTCGGTGCCAATACAACTTTTTCTACAATGTCATTTATTTCTTTACATACCTGGCAGTGTTCTGGCTCCATAGTGCCCTCACCTACTGGGCGCAAAAAGAGAAGCTGTCCTGATAAATCTGAGCGGTCCGCAAGAGCAAGAAAGGTCGACACAGTGCGATGGGAAGAACGATTCAGTTGCAGCCCACATCAGCAGGATGGCTGTTACATGAAAAGCTCCACAAAAACATTTATTTACTCAAAACAAGGAAAATTGAGAAATCTGTCTTTGCACAGGAACATTTATACTTACAGCCTGTGTATAAAACATTGATGGAGGTTTTTAGATGTTTTTTAGAGTGCTTTATAGGTGGAATAGCTCGGATCTCCATTATCTACATTGTAAACCACATATTGCTCACAGTTATGTACGATTTACAATGCATAAACAATTTAAACATATGTGTTCCTGTCTAACATAGAGGTTGTGAATCATAGGCAAAAACAAATAAAAGTGCATTTCCCCTTTAAGGAACTGTTAGAGTCATACAAGGGCTGTTCCTTGATGTTTTAGTTAAAGGGGATCCATTATGCAAAATCAACTTTTCTTATGTATTGGTACCTGTTTTTGTGTATTTGGGCGCTGCATAAGTCCCGAAAATGTGAAATCAAACCATAGACGCATTGCGGAGATATTTATAAAAAATGTTGTCCCTCCTTCATACTGCCTCCAAATGGGCCGTTTGGAATTTTCCCCATTAGTGACGTTTTCCCATTATCAGCGAATATCTCCATGTATGGTAAAGTTTTACCCAGAGAGCTTTGCGCAGGTCCGCCATTGTAGTCCCACGTTGTAGTCAATAACTTCCTTCTTTTTCTCTAGCTCTTGTTGTGGGGCAAACTGGCTCGTGCGTGCACATGCATCCTCCGCTGTTGCCATTTCTAATACACATTAGCGTATTGTGATAACTCATATCTGTCAGTAGACTCGATAGGGAAGCGCTAAAAACTACACCATGGCTGACAGGGAGAAGACGCAGTGGAAGTGGAGGTACGTAAATAAGACCGCCCACAAAACGGTGCATCCCCAAGAGCTGGTCTGAAAGCGGCTTGAAAACGGTCTGGAAAACATAATATATTCAAATTTTTAACCAAAGAATCACCATTACATATTATGTAGATCACAAAGAAGTGTTTTAAATATAGAAAAACAATCATAATATGACCCCTTTATTTGAAACAAACATTTAATGTTTTTGTTTTTTTTAAACACAGACTGGCGTTTAATATTTTTGTTCACACATCCCAATTTCAATGGAATTTAGGTTTAGAATCAGTGATGGCAAATCCATCTTTTAAAAAAAAAATGCTATCATCTTCACTCCTGAACATAATCATATTTCAATTTGTACATAAGACATGCACCTTGGGATAGGTTGATTGGTAACACTAAATTGGCCCTAGTGTGTGAGTGTGAATGTTGTCTGTCTATCTGTGTTGGCCCTGTGATGAGGTGGCAACTTGTCCAGGGTGTACCCCGTCTTCCGCCCGAATGCAGCTGGGATTGGCTCGAGCCACCCTGCCACCCCGAGAGGGACAAGCGGTAGAAAATGGATGGATGGATGCTCACACTTGCCACCAAGAACAAAATCTCCAAATGGAAAAACCTTTGTAAATCTCGGTAAACGCCAGTACTGTACTACATCACAGTCCTAACTGATGTCTAAGATCCATTCACGATGAGGGATGGGTACCTTTCACATTTGAATCAAAACGATACAAATTCCTAATATTTTGGAATTGATGCTGGTTCTCAGTGTTACTAATTTTTGGTACTGTTTTGTTTGTTCAAAATGTTAATAAATGCTTATTGTCCTCTAGGGGGGCGGTATAGCTCGGTAGGTAGAGCGGCCGTGCCAGCAACTTGAGGGTTTCAGGTTCGATCCCCGCTTCCACCATCCTAGTCACTGCCGTTGTGTCCTTGGGCAAGACACTTTACCCACCTGCTCCCAGTGCCACCCACACTGGTTTAAATGTAACTTAGATATTGGGTTTCACTATGTAAAGTGCTTTGAGTCACTAGAGAAAAGCGCTATATAAATATAATTCACTTCACTTCACTATTGTTTAATGATAAAATCTATTTTTATTCTTTATTTAACATTGAGCTGATGATGATAACTTTGCTTTCCAGTTGTTACATCTTGGTTTTCTTACACTCATTAGCTGTGTCTCAATTCGGGGGCTGCATCCTTCCAAGGACCGAGCCCATGCGGTTGACAAAGTGTGGGTCCTGGCGAGAGTCCTCCAGCAGCGACTGGAGCGATATGAATCGGGTCAGTCTAACCTCTGGGACACTTCCTGTTTAAGTCTGTAGTCCCCGCCCTTACATTTACATCATGTATCTGCTGCTCAGTAGCGCTGATTTTTAGAGGAAGTGGCTTATAACTACTGGCACAGCCGACGTCTGATTTTCCTGCGGTTAGAGCCGGCTGATCATGGGAGATAGTTGTCATAAAGATGTGTCACGTGTTGACAAGCATCTTTATGCTGTTATTTCTATTTATTAGATAATGGTGGATTTATTTTTAAGCTTGTGAATGCTTGTTGTAGTGGGACATGTACCTTTAAAAACACAGACAATCCAGATGATGTCCCAGAAAGAGTCCATTTATACAGCAACACCACACAATCCTTTTTAGCAGTTACTTTTTTACTATGTGATTCAAAATAAATGTACTTTTCTAATCATGTCAAATTGGTTGCATTATAGCCAGTAATTGTAAATAATGGGATAGCATAATATTATTATTATCATATAATTATTTGCAATGAAGGCAGAGGAAATGAATCACAACAACTGCAGTTTCAGCACATGAGTTTGTTAATTTAAATAGGATACAAAATACTTTTAAAGATCATCCAAACTGGTATACCTGTGTACGTGTTTGGTGGCTTTTCTTTTTGCTCTTTTGTTGTCCAAGTCCTCCTTGATTATTTGGCACTGCAAAAAAAACAATAGTTAAACACAAGATCACAATAATCGTTAATAGAAGTTAGGGCTGGGCGATATATAGAGTTTGTAAGATATACCGATATATTATTAAACGAGACATAAACATTGCATTAAAATAAGTTTGAGCTGCCTCCAGTGTTAACGAATTCCTGATACATTTGAACATTTTTATGTTGTACTTAAGACTCTGGCACATCTATTTGATATGTGTTTTAAAGCCAAGTGTTGGGTCTAAAATGACACCCAGGTAACGATATTCACTAACATTTTGTATTGTTTCCCTATTAACAGTTATATTTGGAAAGGATGACATTTTATATTTGTTTACAAAATACATTGTTGCCGTTTTCTTAATGTTTAATGTAAGACTAGAGTCGTGTAGCCATATTGCCACCTTCTGCATGGTTGCTGTAAGTTTTTTGGCAACCGTTTCAGCGTCCTTTCCCCAAGTATAATCAGTCATCTGCATACATCTGGATATTTACATCCTCACATACAGACAGCAGGTCGTTTATATACATGGAGAAAAGGAGAGGGCCAATGTTAGAGCCTTGTGGCACGCCAATATCAGTAGCAGTGAAACTGGATGTTGTGTTATCAATACGGACACATTGGGTCTGACCAGATAGATATGACATAATCCAGGCCAGAGTATCCGTCGACAGTTTAAAAGTTGTTTATTTTGTAAGTAATGTGAGGTGACTGACTGTATCGAATGCCTTGCGGAGGTCTTAGAATATTGCTTCAAATACACCTCCATTGTCAAGGTTTTGTTTTATTGTTCCTAGTAGAAGGCAACATGCAGTTTTGGTCGAGTAATTTGCCCGAAACCCAAACTGCATGGGAGGTAGGAGGTCTTCATAGTCCAAATGTTCTGTGAGTTGCTCAACGATCACTTTTTCTATTTATTTGGATATATCGGGGAGAAGGCTAATCGGTCTGTAGTTGTTGATGTCTTGTTTATTTCCTGCTTTATGGATTGGGATGATAGTGGCAGTTTTCAATGTGGTAGGGAAAGTGTTTTCTGTTATTGATTGATTTATCATTGTTGTTATAGGAGCAGTAGGACTAACTTTATACGTTTTTAGGAAGAAAGTGTCCAAACCGTATATATCTGTAGATCGTGAGCCTGATAATGTGGAGAGGATTTTGTTTACCCTTGTTTCATTTGTTAATTCTAAACTTAGTCCATCCTGAATAAATGGCAATTCTTTGCATAGATTTTGAGGGAAGTTTTTATTTAGGATTTGTACAGGCTGGATGAAATGTTCAATAAAATTATTACTTATGTCCAGACTGTCTGTGACATTAATGCCATTGATATTTAATGTTATAGTGTTGTTTCTTGTTTGCTCTCTTCCAGTGAGTTTGTCAATGCTTTTCCATAACTGTCTAATGTTCCCTTTTGCAGCGTTGATTAATTCTAAGTGAAAGTCAGCTCGAACCTTGTGCAGCAGCGTTGTAACCTTGTTCCTCAAACTTTTAAAAATCATACGATCCGTATGTAGACCTGTTTTAATAGCTCTTTTGAGAGCTGAGTCCCAATTTTTGATTAGAGTCCAAATTGTTTCATTATTCCAAGGTATTTTTGATTTAGCACTTTTCTTTTTGGGTTTTGTTTTAGTGTATTTACGGATAATCTCTTTCATTTTTGTCATTAGTTATAGAACAATATATTTCACATTAATTTGTTTTAGTGCAAACATGCATTAAATTTTGTTTGATTAACAAATAACAAACATTTTGAAATGTAATGAAAAAGTGTGAAAAAAAACAAAAAAACAAAATTCAGCTTAAGGTCCTAACTCATGTCCACACGAAGATGTATACTTAATAAATGCATATTTATCTCTACGTTTAGGCCTCTTGTCCACACGCAAAAGCGTACTTTTGTCTTTAAAAACGCAGACTTTTGCAAACGCTGGCCCAAGTGTAGAGTTTCAAAACTCTACGATTAGCGTATGCGTGTACACGGCACAAACGAAGCCTTGTGATGACGTCACGGTTGTGCGCTGTCATTTCCAAGCTCAACAACACTGCCTTGTGGCTTTAAACACACTATAAGAGGACTTAATGTACGTTTGTATGTTTGAACGTAAACATGCAGCTATTTTCACTCAACATTAATTAAACAGACACATCAAAATGGGCTTTGCAACACTAGCGCCGGCGCAAATGACAGTCAGCTGTTTTGGATACGATCGCTGTGGAACCTCCTCCTGATGGAACAACTTTGACAAGCAAGACTTTTTGCTCTGTCATAAGAAAGGTGCAACATTATCTTATGTTTTTAGTCATTGGTTTAGCGCCAAATATTAAAGTCATCTTACGTGTCTTGCCTCCATTTTTGTAGATGGAGGCATGCGTGTAATAAGCGACCAAGCAACTAAAAAAACCATGATGTATTTTAAAGACAATACACACTTCATTGCACATGTAATATATCACTATATTGATGATGAAATGCTTTATAATTCCAAATGAGTTTTGCAGCGACACACGCACGTCCGTGCGCTTTATATAGGCACTTAAACATGCAAAAGGGTTTCCTTGGCTCGTTACTGCATGCTGATTTTAGAAACAGTGTAATTACACTGCACATGTAATACATCACCATGGTGCTGAACACGTTATAATTCTATGAGTGTTGGGTTTCAGCAGCACATGCGATTCGCTCTTTAATAATGTTCCCATGGTCTGTGTATGTACAGGCTGGTTTTAAAGATAATGTACATGTCATTGTACGTCTAGTATATCAAAATAAACATTATAATAACAAAAGTGTAATGCCACCAAGTCAGCTATTGCTTGTATTTTTCAGGCTTCTGATTGGACAAAATGTACATGACAGCAGATGTAGGCGTTTGTGTGTAGACATAGACAGTTTTGAAACTACCGTACACTTGTGTGGATGGAGATTGTTTTAACCCAAAATATGTTTTTGAAACTCTCCGTGTTTGTGTGGACATTATGTGGCAGCTCTGCTTACCCTGCCCAATTATACAGTATGTTCTTTGTTCTCTCTTTTTATACACATTCTTTTTAGACCATTACACAAACCCGAATCCTGATCCTAACACCGAGCTCAACCCAAACTATAGCCCTAACCAAACTCGAAACTAACTCTAACCAGTCCTTCTTAAATAGTGGGCCCCCCGATGCTACAGGGTTGCCTGTGACCTCGGGGAACATGCTTTTTTTGTCGTACCAGAATATGATGAAGCATACTGTTCGTAGCACATGGCTTCACTGTAACCATGCTGGGAGACGAGGAAATGGTTTCCTTTAATGTTAATAAGCTTACAATGTTATGCATGGGTATGGTTATAGCAATGATACATTATACTATTTATAGACATGGTGGAGAGTAGAGGGGCGCAGAATATTTTCTTCTACCTCGGGTGGGTGTGACAGAAAATATTTGAGAAGCACTACCCAGGGAAACGGCTTTCGTGCAAAAATTGAATTGACTTTATGCGGAATTTACTGTTTCAGGGCTTTTCTTTTCATACTTTGCGCGGTACTGGATCATATTTTAAATGTAGCTAATGAGAATAGTTAAAAAGAAAAACCATACAAAGGTAAAGGTACAAGCACTGTTTTTTAAAGTGCAAATGCTCACACAAAAAACTACTCAATTACAATTACACTAGCAAATGTAATGAGGTATTTATTACCTCTGATTATAACTACCCAAAGTTGTGTGATAATCCTTGTTTAAGTCTTGTAACAAGTCTAGCCAGGAGGTGGCAGTATTACTAAAGCAAATTATCTCGGGTATTGAAGCCAATGCTCACACTGATAAGGCCTGCAGAAAAAAGTTATTTGATAGATACAAATACGTTTCATTGTTTGGCTTTTACCTGCTGTAATATTTCAGGAATTTAAGGGTCGTTGTTCTTGTAACCAGCAAATGTGAGCTGCACCTGTTTTGAGATTAAATACCTGTGTTGTCCTATATTTACTTATTTCTGCCCTTTTGATAAAATATTTAACAGTGGTTGGGCTGCCCCAGATTAGTGTGGATGTCCTGGAGAACTACTTGGCATGACAGGCAACCTCCCTGTCTTGAGGTCATTGGAAACCTCTTATTCTGAATGTGTGTGTGTGTGTGTGTGTGTGTGTGTGTGTGTGTGTGTGTGTGTGTGTGTGTGTGTGTGTGTGTGTGTGTGTGTGTGTGTGTGTGTGTGTGTGTGTGTGTGTGTGTGTGAGTTGGGCTTTCGCTTATGTGTAAAAGGATACAATGGAAACTTTTGACAATACGTTGTTCCATCCCATTTATCTCAGGTATTTTAGCTTGTTGCAACTAAGCCTATAGTTCAGTGACAAGTCCAAACAAGAAGAGATATTCTACTTTTATGTACAAAAACGTGTAAGTTGCTGAGTAAATAATGTACACGCAAAAGAAGTTAAGCTTCTTTTTTTTTTTCAAGAACTCACCTCTACCACAAAAACAAGGAAGGAAACAGGCTTAACAAGAAAAACTAGCTGGGTTGCTTTGCCCATGGTTACACAAGAACAACTCAGCAGCTTTTATGACACACACACACACACACAACTGCCGTGTGCTTCGGACTTCTGTCCTTAAAGTTGTCGTTATCAGGTGCTTATCGCCACCAGCCTGCTCGTAATTAGTACCTCAGCTGTAGGAAGAGCGCGGGTTTGTGTTTTCCGTGTACTTCAACTTGTTGAATAGCAGCCACCCTGCCCTCTGCGAAGAGCGCGCAGCGTTCAAGGTTCAGGAAGATAAGGAGAGGTGAATGGCTGACGCGTAGCTCGTGTTATGTTACCAAAGGCTCGTATCAGATTACCGTTGACAGCAGGTTGGCTAGAACCAGAGCTATATCCAGACTGCCGGGATTTCAACAACAAGGAAACTGGGCTGAAAAAGGCGTGTTGAAGAAGACAAAGAGACCAGCGGAGTGCTTCCTGTATTTTTTTCATTTGAGAAAGAGCGTTACTATGGGTGAGAAGACACAACACAGCCTGTTGCTTCTGCTGTGTTTATCTGGACTCCTTCACTGTTCGGCTGCTCTGGTGTTTTGGACGGCGGTGGTGGAAATCAACTATTTCATCAGCCCCAACCACACTGTGGACCGAGACTGCGAATGTGGCGTGTTTGGACGCAACTCTCCGCTCGCTCAGGCCACAGGTATGGTCGTTCTTCCCAAGGGAGACCCGAAAGGCTGCCAACCGGATTCTATGTACAATTTCAGTGCGTCACCCTGGATAGCGCTTGTTAAAAGGGGGAACTGCACTTTCAGCGAGAAGATTAATGCTGCCAAGCGCTACGGCGCCTCTGCTGTGGTGGTGTACAATGTGGACGGCACTGGCAACAGCACCACCCACATGGCCCACTCGGACGCTCTAGATGTTGTGTCCATCATGATCGGCAACATTCAAGGCATGGAGATTGCCAGCCTGGTGAAGAACGGAACACAAGTGCGGATGTTGATAGACGCGGGCAGCCCTCACGGCCCCTGGATGGACACCTACTGGCTTTACTTCATGTCCATCGCTTTCTTCATAGTCACAGCCGCCTCTGTGGCCTACTTCTTGTTTATCTCTGCCAATCGTCTCCACAACCTGCGCACGCACCGGCGTGCTGAGAGGAAGCTGAAATCCGAGGCCAAGAAGGCCATCGGGCATTTACAGGTGCGCACGCTGAAGAGAGACGACAAGGAAACGATCGGTGACCATTACTTGTGTGCCGTGTGCATTGAGTCCTACAAGGCGAGCGAGGTTGTGACGGTGCTCACATGCGACCACATTTTCCACAAAGCCTGCATCGAGCCCTGGTTGCTGGAGAAAAGGACCTGCCCCATGTGCAAGTGCGACATCCTTAAGGCCCTGGGAGTTGATGCGGAGGAAAAAGAGAGCATGGCTCAAGCTTCGCCACAAGAGGTCACAGTCATCACAGTAGCAGGAGGAGAGGCCATGTATGAGGTCCCACTCACTGGCCCTCTGAGCAGTGACCCCGAGAGGCATCAGCGTCACTATGACAACAGGGCCTTTGAGGAAGAGCCTGCTGCCAGAGCACAGTGACATGACAGAGCGATTTAGTCAAATCAGCAGTTTAAAATCAAAATGCTTTTTTGGACGCAATTGTTATTATTATTGCACTTTTTGGAGTCTCCCTCACAGGATGTCTTCAAATTGATTGTACAAATCATGATGGAACTGCACATTGTGTAATTAGATTAGATGCCAATTATGGGTGTGTTCATCAAGGCGAGTTGAGGCGAGCGCAGTTTTGCTTTGCTTTCTTCGAGGAGGAAGAGCAACAAAGACATTTGTTTATCTGTTCTGGTCAAATTGTAGTCTTCCAAATGCCACTTTTTTGAGAAAAAAAAAACAACAACAAAAAACGTGTTTATTTCCTAATCATAGTCATAGAATGACTTAAATGTCAAATTGCACAGGTTGTGTAGCACAGGCTGGTGGACACACCCTCGGCTGAAAATACAGTATGACGCATTGTATCACGAGAAGTAGACAACATCACCCGAGGGACTTGTGGAAACTGCTTACTAACTAAGTCGATATAGGTACATGTTTATCATATTCTGTACTGTATCAAGTTACGTTTGCTATTTCCTTGTTGATTCCAGTCACAACCTGAAATCCCCATCATAATAGGACTAATAAAGCTGCGATAACATCTGTGGTACTGCTGATTGTATATTTGTTTAACAAGGGGGAAATTATGTACCACTTCTAAAATTACACCTGTGTTATCATAAAAAGTGTATATTGTTGTATGATCATGTATAAGGGTAGGTTAAAGTACAACTAATTTAATCTTTTTAGGTGTCTCCCTAAATTATATGGCTTTATTGTGCTATACTATTGCATTATTGAGATAATGCCTTCTTCACAGCATTTTAAAAAAGCTTTAGCTCTGTTTTGCTGGTGGTAATCTCTGTAATATATTTTTCTATGCTGGCTCATTTTCATTGTGACAGATTTTAGGAGTTTAAAATAATTCTGTATTTGCAATAATGAATTTTGTTTGTTGTATGAAATCACATTGATGCATAGCAGAATGCAATAAATCCCTCAAAGTGAGGCAGATGAACGTCGGTGCATATGAGAATTTTGTGCCTCAGTGTTGATGGTTGACAATCGACATTTTCAGTTTTGAGTGCTTCGGTCACCACATTTTGCGATATTACACAAGAGGGTCAACAAAATGAAATTGGCATTACTTTGATGCGCTGCAGTTGTAATCCTAATACAATATACAATCATAATAGAAAGTCACATGACTTGTTGTCAAAGACACAAGGAAATAAAAGACAGAACTCACAAAGGCTTGATGTTGAAGTTAACAATCAACAATAACATCTCTACTATTACTACAGGTTATGCCAAATTCAACAATATTAAGCAATATATCACATTCATTGACTATCTCCGATACCTTATTACTTTATCTATACCCAGAAATGACATATGACATGTAAATGATACTGTCACAGTTTTAGACTAGTATTTGTTTTGTGTCATTGTCCTTACCAGTAATTACCTTGTTGTTATTCAATGTGTGAGTCATTTCTGGGTGTTGTCTTGGTCATACAATAGCATTAGGAAATTGACCGTTTCTGTAACAATTTTAATTGAAGCAGCAGAGTGTTGGTCCATCCGGGATCACACCCGGTTGTATTGCTCTGCTCCTCAAGAAGGGTTGAGGTGCAGGGAATGGCGGCTGGAGCAGTAGAACCAGGTTTGGTTCATTCTATGGTTTCGCCAGGGGCCTGATATCTTTAGCCTTTTTGTGAGCAATGCAGTTTTAGCACAGGAAGTAAACAAGCATATTACTTCATGAGGTATATGAAATCTCTGGGGATTGTCTGTCTTTCAGTTATTAGTTAAGAACTCGAAAAGTTATGGGCAGCTTTTAATGAAAATGTTTCACAAATTGTATAATGAACTGGTGATTAGATTTCGGAGGCGATCTGGATCATATCTACCATGTTTCATTAGACTTACGTTACAAGGCTGAACTCTGCACGTCTATGGTAGCAGCCCCGCCAACACCCACACAGAGACAGAGGATGACTGACAAGAGGGTTCACATTGTTTATTTCATTCTGTCAGACCGAGGCAAAGAGTGAACCCTCTTTTAGCTTGGTTGGAAGAGACGGATAAACAAAACAAACATGCACATACTTAATTTAATATGATGTATACTTAATTTAATATGATGTATCCTTCAATTTGCTTGTGTGTCTGTCTGTTAGTTAGGAACACCGCTCAAAAAGTTATGGGCAAATTTTCATTAAACGTTCAAGAAATGTCAAAAATGAGATAAGGACCAAGTGATTAATTTTGAGGGTTGATCCGGATAACCGTCTGGATTCAGGATTTTTTTTTAAAGATCATTGTCTATTTGTAAATATGGCCTGGCAGAGGTCTAAGTGCTTTTCTGGTTCGGAACTGTGATATAAAGAGGGCAAATAAGCTTTGCATCTGGACATGTTGAATTTGAACTGTAAGCAAGATATGTATTCTTAATTATGTAACTCTGTAAGCATGTTGTATGTTTACTACTACTAATGTCTCCACTAGTCTCAATTTGTTTCCATTTAAAATGAACAATGTACTTCATTTTATAACTTTTACAGGGTTTTAATATAATTTTCATCCTTATTAAAGAAACACTAATATTTTGGTTAACACAATTTTAGCGGCATTTTAAACTCCTTTTTGCTTATTTATATTTTATTTCTCGTTTTTCAACACCTTCCTTTCCTTCACTCAGAAGGTAAACAAAATGTAAACATGTGAAAGTTATGCTGTTAATGATTTTTTTTAGTAATAGAAATGGCGAAGGGATAGGATTGAATATAAGCTTCACTTCTTCCTACTCCTTTTTGGGCATGTTGAGCTTCGCAAATGTAACCACGTGATGTCCTTGTTAAGCGTGGCACAAATAAACCATAACATAAGGAATCAAGGATAAACATTGTTAAATTTTCTGACAGTGATAGTTAAAACTGAGCTATAATAATTATCTGATAGAGTGCAATAAAATATATAGTTTTATTAGATATCATTAAAAGTGTTTAGGTGTATCTGAATGACTGATTGTACTGTTTTTGACAGTGTGACTGTACTATATGAGTCTTACTGTGAAATTATGATTAGACAATATTTAAAAAATATATTTTTTCAGGACAGCTTAGGTTGCTAATTCTCTGAAACCGCTTTTTGGTGCCTGGTAAGGTGGATGTCCTGAAATCTACAACAAAAGCCCTCGGGCAGAAAGCAGGGTACGCCCTGGGACGGGACAAGTCTCCACCTAATCGCAGGGCCAACAAATACACTATTTTTTAACTCTGTTTTTTATCTATCTTATGAAAGGGTCTACAGCTTAGTCTCCAGATTGTCTTCTTGGTCATTTCTAAAATCTTCTAATCTAAAATGTATTATTCACTAATGACCACAATGTTGACATAAACACTATGCACTCCTCCATTATCCATATCTATGGTGCTGTGTGCTCCATCAGATATTGAAAATGATCAATTGTGATTTACACCATCAGAGAGGAATTGGTTCAACAGTGTATATTATTGTTGTTGCTTGCATGAAATATTGCTGAGAGCTTCTTGCCTCTCTCGTGAGTCTTAACACACATTCCAAACAGCTCTCAGTATGATGCAGTCAAAACTACAAATGCAATAATAAACATATTGTTAAATTAGTAGTTGTTTTTTTAATTTTGATTAGAACTGTGCTGATTTTTAAACGGTTACAGTATTGTATTGGATCTCATTAGATTGGGGATTCTCAAACTGTGGTATGGGTACCACTAGTAGTACGCAGGCTCTACCTGGTGATACGCCAAAGAATCACTTCATTAACTATTGTAATGTAACAGTTTTATTTTCCTATATCCAAATGCAGTGTTACTGTTCAAACTGTGTGTAATGTTACAATTTAATAATAATATTGGTCATTATGGTGGTTTTGGAGAGCCAAGTTTTTTTCTGAGGTGGTACTTGGTGAAAAAAGTTTAAGAACCACTGCATGAGATTGTGTAGGAATACCCAATGAAGTGTGTTTAGTAAGGATGGGCATTTGACTTAATTTCCTTGAAACTTTAATGATTAATCATTGATTAATTGTTGTTTATTAGATATGTATTTAATGTGAGAGGAGAACATCTCTAAATGACTAAATGGTTTGACTGTCTTATTGCATTAAGCAGAATAATACTGTACTTCCAGGAGTCTGTGATATGAATGAAGCTCATTTTTCCATAGCTGACGTCAACAAGTTGAGAATGACTCAACAGTGCCTCTGCTTTGTGCAGCCAAGTACTACATTTTTCAAGACGCAATCATTCAAAACATTTACACAATGTTTCATCATAATCATTTTTTAGGTGCTGTTTGCAACTTCCTCACGGTAACATTTTTCAAAGCAAAAAATATAACAAGAACACCACCCGCTAGCTTATGTTAAAGGCCTACTGAAATGAATTTTTTTTATTTAAACGGGGATAGCAGATCTATTCTATGTGTCATACTTGATCATTTCGCGATATCGCCATATTTTTGCTGAAAGGATTTAGTATAGAACAACGACGATAAAGATCGCAACTTTTGGTATCTGATAAAAAAAGGCTTGCCCCTACCGGAAGTAGCGTGACGTAGTCAATTGAACATATACGCAAAGTTCCCTATTGTTTACAATGATGGCCGCATGAAGTGAGAGAGATTCGGACCGAGAAAGCGACGATTTCCCCATTAATTTGAGCGAGGATGAAGAAAGATTTGTGGATCAGTAAAGTGCAAGTGAAGGACTAGTGGGGAGTGGAAGTGATTCAGATAGGGAAGATGCTGTGAGAGCCGCGGGTGACCTGATATTCAGCTGGAAATGACTAAAACAGTAAATAAACACAAGACATATATATACTCTATTAGCCACAACACAACCAGGCTTATATTTAATATGCCACAAATTAATCCCACATAAAAACACTTTGGTGTTTGTTATGCTAGCTCCTAGCTACTAGCTACTAGCTCAAGCTAGTTATAGCTCGAGCGGGTAATATGGACGGGATCCCGTATATATAACCAGCCAATACAATTCAAACACCTGCACAACACACACACTCACTCAGCCCAAAGAACCGTTCACCTAACCCAAGGTTCATAAAGCTTATATATTTAACCAAAGTTACGTACATGACACGCACGTACGGGCAAGCAATCAAATGTTTGGAAGCACGCGGGTGGGACCTGATATTCAGCTGGGAATGACTACAACAGTAAATAAACACAAGACATATATATATATATATATATATATATACTCTATTAGCCACAACACAACCAGGCTTATATTTAATATGCCACAAATTAATCCCGCATAACAAACACCTAAGTGTTTGTTATGCTAGCTCCTAGCTACTAGCTCGAGCTAGTTATAGCAAGCGATCAAATGTTTGGAAGCGTACTCCCGGTATCGCGTCTGCGTCTGTTAACGAAGTCAAAGTCCTCCTGGTAAGAGTCTCTGTTGTCCGAGTTCTTCGATCTTGACTGCATCTTTCGGGGATGTAAACAATGAAACACCGACTGTGGTGTTGCTGACTTCCCTCGCAAAATACTCCGCTTTGCACCGACTTTCTTCTTTGCTTGCTCAGCTTCTTTCTCCATAATGCAATGAACAAATTGCAACAGATTCACCAACACAGATGTCCAGAATACTGTGGAATAATGAGATAAAACAGCTATTTCGTATTGGCTTCAATGGGGAAGCCATACCTGTGTTCTACTGGCTACGTCACGCGCATACGTCATCCTCAAAGGCGTTTTGAACCGGAAGTTCCCCGGGAAATTTATAAAATTGCACTTTATAAGTTAACCCGGCTGTATTGGCATGTGTTGCAATGTTAAGATTTCATCATTGATATATAAACTATCAGACTGCGTGGTCTGTAGTAGTGGGTTTCAGTAGGCCTTTAACATTAGTGATTTAACAGAACATATTTATTTGACAATTGCAAATATTTTTCACAATTACAATGTATATGTAATAAAACTTGTTTTACCAGCCTGAATAAAATGATTGGTGTTTATGGCTGTCACTCACCTGGTTCCATCAACACGTTTGCGCAGGGAGGGCTTGCACACACACAAAAACAGTCCAAGGGAAACAACGACGAATTTGCAAGCATGTTGTTGTTATGATAGAATATACATTCAATGACAGCTAACGCTAGCTATCCAAATTGCTATTAGTAGCTAACAACACCTAAAGCTAATAAGCATGCATGTGTTATGTATGTACGTCATTACGTGCAAGAAGCTGTGAGAGAGTGAATATACTGTGTAAAACACTTTGGAAACTTAGCACCCTCTGTGAAAATGTTGCCAACAGCCCCTTTAATTGATTATGATGGCCATCTCTAGTAGTGTGTGGTTGGTGTCCACTTGTGTGCGTTTGACCTAGTGTAGTGAGAAAATAGTTAAAATATTGAGAACATTATAGACTATTTTGTGGGGGCCCTTGATTTGGGAAGCCAATGCTTTGATCTCAGCATTCACAGGTCAAATGTGGTTGTGGTATCACAGCCAGACAGAGAATCAATAGTGATCTCACTGGGCTGGCTGGGAAGGACTGGCAAGCCTTAGTTTAGAGGCACACTCTGCTCAGTGGTGGCACTCCTGTGATTTATTGCAGTTGTTACTGAGAAAATGGACTCAGAGGGTTTTCATTTAACGGCATACCATACAATCGAGGCTGTACACTTGAAACCGCATTTGACCTTCCAGTAAAGATTGGGATCAAAAAGTGGAATAAAACAGAAGTCATTTGACTTATTCCGCCGACAAAGCAAGTGTTCTGAGGATTTAAAAGGACATTGTGGACATTATGTACTCTAGTGAAATGTATTGCACTTAGTTGTTGCATTGTCTTGATTTTTTTTTTACATTGAACAAGTGCGTCACTTCCTGTCAATGAGAAAGGACGCAAAGAAAAAAAGCTCCGCTTCTGCTACCGGAGTTTTTGTTAAGTCTGAAGATTTTGACCACTGATTTTACCACTGATTTGCGATCACAGCCACAGGAGAGTCACCTGGCATCTTCGATCTGATTTTGGTCAGTTGAGAGGCACTGATACGCTGAAATAAGGCGAGTAGAAGAGCCGTTAGCCTCAAGCCAAAGGCGCCTCCCGCAGTTCAAAGCGGTTGCCTAGCAACCAAAAGTTACGGCGAGTTTACAGCTGTTTTAAAGTGATCCCGACGTCGCAGAGTGATATAAGTTGACAGGCTGACACCTCAAATTGATTTCTGAACGGCGCAAGGTACGAAATTGTTGAAAAAACAAGTTAAAGTGCTGCAAGTCGCTAAAGAAGCAACTGCCGTTAAGACATAAGAGGCGCTGACGTCAGCGGCTGCCGCGATGCCAAAAGTTAAAGGATTGATTGGAAAGACTGATTTGAAGCTGGGCACAGGACATGATGGGATTCAAGAAGGGATACTACAAAAAATACTCCAGGAATTTAAAGAAGAAATGATAGAAAAATTGGAAGAATTGATGGATGGATGGAAAGAGGATATGAAAGAAATTAAAGAAGAAATTAAAGAAATGAAAGAAGAGAACAACTCCAGAAATAAAGAAGCCACTGAAATGAGCAAACAAATGAAGATCCTTCAAGAAGACAACAACATGCTGAGGAACATCATAGATGAAATGGATCAGGATAAACGAATGAATGATATCATTGTGACAGGGCACCGAATTAAACCAAGATCCTATGCGAAAGCTGTGAATAATGAAGGTGAACCAGATGAAATGGATATGGTCTCAGCAGAACAGCAAGTGGTCAACTTTCTGCAATCAAAAGAAATTGAAATTGACATTAA
Source organism: Entelurus aequoreus (assembly GCF_033978785.1). Classification (NCBI taxonomy): domain Eukaryota; kingdom Metazoa; phylum Chordata; class Actinopteri; order Syngnathiformes; family Syngnathidae; genus Entelurus; species Entelurus aequoreus. The sequence continues at coordinate 55,019,904 of NC_084732.1, forward strand.
TACCATCGAAACATGCATCCCACTGAACGGAAGAAACAACAACGCCACTCCAGCCGTGCTCGTGAAACTCGTAAACAGAAAATCTAAAATGGCATTGCTGAGACAGGGAAAGAAGCTGAAGGGAACAAATGTGTACCTGAATGAGCATCTCACAAAACGTAATGCTGGAATCGCCAAGAAAGCACGCGACTTGAGAAGGCAGGGAAAAATCCAGGGAACTTGGAGCGCCAACTGTAAAATTTACATCAAGCTGAATGGAGGTCCAGAAGCAAGAGTAATTGTTGTCCATGACATCAAGGACCTGGACAATTTTTAAAGTTTACACAACTACCACAACAACGATGATAATGGACTCTGACAGAAAACAAGCACCTAAATTCAGCATCGACACTACTATGTTCCAAGGGACGACTAAACAAGAGGACCTAGATTCAGGATTGCATCCACCTACACTTATAGAGATTATTGAAACAACATCAAAGATTGTTGAACAAGAAAATATGGAACTAAAAAATTTCTGCAACAAAGATCACAAAAACCAGGATTTGGAAAATGATATAGATCCAAATACAATTTTTTTCTCCCACATCAGCAATAGTTGTTTTTATTATACAGATGATCAATATAATAGCAACATTGAATGTGATAACAAATTGTCAATTATTCATTTTAATAGTAGAAGCTTGTATGCAAATTACAACAACATTAAGAACTTTTTGGAACACATCAACGAACCCTTCAAAGTGATTGCTGTCACAGAAACATGGATTGATGATAAAAAAGGAATAGATTTTGATCTGGAGGGATATGAACTAAACTACATCAACAGAACCAACAAAAATGGAGGAGGAGTAGCTGTGTACGTGATGAAGAATCTAAACTACAAAGTGGTAAAAAACAGGTCATTTGCCATAGATAATATCTTAGAATGTATAACCATCGAAATATGTCAGGAAAAAAGCAAAAACATATTCATCAGTTGTATATATAGATCACCTAAGTCAAGTATAGAAACATTTGAAGAATGGATCAAGGCAACTTACATGGACAATGGTCAAAGAATAATGTTCTTATGTGGTGACTTTAATATTGACTTATTGAACCCCAACAAGCAAAAGTCTATTGATGACTTCATTGATACAATGTACAGCATCAGTCTATATCCTAAAATCACAAAGCCAAGCAGAATCACAGGACAATGTGCCACGCTTATTGATAATATTTTTACCAATGATTTTGACAATAACACTACAAGTGGTCTACTTATAACCGACGTTAGTGATCATCTGCCAGTTTTTACAATATATGATGGAAACTACAAGAAGAACATGGAAGACAAAAGGACATTTCGAAGACTATGCACAGAGAAGAGGATGACTGCCTTCAAAATTGAGCTACAAAAGCAAGATTGGGACAATGTGTATAATGAAAAAGAGGTTGATGAAGCATATGAACATTTCTTAAACAAGTTCATAATACTTTATGACAAACATTGTCCATGGATACAACTCAGTAACAAGCAGAGAAAGAATAATCAACCATGGATGACAAAAGGATTAAAAAATGCTTGTAAGAAGAAGAATACATTATATATAAAATTTATAGCACAAAGAACTATAGAGGCAGAAATTAAGTACAAAAAGTATAAAAACAAGTTAACAGACATACTACGATCATGTAGAAAAGAATATTACAGTGAATTATTGGACAGGAACAAAAATAATATGAGAGCAACATGGGGCATCCTCAATAGCATTATTAAAAATGGAACTAAGAGGGACTACCCTCAATACTTCTTAGATGAAAATAAAAAAAATGACAACATAAAGGAAGTAGTTGAAAGCTTCAATAATTATTTTGTAAATATTGGACCAAAATTGGAAGAAAGGATTCCAGACCCAGTTCCAATTGAGGACTATAATGATACCATAGAGCGAAATCCCAACTCCATGTTCCTCAGTAATGTGACACAGGAGGAAATAGTTACAATTGTAAAAAAAAGTAAATCTAAGACTTCAACTGATTGTAACGGAATTGATATGGAAACGATAAAAAAGGTTATTGAAGAGATCTCAGGACCATTAATGTATATTAGTAACCTATCATTTCAAACAGGTACATGTCCAAACAAAATGAAAATAGCTAAAGTTGCACCAATTTATAAGACTGGAGACAAACATCAATTTACAAATTATAGACCTGTTTCTCTACTTCCACAATTTTCTAAAATCATTGAAAAACTGTTCAATAACAGATTAGAAAGTTTCATAAATAAAAATAGAATACTCGAAGAGAACCAATATGGATACAGAGCTAATGTTTCAACTTCAATGGCTTTAATTGAAATTACAGAAGAAATTACCAATGCAATAGATAGTAAAAAATGTGCGGCAGCGGTTTTTATGGATCTAACTAAAGCATTTGACACAATTAATCACAATATTTTAATCAAAAAACTAGAACGATATGGCATCAGAGGGTTAGTCTTAAACTGGATAAGAAGTTATCTAACAAACAGGAAACAATACGTGAAGCTAGGCGAACACACGTCTACAACGCTAAATATATCCTGTGGTGTACCTCAGGGATCAATACTAGGACCTAAATTATTCAATCTCTATATAAATGACATTTGTAAAGTTACAAAAGATTTAAAGTTAGTATTATTTGCGGCTGATACAACAGCGTTTTGTTCAGGAGAGAACACACAGGAGATAATACAAATAATAACAGAAGAAATTAACAAACTAAAAAGATGGTTTGACAAAAACAGACTATCGTTGAATCTTAGTAAAACTAAAATAATGCTATTTGGTAACAGTAGAAGAGAAAGTCAAACACAAATACAAATAGACGGAATACAAATTGAAAGAGTAAATGAAACCACATCTCTAGGTATAATGATTGATGATAAATTGAACTGGAAATCTCACGTAAAAAATATACAACATAAAGTAGCAAGAAACACGTCAATAATGAATAAAGCAAAACATGTTCTAGACCAAAAATCCCTTCATATTCTCTACTGCTCACTAGTGTTACATATCTGACTTATGTAACACTAGAAATATGGGAAATAATTACAAAAGTACACTTCATTCATTAACGGTGTTACAAAAAAGATCAGTTAGAATAATACATAATGTTGGATATAGACAACATACAAACACTTTATTTATTCAATCAAAAATACTGAAATTCCACGACATAGTGAATTTGCAAACAGCTAAAATTATGCACAAAGCAAACTATAACCTGCTAGCCAAGAATATACAACAATTCTTCTCAAAAAAAGAGGAGAAATATAATCTTAGAGAAAAACGTAATTTAAAACATTTGTTTGCACATACAACACTTAAGACCTTCAGTATATCAGTATGTGGAATTAAATTATGGAATGGATTAAACAAAGCAATCAAACAATGTACTAATATGATACACTTCAAGAAACTCTTCAAACTTAAAGTGTTTACAAAGTACAAAGAAGAAGAACCATGACAAACATTCTCAATTTATTTCATCCATCCATTCATTCATTCTTAAAGTAATCTTACTTATCTCATCATATGAAATATGACTTACTTCACCAATTATTACTATTAAATTCTTACTATTATTTATTTATTTATTTTTATTGTGATTACTTATGGAGTTTATTGTGAAAAAATTGTGAACAGGAAGTGAACAAAAAGTTTTGCAACTGTTATGTAAAGAAAAGGGGTAGGATTAAATAAGCTCTGCTTCTTCCTACTCCTTTTCGAACATGTTGAAAAGAAACTGGAAATTGTGATGTATCATGTTGTATGCTTGCATGTTCGAAATAAACTCAAACTCAAACTCAAACTCAAAGGAGAACACAGCCTACCAAGTCTAATTCCTTGTGTGTTAAACATACTTGGTCAATAAAGCTGATCCTGATCAGCGCATCCCAGTGAATGTTTAGTCCTTTACTACCACCTACTGACCACAAATGTCATTATCATTGCTGCCTCCCAAATACAGTATATCATTGTTAATTTGAAAATGGTTTGAAGTCATCTTTTAAAACACAAACAGGCAAGGCAAGGAATGTTCATTTATACAGCACAATTCGTACATAAGGCAATTCAAAGTGCTTTACAGAAACCTTTATGAAAGCAAAAATAAAAATTAAACTCATCATGAAAATCATAATTCAATTTAGAATCAGAAAATAAAATCCTCATAAAAATAATCATTCGAATTAAAATCGCTTAAATAGTGTAGATAGTTGTCATATGCACAATTAAATACAATTGTTTTCAGCCTAGATTTGAACATTGCCAACATGCAGGCCTTTCTCACATCTTCTGGGAGACTAGTCCAGATTTTAGGAGCATAAAACTGAAACGCAATCTCACTATGTGTGGTCCTGACTCTGTGCACCGGCAGGAGACCACTTCCTGAAGTTCTCAGAGCCCGAGATGGTTCATAACATGTCAGAGATTTACTTTGGCACAAGACCATGAAAGGACTTGTACAAAAGGAGAGCTGTTTTAAAGTCTATTCTCTAATCAACAGGAAGCCAATGCAGTGACCTAAGCACTGGACTAATGTGGTCATATTTCCTGGTTCTAGTCAGAACTCAAGGAGCAGCCTTCTGGATGTACTGCAACTGCTTTACAGCTCTTTTAGAGAGCCCAGTTAGAAGGCCATTACAGTGGTCGAACTTCCTCGAGACAAAGGCATGGATTCGTCTTTCTAAGTCTGCTTTGGACATTTGATACACATAACATGTGCAAAGTGCATATCAGAGAAAGTTTTTAAGGAAATGGGGAGGTGCATGATCATTGCATGCAAAAAAAATTATGAACAAAGTCAAATGGAGTTTAAAAACGTCAGTATAAGACAACATCATTTTACTTTGAACTTATAATGTAAAGAGATGGAATTTTACAGCTCTTTGAAGAAGCTGAATGTTGTCAAGAACCATTCCTTTCAAAGAGTTGTTCAATAATTGACTGATTGTTGCATTTTTTGTTTTTGTTTTTTAGAATCAATCAACCAATCAATGACAATTTATTTATGTAGCCCCAAGTCACAAGTGCCTCAAAGGGCTTCACAAACCACAACATTCCCTTATTTGAACCCACAGAAGAAGGAATTTGGTCATATCAAGTAAACAATCACTGGTGGCAGTTATAAGGTATAAGATTTTGATCAGAATAATTCAAACATACACATCCCACCATTATGTACTTTATTGGTGGGAATCATTTTGAAACATCCATCCATTCATCCATTTTCTACCGCTTGTCCCTTTTGGAGCCTATCCCAGCTGCATTCGGGCGGAAGGCGAGGTACACCCTGGACAAGTCGCCACATTGATCATTTAATTTGACTTTTGTTTTTAATGTAATCGTTCCACGTGGTCCCATATCCCATATGCATTGACAAGAAGATTACTATTTTGAAAATATATTAATAAAGCTGCAATAAAATTAGAATAAGAATCAGGACACAATAAAAGTGTGAATAGCAAATTGTACTATCCTACTTGGTGTGTGTACACCTGACAGAGCCACCCCTCCTATACACAGAGCATGCAATGTGTGATCCATGGAGGGCCCTGTTTTGAAGGAATAAGTGAATGTAAAATGTGAATGAATGAAAAACAGGGTGCTTCATATGGAATTGTATATGTTGTATTCCGTGTCCTTTCACGCTCTGTCATTGACAAGAAATAAATGGCAAACAGTACTTCCCTTCACATTCTCAATTCTTTCCTGTGGTGCACAGCGTTGGTGCTGTGATGGTAAACACATATCTTGGTCAGAGAACTGCCAATAACATAAATAAATGTATGCTTTAATTATGGTATTATCGGTACCTGTTTTTGTGTATTTGGGATCTGCATGAGTCCTGAAAATCAAACCAAGGAGTCATTGCAGAGATATTCATAAAACAATCTTGCCTTCCTTCATGCGTCCTCGAAACGAGCCTTATGGAATTTGCCCAATTTTGTGACGTTTTCCCATTGGAGATGTCAGCGGATATAGCCATATATGATAGAGCTTTACCCGAAGAGCTTTGGGCGAGTCCGCCATTGTAGTCCGATGACGCTAAAATGTTCCTTATTTTTCTCTATCTTCTTGTTGTGGGGCAGACTGATTCGAACATGCACATGCAACTTCCGATGTTGCCATTTTTATTAGAAATTAGTGTATAGATCTAGCTTATATCTGTCAGTAGACTTGTTATAAAAGCGCTAAAAACTACAACATGGCTGATGGGGAGCAGACACAGTCAAAGTGGAGGCACGTAAATAAGACCCGCTCACAAAACGGCGCATCCTGAAGAGACGGTCAGAAAACGGCTTGAAGATGGTCTGTAAAACATAATCTATGCAAAATATTGACCAAAGCACCACCATTAGATGTATATAGACCACAAGGAATTGTTTTAAATGTAGAAAGAAATCATAATATGAACCCTTTAAAGAACAGTTCAAAAGATTTGATTTATTCGCGAACGACACATCATTATTATGTATTTTCTGCATTTAGTATATGCAAGGAGGAATATGCCTATCAAAAATATTGTTGCATGTTAAATATTTTTATAATTTCATTTTTGACTGACTTTCTGTCCACATTTTGAAATGTACAGGTGTAGCTAAAAAAAAATTAATATTATGCAAGAAACATTTCCTGTCAGCAATTCAACTTCAAATGTGAAACTAATATATTATTAAAAAAAACTCATTACATGCAAAGTGAGATATGTCAAGTCTTTATTTATTGTAATTTTGATGATCATGGCTTACAGTTTTTAAAAACCCCAAATGTTCTGAAATTTTCAATTTAACATTTTCATAAATTGTAAGCCAAAATGATATCAAAAGAAGGCTTGAAAAATATTGAGTTGCATGTTATGAGCCTTTGTCATATATTAGTTTCACTTTGTAAATCGAATTGCTGGAATAAATGAACCTTTGCACAATATAACATTTTTATGAGTATCACCTGTACTATTTGTACATTTTCCTACGCTAAAACAGACAAATAACTATATTAGCACAGCTTTAATTCATGTCTACAAAAGTTATATCTCCAATGACCAGGTTAGTGCAATCGTGTCTTTTTTTTTATTGGCGTTTAATGTACTACAGCCTCACAAAAAAATATATATATATATATGTATCTCTCTGACTCTGACAGTGTCAATGAAAACTGAGCCAAATCATTTTGGTATGACACATTTTCCCACTTAATATATTATGCAAGATTTGACATGAAACTGACTAATTTAGAAAAGAGGATAATTCTAAGTCTTCCTCTTTGTCTAATCTAAACCATTGTTTTCCCAGTTCAGTATTCGGTGGAAGATGGAAATCTAAAAAAATAAAATAAATAAAACATTCTACAGAGACTTTTCTTCTCCCTTGTTACACATTTTCACTTGTTTTGTATAAAAACGAAAGGATAACATTTCAGTGATCTAACAGAAGTTAAGCTACTGCACTATTTGTGACTTTTGAGTACACAAACAAGTGTCTTGATGATTAAAAATTATTATTATTATAGGAGACGGCGTGGCGAAGTTGGGAGAGTGGCCGTGCCAGCAATCTGAGGGTTGCTGGTTCAATCCCCACCTTCTACCATCCTAGTCATGTCCGTTGTGTCCTTGAGCAAGACACTTCACCCTTGCTCCTGATGGGACTGGTTAGCGCCGTGCATGGCAGCTCCCGCCATCAGTGTGTGAATGTGTGTGTGTGAATGGGTGAATGTGGAAAATAGTGTCAAAGCGCTTTGAGTTCCTTAAAAAGGCAGAAAAACGCTATAAAAGTATGACCCATTTACCATTTAAAAATTATTAAGAACATTCCATTAATTGGCAACATTTTCCTTGGCTGACACCTCAAATAAGTGCTGCCAATACTACTTGCATAATTTTTTCACTCAAACGCATCCGTCTGTCCATTGCTGTTTGCAGCCTCAGCTGAGTGAAAGAAGGTCTTTGGAATGAAATTACTGCAGTTGGTCTTGTTGTAGGCTCTCTTGTCCCAGACTGCCTGAGTAATTATCTTAATGAAGGAAAGGAAATTAGATTACCAAAGTGCAGCAAGAAACAAATGGATCTATTTAGTCACTAAATACAGCATAAAGCATTGTTTTTCCTCCTCTCAGATGATTAGATCAAACAGCACAACATACTCCCTCCACTGCAGATCTTTCTTCAGTGATGCAGTACAAAGTCAACGTTTTGGAATCATGTAAATGATGTTTCAGAGGTCTCACCTGACATTCATTTGGTACACTTAAACATGCTACCCAAGAATGTACAACAATTCTTCTCAACAAAAGAGGACAAATATAACCTTAGAGGAAAATCTAATTTAAAACAATTATATGCTTGTACAACACTTAAAACCTTTATTATGTGTAATTAAATTATGGAATGTATTAACCAATGAAATCAAACAAAGCACCAATATGATTCAGTTTAAGAGGCTGTTCAAACTACAAGTGTTCACAAAGTACACAGAATAAGAATTATGATAAACATCTTGAACCCTTTTTTTTTTCTTTTTTCTTTTTTTAAATGAGACAAATATATTTCTGTATTTAATATTTGTTTACTTACTATGGTATATTATTTATGTATTAATTATTTGTTCACTTTTATGTTACAGAGAACAAGGATATAGGTTCAAATTGTTATGATATGAAAAGGGGTAGGATTAAATAAGCTCAGCTTCTTCCTTCTCCTTTTCGGACGTGCTGTAATGAAACAACTGGAAATATGTGATGAAATACATTGTATGCATGTTTGAAATAAACTGAAATGAACTGATGTGAACTGAACATTCAAATGACATTCATTACATAAACTGAATCAACAATCTGCTAAGTTGTGTTTAACACTGTCAGACGTCATTAATTCAACAATATGTTGTATTCATTATTGTGATTGTAGTTTGCGCTGCATCAATATTTGTATTGGAGGTTGTGTATTGTAGCTTACAATCTTACTTGCCAACCCTCCCGAATTTTCCGAGAGACTCCCGAATTTCAGTGCCTCTCCCGAAAATCTCCCGGGACAACCATTCTCACGAATTTCTCCCGATTTCCGGTCGGACTTAAGGCACGCCCCCTCCAGGTCCGTGCGGACCTGAGTGAGGACAGCCTGTCATCATGTCCGCTTGGCCAACCAAAAAGTAACCACATAACACTACTTGGCCAAAGGTTTACGTTGTATTGCGCACCCTGACGGCAAGTGTGGGAGTTGGTTCTGAAGTATGAAGTAAAGAGACGTAACTTCATCACCTCGCCTGGTTATTGACTCTAACCCAGAATATTACAGTACACTATGCTCCTTCAAAGGCTGTGCTACTGGCTGCAAAACATTGCACTTTGAAATACAACAATGAGTAGAGAGGAGTGTTATGTGTGTATATGTGTAAATAAATGAACACTGAAATTCAAGTATTTCTTTTATTTATATGTATATGTATATATATATATATATATATATATATATATATATATATATATATATATATATATATATATATATATATATATATATATATATATAATAATAAAATACATATATATATATATATATATATATATATATATATATATATATATATATATATATATATATATATATATACATATATATATATACATATATATATATATATATATATATATATATATATATATATATATATATATATATATATATATATATATATATATATATATATATATATATATATATATATATATATACAAACCCTGTTTCCATATGAGTTGGGAAATTGTGTTAGATGTAAATATAAACGGAATACAATGATTTGCAAATCCTTTTCAACCCATATTCAATTGAATGCACTACAAAGACAAGATATTTGATGTTCAAACTCACAAACTTAATTTTTTTTTGCAAATACTAATTAACTTAGAATTTCATGGCTGCAACACATCCCAAAGTAGTTGGGAAAGGGCATGTTCACCACTGTGTTACACAGCCTTTGATTTAACAACACTCAGTAAACGTTTGGGAACTGAGGAGACACATTTTCTAAGCTTCTCAGGTGGAATTCTTTCCCATTCTTGCTTGATGTACAGCTTAAGTTGTTCAACAGTCCATTTTCAATGGGAGACAGGTCTGGACTACAGGTAGGCCAGTCTAGTACCCGCACTCTTTTACTATGAAGCCACGTTGATGTAACACGTGGCTTGGCATTGTCTTGCTGAAATAAGCAGGGGCGTCCATGGTAACGTTGCTTGGATGGCAACATATTTCAGCATTAATGGCACCTTCACAGATGTGTAAGTAACCCATGTCTTGGGCACTAATACACCCCCATACCATCACAGATGCTGGCTTTTCAACTTTTTCAATCCGGATGGTTCTTTTCCTCTTTGGTCCGGAGGACACGACGTCCACAGTTTCCAAAAACAATTTGAAATGTGGACTCGTCAGACCACAGAACAGTTTTCCACTTTGTATCAGTCCATGAGCTCAGGCCCAGCGAAGTTTCTGGGTGTTGTTGATAAACGGTTTTCGCCTTGCATAGGAGAGTTTTAACTTGCACTTACAGATGTAGCGACCAACTGTAGTTACTAACAGTGGGTTTCTGAAGTGTTCCTGAGCCCTTGTGGTGATATCCTTTACACACTGATGTTGCTTGTTGATGCAGTACAGCCTGAAGGATCGAAGTATGTAGCTTAGCTGCTTACGTGCAGTGATTTCTCCAGATTATCTGAACCCTTTGATGATATTACGGACCGTAGATGGTGAAATCCCTAAATTCCTTGCAATAGCTGGTTGAGAAAGGTTTTTCTTAAACTGTTCAACAATTTGCTCATGCATTTGTTGACAAAGTGGTGACCCTCGCCCCATCCTTCTTTATGAATGACTGAGCATTTCATGGAATCTACTTTTATACGGACGGCGTGGCGAAGTTGGTAGAGTGGCTGTGCCAGCAATCGGAGTGTTGCTGGTTACTGGGGTTCAATTCCCACCTTCTACCTTCCCAGTCACATCCGTTGTGTCCTTGGGCAAGACACTTCACCCTTTGCCTCTGATGGCTGCTGGTTAGCGCCTTGCATGGCAGCTCCCGCCATCAGTGTGTGAATGTGTGTGTGAATGGGTAAATGTGGAAATACTGTCAAAGCGCTTTGAGTACCTTGAAGGTAGAAAAGCGCTATACAAGTATAACCCATTTATTTATACCAATCATGGCACCCACCTGTTCCCAATTTGCCTGTTCACCTGTGGGATGTTCCAAATAAGTGTTTGATGAGCATTCCTCAACTTTATCAGTATTTATTGCCACCTTTCCTAACTTCTTTGTCACGTGTTGCTGGCATCAAATTCTAAAGTTAATGATTATTTGCAACAACAAAAAAATGTTTATCAGTTTGAACATAAAATATGTTGTCTTTGTAGCATATTCAACTGAATATGGGTTGAAAATGATTTGCAAATCATTGTATTCCGTTTATATTTACATCTAACACAATTTCCCAACTCATGGAAACGGGGTTTGTATATTATATAGCTAGAATTCACTGAAAGTCAAGTATTTATTTTATATATATATATATATATATATATATATATATATATATATATATATATATATATATATATATATATATGAATTTCAGTGAATTCTAGCTATAAATATACTCCTCCCCCTTAACCCCACCCACCCAGACCTCCCCCCCCAAAAAAAAAAAAATCCCAAATTTGGAGGTCTCAAGTTTGGCAAGTATGCTAGCACACAGCTTTTTTATTTACCATGTGAGTTTCCAATTGTTGCCTTCCATAGATGTATTAAACTAAATCAAATTATTTACTTAAACATCCAATTTATGACAACACTGGGCTTACATAGGTTACTTTACCAGTCGTTCTCTTTATTACATTTCTGATTCCAATTTAAACCCCAATCAAAGCAGGACTGACACATAAACATCACAAGGTTATAGTTGGTTCAAGCAATAATGACAATAAGACATGTTTTTTTTTAGGTTTTCTTAGAACAGTTATAGACCTATCAATTTCCCCCAAAATGCATGGGTCTTAATCATATAACACATTTTTGGACCTTAATTTTACAGTCAAGGGGCAGCACGGTGGGACAGGGGTTAGTGCATGTGCCTCACAATACGAAGGTCCTGAGTTCAATCCCAGGCTCGGGATCTTTCTGTGTGGAGTTTGCATGCTCTCCCTGTGACTGTGTCGGATCCCTCCGGGTACTCTGGCTTCCTCCCACCTCCAAAGACGTGCACCTGGGGATAGGTTGATTGGCAACACTAAATGGTCCCTAGTGTGTGAATGTTGTCTGTCTATCTGTGTTGTTGGCCATGCGATGAGGTGGCGACTTCCGCCCGAATGCAGCTGAGATGGGCTCCAGCACCCCCCCCCGCCACCCCAAAAGGGACAAGCGGTAGAAAATGGATGGATGGATGGCTTTTACAGTAAACACAAAGAGTTGCAATGTGAAAGGCTGCCATCGAGTGGACACACCGTGTTATAACACCAATATTACAATTCTATTCAGGTTGTATTGACATATTATAGACCCATCTGCAATATGAATAATAATACGACATTCTTAGGCTGTAATAAAAGCAGTAATAATGATAAATTAAACTTAATATGATTACGCATATTACAATATATTTATCAGTTATACAGATATTTTTGAATATGACAAATTGCTTCCATGAAAACATGTTGTTGAAGGACTGAGAAACAGTAGTCCCAGTCTCAGAAGAGAGTGAGCGCCTGTCCTGCAGCAGCCTTGTACCCATCAAAACAATTTGCTCAATATAAATCCAGGTTATAAGAATCCTCTTTGGGTTTCCCCTATTGACGCTCTGTTTATTTATGTTTCATCAAAATGATATGTCAGCCCTCCTCTGTCTTCATGATTGAATTTTGGGCAATCATAGTCTCGAAAAATATCCCCGCGCCACGCTCTGAATGCTGATAACCCGAGGCAAGGATTCAACCAAAGTGTCCTCCAAGAAAAAAGTGCCTCTCAGCACACTTTGACAGCTGCAATCAATGATCAAGCTCCTGCGCTACTGTCTGTAATTTTATTCATGCCTTTGTTACTGGAGGCCTTCTTTTTTAAAAGAATGTCACTTGTTAGATTACTGTGTGCGTGTCCGTACGTGTCTGTGTGTGTTCTTGTATTTCTACCCTTCTTGAGACATCAACAAGGAAAAGTACCTTCCATATGGAGCGCCCTAAGTGGCTGATCCGTTGGCGGTCCCGTCAGCGGGATTGTGCCGAAAATTTAATTTCAGTTCTTATGTGTCTTGTACATGTTAAGAATGGACAAATAAAGCTGCTCTGCTCTCTGCTCTGCTCTCTGCTCTGCTCATATGAGGACCGGTGAACAAGTTAGGACCGAAATCATGGTCCCAATACGGAAAACCATTGCATCTAATTGAGAATCACCCAAAAAGGAGGGATTTTTCAAATTGACAGTGTGTCGGTTTTAAAAGTGCAATAACAAGTGTGTGTAAAAATTTGAAGTGCTCACCCTCTGGCCAACATATGTAATAGCAAGTGTGTGTCAGAAATTGAAATGCGACCCTTTGGCCAAATTTATTTTTTTTAAATCAATAAATATGTATATAGAGACATATTGTAATAACTTGAAGTAAATAATAAATAAAAAAGTCTAAAAACCAATTACAATCTAAAAATTCAAAAAAGAAAAAACATTTGTTAAAAGGTTACCTTTTTTATATTTGCATAGTATGTATATATTATTAATGTTGTAAATACAAATCTTCATATATCTAGACAGGGATGGTCCTAAGAGGTAGGCATTTTTCGGAGGTCTCAAGAAGGTAACAAACACAAGAATGTGTGTATGTGGGGGTGGGGGTGGGGAGGAGGGGGGGTGCTCTTTCCTAGCAGTACATCTCTGCATCCATTTAAACTCCTGGTGTGTCCTGTTGCCTGCGGCCTTTATTAATAAATGACCCATTTGCTTAATTGCAAAGCGCTTGCAGGACAAAGTGCAACTAAAATAGACAAACATTATGTTGCGGTTTCCCCCTAAGAGTGTGAAAATTGGTGGCTGAAACTAAAATGACTGTAAGTGAGTAGCATCAAATTGGCTCGGGGCTCCTGTTGGGCTTTTTTTTTTTCTGTGATTTGTTTTGCATGCGTGCGTTCATTGCAACAGAAGCTTCGGGGCTGTTTGTTTCTGTGTCATTGTGCTGAACACGGTTCCCGAAACACAGCACACGTTGACAAAAGTCACCCAGTCACAGTGACCATCTGTCATGGCTGCAGTTTGTCCACAAGCTGTGGCTGCCATTTGCAGCGCAGTAAATGTCACATGAAGCTTTGTCCTAATTATTGTACAGCAACAAGGGTCAGTGCTGGGACACGGCTCAGCTACTGTGGAAGTTTACTAAAAGCAGATGAGGATTTGCGTTTCTTATTGTTTTCATTCTTTTTGCGATGTGATTATGAAGTAAAATACACAGTTGTGGTGAGACATTTCCATGGACGTTATGTCATAACTGCATTAGGTTTTTTATCAGCTGCTTTTATATGGACAGCAACATTCCATCAGTAACCTCATTAAAGAAATACATGGAATAAGATATTATATAATTTTTTTACTCTGAATAAGATCATATTCATTGCAAGCAGTAACTAGAATAAGTTTGTGTGTGCGTGTGTGTGTGTGTGTGTGTGTGTGTGTGTGTGTGTGTGTGTGTGTGTGTGTGTGTGCGTGCGTGTGTGTGTGTGTGTGTGTGTGTGTGTGTGTGTGTGTGTGTGGGGAGACATGTATAGTACACTATGTACACCTCTGTTAGCGCTTTTGCAGCATTTTATTACAATATTTTTGGCAAAATACTATTCTATTCTTTGTTCTCATTTGGTGTTTAATAGCAGTTAGCAAGAGAAGGCTCAATGGGAATCCAAAACAAGATGGACAAAAAGAATATACACTTATAGCCTGAGGGAACAATTCTAGTTTTTCAGCATGTTTTGAGAGAAATGGACACTGAAGTTTAAGCGGGAACATTCTATTTGCATGGAATATGAACCCCATGTAAGTGTGTGTGTGTGTGTGTGTGTGTGTGTGTGTGTGTGCAACAGTTTAGTCAATTTATATAGTAGTTTTCCTGTCTTTGCAATTTTTGTTTGGTGTTGTTAGTTTGGACCCAGGATGCAGAGACAGCAGGTAAATCCCCTTTTATTATGGAAAAACATCAAAAATCGTGCAGCAGGGAAATGCACAAGAAACAATCAGGCACATAAAGTGTAGGGAGAGCTATGCAGCACGTCAAAGTACGAAGCAAAAGTGATCCTGCCCCGATTAGAGGACAGGGCTGGCATAAGAAGCATCCTGATTTCCAATCAGGGACAGGTGAGAGAGCCAGCGCTGAGACTAAAGAAGTGGTGGAAAATGGAGGGAAACAGCAAGTTGAAACAAAAATAAGAGCGATAAACTAGAAATAAAACAAAATACAAAAACCTAATAATTACTGTCATATGAAATTCTATCTGAATACAATATACAAACGATGTGTATAACGTTTATTGCAATGGAATTGTCAGGCTTGTCCCTGACAGTTTGGTTAAGTTTGAGTTTTTCCTCTGTGTTTATTTCCTGTCAGCACTCTTATTTTGGTTCAGTTTCCTGTTTGTCTCTCTGAGTGCTGTGTCCCCTCAGCTGTGGCTGATTGGCACCTGGCCACACCTGGTGTCAATCAGCCAGCTGCTATTTAGACCTGCTTTGCATTCCAATCAGTGCTGGAGTATTGTCGCTAAGACTTGTCAACGTCAGTGTAGCTGTATGCGATAGCGGTAAGCTGTATTCTGTAGCTGTTTGTAGCTTGCTGTCTTTTTGTTCCTCGTCTTTTAGTTCCTGATTTCCTGACATCCTGTTTCCTGTCTCCTGGTTCCTGGTTTGAGTTTTCTTTATTTCATGGACATTAAATCATGTTTTCCTGCACCAATCCTGCCTTCTCTGCATCTTGGGGTTCGTCACCAACACAATGTGACAGGAATGTACCTCGGAATTCCAAATACATGCATGTTTTAGTTAACCATTGCTGGGATGTTACTGACGTCACACAGGTACATTAAATATGCGTGGTGGTCAAGCCAGCTCTGTTCTCAATGGGTACTAGGCGCCATTTAGCCTTTCTCGAAGAAAAAATGTTCTATGCTTGTGTTTTCGGCTGCACAAATTGTTCAAATCGCGAAAAGGATAAACGTTTATTTAGACTTCCTTGAGAGGTAATCAAGAAGGGTGGGAGAATGCAAGATTTTACAAAATGACAACTAGAAAAGCAGCTCACACTCCAGTCCAAGGGAGCAGAGTCGAAGAATGCATGAATTTGCAGTGATCACTTCGTTAAAGGTTGGTTTGATATACTTTTAACGATTATTATTTCCCAATTATGTATACCGTTATTTGTATTTCTTAAACAAATGTTTGCTACGAGTGTTTCAAAAAGCACCCACTCGGCAAGTCTAAATAAAAGAAAGAAAATGTGAGCAAAACCAAAAAGAGTTAAGCTTTTACCAAAGGCAACAGTCATAAATGAAGCTTTCAGCACATACTCAATGTTGACATCTATAGTTATATTTTGTTAAAGACGGGGAAAAACATGCATACTCGTAAACGGCGTGTGCAACAGCAACAAACATGGCAGTAGACACAAAGTTCAATCATGAAATGCAACCTTACCCGAGCAAAAACGATGCATATTTATCTGGGAGAGTCTTCATACCAATTTCCTTGACCCAACTACAAACAAAGAAGTTGTAGACCTCCATGCTTTTCCAAGTTTCCATTTGTTTTGTCGTGTAGAATGGTGCCTGGAGCACAATAGTTTGATATGTCTGGGAACGCGACCGACGTATAATGCTTGATATCACTCGACAATTCATTTTTTGATAAGTATAGGGATCTATATCATTGCATAGTTTGATATTGTGCTTGTATCTGCTTTTTGCAGGAATATTTAAGCCTCATTTTTACTCAAATAGTGTGTGCGCTGCTTGATGTACAACAACCATTTTACCTTGGTTGACCACCACTGGTTTTCACTTCCGGGAAGAAGTCACATGACGGAATACAAGCAATTATCTAAAATATACCCACAAAATGTTTTATTAAGGCTAGAATAAAATGAACAGTAAATTTCACAATAACTAACTTGGGTTGTGCTACATGCACAATATACAATATAAATTTGGCTGACTATCGTTATATCGTGATAATGCATGCTAATGACACAGTCGAGCTGAGGCCCACAAATTGGGCAGCCACGACTGAAAAAACGCATCCTCAACGCACTGTAGCATTCTTGCTAGCGGCTAACGTCCCTATATGGTGCCATTACTAAAACCATTTCTAAGTCAGCAATCCTTGCCTCTTACAAATATCATCCCTAGAAGATGATGAATAGTAAGCATGCTACACTACACACTGTAAGAGGATATGCTAACTGCCAACTGCAAGCCAGAGCTCTTGAATGTAAACCAAGGTGTGTGGATCGATACAAATATTGACAGTCAATCAATCAATCAATCAATCAATGTTTATTGATTGATTGATAATCAATGATATCAATCAATCATGGAATATACATCTGTTGTCCTCTGTGTTTTTTTTAATAAATTTTGATTTCTATTTTACTGTTTTAATTGGTTTTACCCTTTAAAATAGTTTTTAATCATATTTATTTTTTATATTGGTTTTCTATTCATTTATTTTTTGTTTTTATTTGGTCATTGGTTGAGCGTAATATTGTTTTTAACATGGCTGTGCAGCACTTTGGAAACATTCTTGTTGTGTAAATGTGCTATATAAATAAAGTGGATTGGATTGGATTGGATTATATAGCCCTAAATCACAAGTGTCTCAAAGGGCTGCACAAGCCACAACGACATCCTCGGTTCAGAAAAACTCACAACCCAGTGGGATGTCAATATGAATGACTATGAGAAACCTTGGAGAGGACCGCAGATGTGGGTGACCCCCCCCCCTAGGGGTGACCGGATGCAATGGACGTCGAGTGGGTCTAGCATAATATTGTGAAAGTCCAGTCCATAGTGGGTCTAACATAATAGTGAGAGTCCAGTCCATGGGGCCAGGAGGAGACCATCCCAAGTGGAAACGGGTCAGCAGCGCAGAGATGTCGCCAACCGATGCACAGGCGAACGGTCCACCCCGGGTCCCGACTAACAGTAATGATAGTAAATTATCAGTACATGGTCGTTAGTACATGGGTTTAAATCAATATTTTTTATTAACAAAAAAGGTTTTGTCTTTTTTGTAATGGTTTACAAACTCAGGAAATATGCCCCTGCACGCAAGAGGGCTTTAAGGGCAAAAACCAAATAATTGAAGTCAGAGCCATTTGTAGGAAATAATTTAAATATTTTATAGATATTGTTACACAGCCATGCTGTGTTTTTGTCTGAATATAATTGTGATCAAAAATGTAATTATTCAATGTACTTAAACATTTAAAGTATCAGTATCAGCATTTGTATGAACAATACGGCCCCTGTAATTACTTGGTATTGGATCGATACACAAATTTGTAGTATCACCCAAAACTAATAGGATACAATAAGAATAAGTGCTTAGTACATTTTAACAAAATTGTAGCTAGAACCATGTTATAACAGAAAGTAACTAGATATTAACAGTAAATTAGCAAATAGATTAATAATAGTTTTGATAAAATAATACAACCAGAAATTATGCAATATGCAGTGATGGGCACTAGCAAACTACAAGTAGCTAAGCTATATAACCTAACGACATTTTCCAGTAGCTCAGCGGTAGCATCGCTACTTTTTTAACATGTAGCTTTTCCTGTAGCATAGCTACTTTTAGACCCATGTAGCGAGTAGTTTAGCTACAAAGCTACAAGCTACAAAGAGAAAAAAAAATGTACTGTGAAGCCACGCCCCCAAAATATATGGAGAAAATACAATGACCTGGATGAATGAGAACACTCAAAAAAAAAACATACTTAAACAATGGCAGAGGTATTCTCTCCCGCAGATTATATTTTTCCTTTAGTGATAAAGACAACGTCCAAAACCCCCAAAATAATGCGTGTCCTTGGCCATATTTAGACAAATGTATGCGTCGAGAGGAAACAATGCCCAAAACCTTAGTTTTTAGTTGTTTACTCTGTAAACCAAAATCCTAACTGCTCTCTTCATTGAAGACGTGGAACACAAATTTAGGAACACAAATTTAGGAACACACATTAAATTGAGTTGAGTTCATGGAAAGTTTTACTGCACATAACTATTACCAACTGTTGCCATTAAACATAGAAGTCATTGTTTTTTGTCAAGATATAGATAGATGCTGTTTTCTTTTACTGTAGGTAGAGAACATTAAGAACCTTTTAGGGGTGGACCAAAGAAAAGGCAAACTAAATAAATACATACAGTGGGGTGTGGAGACCACTAGAGGTAGTTGTGGGGTATCCCAAGTTAAATGACAGATAGTTAATAGTAATGGATCCTTATTGGGTCATTTTGTACACTCTCAGTTACATTAACATTGATATTATACATGTAGGCCCATAGATAGAAATGCAGTTAAATGTAGCAAGCTAGTTTTGTCATGTAGCTTGTAGTGTAACTTGCTACAATACCCCGGGGATGGCTTCCCCTGTAATCGAGAGTAACTTGTAGCTTACCTTACTATATTTTACAAGTAGCTTGCCCATCACTGGCAATATGTTACTGCATAAGTCACCAGCCAAATTAGGAGCGTTTGTAACGCGTTTTGAAATGATTCTATTATCATTTATATGCCAAATAATACATTGTGATGTATATCGTTATCGCAGGAGGTTGCAATATATATTGCAATATAGACTTTAGACAAAATCGCCCATTCCTAGCAGGAACTTGCCTATGAAAAATCTACATGGAATGGCAAATTATGAATTATTGTTTAGAATTAAAAAAATCATCAAGCAAAAACCTGCTCAAAATAATTCCATACATAAGTACATAAGTGGGCTGCACAAAATATAGGAAACATATGTATGGCAATGGGCATTCACACTGACAGCCAATCTAATTTCTGAACTTTACCAGTTATTTTGTTTACTTAACGAGCTGCATCACAAACAAACACTAACATTGTACTCATGGACTCACACTGCATTGTCGTTGGCATGGCGCTGTACAGACTGGCACATCCTTCTCTCCCCGATCCCAAGCAAGCTTCGTCAGCCAGGGTGAGTTGGCTCTGCTACCCTGGTTCTACATGTGGACGGCTGATGCCACCTGTGGCTTCTTTCATTCATCTGGTCTTGGGATGTGTATTGCATTAATGAATTGGCTTTTCTGTGGACTTGTTTTCTTTATCATGTGCATGAAAGTAGTGCCTAGCCAGCAAGTGTGACAGGTTTTTCTTTCAGTTGTCCTCTGGAAGGCCATTGGACGCTTATTGAAAGGAGAACATGACAATGATTCAATAATAACACAATTATTTTCATTTGCGATACAATACCGATACTTGGAGCCCTGCGCAGTGGCCAATACAGATATTAATTCGATACGATATCAGTACAAATCATAGTATATTGTTTTATCGTGTAGAATTTTATTAAATACTTAATCAAGTGAAATTACTCAGAGAGCAATGGAAGGTATGAAAAATATTACCCTAATGACAGATTCATTCTTTTAAAGTGGAATCCCCGGGAAGAGCTGGACGAAGTGGCTGGGGAGAGGGAAGTATGGGCTTCCCTGCTTAGGCTGCTGCCCCTGCGACCCGACCTCGGATAAGCAGAAGAAGATGGATGGATGGATGGACACAGTAAGTTGAATGATGTGGTTTATTACTAAAGATTTTCTACATTTTATGTGTAAGTAATATGCAACTATAATTATATCATACTTGTTTATATTGACGAATGTTGTGTTTTACACGGCAATATTGTTAAATTAAAGACACTTATCATGTATGTCTAGCTTGTGTGCTATTGTGTCCTTAGCTCCTGTGTAGCTGCTTACTCATTATAGAGATATTTAGAAGTTAAGCTTTGCACAAGTAAACACGCTGAAGGATTGATTGATTGATTGAAACTTTTATTAGTAGATTGCACAATACAGTACATATTCCGTACAATTGACCACTAAATGGTAACACCCGAATACGTTTTTCAACTTGTTTAAGTCGGGGTCCACGTATATACTATCAGCATAATACAGTCCTCACACAAGTTAATCATCAGAGTATATACATTGAATTATTTACATTATTTACAATCCGGGGGGTGTGATGTGGAGGGGGGTGGTCGGGCGAGGGGGTTAGGTTTGGTTGATATCAGCACTTCAGTCATCAATAATTGCATTATCTGAGAAATGGACCATGAAACAGTGTAGGTCTGACTTCGTAGGATATGAACAGCGAGCAGTGAACATAGTGAGTTCAGAAAGCATAAGAAAAGTATATACATCTGATTATTTACATTTGATTATTTACAATCCGGGGAGGTGGGATGTGGAGGGGGGAGGGTGTTAGTCTAGGATTGAGGTGGGATGTGGAGGGGGGAGGGTGTTAGTACTGTTAGGACTGCCTCTATCAGCAAATTTAGATGCAAGCCGATATGATCCAATACTTGTTTTTTTTTTGTTGAGATCGGACCGATATCCTCTGATGATAATACTACGTTTGTAATTTAAAAACAGTGTTTATGGTAGGGACTGTGTGTGCATGTGAAAACAATCATCTCAGAGTATTGCAGACTTATAATTCTCACTAAGAAAATCCCTAACACTTAGTACACTCTTTTTTTCCCCCTGCCATCATATTCAATGAGATCACTGAAAAGCCCAAAGTCAGTGATGTCCCAGTAGCTACATATTAAAATAGAAAGATAAAGAGGTTACAAAGCAGGTGTAATATGAAATAATATGGTGAAAGGTGGTCCTGCTTAACAGATTCATGAGCTTTATCTGTCTCTTAGCTGTCACAAATTACTAGTAAATGCTGGCTGTGTATTCTCTTTTGTGGTAGAGGACAAAATGTGTTGTTGTTGTTAGGATAGAATAGCAGGCTTTGTCTTCACTTTCTATATGTGCAGGCCTGAGTTACATCCCAGTGGAGCTTCCTTTGTCCCTTCTTGGAGGACAGCTGATGTGTGGCTGAGCTGAGGCCTGCAGCGGGCGGGAGGAGAAGTGGAGCTGTGAAATAGATAGGACTCTGACTTCAGGTGGGGTCACCCAGAAGGCCGCGTGACACTTGGTAAAAACAAAGAGGATCTTGGCCTCAGGCTGTAGTTGGATTGTGACACGAGACAGTTTGTTTTTGTTCGACTTCCCTAAACCGCAGACGAGGCTCTTTGTGAAAGTTTCCTGAACGCTTCAGACTGTTTTGGGATTTGTGGTTGAGCTGAGACTAGGATTCCCCTCGGTGAAAAGCATTGAAACCATTTTTTTCATGCACATTTCAATCAAGCTCAATTGTTGGATTTTACTTAAATGACCATAACAGAAAATTCATTTTAAGGTCATGTTTTCTTTAGAAATCGACAGTATTGATCTACTAAGATCCAAATAAGAGCTAAACAGCGTGTGCAAACTATAAAATTGTTTGTACTATTGTATTTGAGTGTGTTGCGTGTGATTTACTAAGTTAAATTGATAACAAGTGCAAAATTGGTCTAGACCGCCCTATTTAAATGAGGAATTTGGATGTATACCGACTATCAACATGGAGACACTCATGTTGTCCCTCCACATTCCCTCTACAGTACATGTTGAACATGCAGCACTAGACTATAATCTACAATATAGAATCACAATCTAGACAACAGAACCTATTTCTAGCATACTGAAGGTGCGATTTAGGTGGCAAGTGTTTTTGCCACAACACCGCATGGTCATATAGAATTTTTTCATACAGCAAATATATTAACAATATAGAGGAGATACTGTATATTAAAGTATATCTCCTCTATGTTTGAAAAAGAAACGCCATTAAAAAATTGCAAGCAGACATCGTTTTGGTGTTTGTCTCTAAAACAGCCCTCAGGTCATTCATCAGCTCAAAGATGGAATTGCTGGACAAATGATTTTTATTTCTGACAGAAATATGTCGATTGTCGACTTCATCATGGGTGATTCTCTCTCCCCATCATCTGTCACAGCGAGCGCATCCTTCTGACCGCG
The DNA here is from genome assembly GCF_033978785.1 of Entelurus aequoreus. Taxonomy (NCBI): domain Eukaryota; kingdom Metazoa; phylum Chordata; class Actinopteri; order Syngnathiformes; family Syngnathidae; genus Entelurus; species Entelurus aequoreus. Next base: position 55,043,103 of record NC_084732.1, read on the forward strand.
GAAAGGCCATTTGTAGGGATGGGAATTGATAAGATTTTCCTGGTTCCGATTAAACTTTTGATTCTGCTTAACGATTCGGTTCTTTATCGGTTCACTTATCGATTCTTATTTGGGAAAAAAGAGAACAAAAAGGTGGATTAACATCAATTGTGTTTATTTTAGAGGTAACATGACCTTACAACGCCTAAATTGAGGTCTTAAGAGGCACATCTGTAGCATAGAAAAAAAATAACTTTAAATGATCATGGCTTGAATTTAGAAACTCAGAAAATGTGGGGTTTCAAAAACTGTAAGCCATGATCATGAAAAGTAAAATAAATAAAGGCATGATATATCTCACTTTGCCTGTAATGAGTTAATATCATACATTAAATTCACATTTGAAGTTGAATTGCTGACATGAATTCTTGTTTTCAAGTTTCACCTGTTTAATGGAAAAGACTGAAATCTGGTAGATGGAAAACATGCAACTTTTTATCCGAATACAATTTAACCTTCTGAACAACAACTGGTTTTCGATACCCATCCCAGCCGTTTGTGCCAGTTTGCAAGCACATTTTAAAGGTTCCAAAACAGAGGCCACAGAAAAGTTTTAGGGCTGATAAATTACTTTGCAAGTGCTAGACGCCCCCAAACTGAAAAAATAATAAAATCTGCGGTAATACAAACGTCATCCTACCAATCCACCCACACACCCAAAGCTAAGAGGTCAGATCGTGTCCAAATGGGATTCTGAAGATTCACAGAACGAAGACCATCCCTCCCTCTATTCATCTACCCTGGACTGGTCACCAGTCACACATAGGGTACATACAGACAAACAATCATACTCACTTTTACACCTATGGGACTAATGAGGTTGGCTGGGTAATCTGTTGCTTATGGCGAATTGTTTGCAGCTGATTGCAGGTGATTATTATATGATATCTACTTGTAAATTATTTACCATTCCAGGTACCTTCTGTGTGGACATTAAGGCTGGAACGATTAATTGATTAAATCCATGACAAAAATGCTCTGTTTTATATTCTGTTGCTTCAATTAATCATTAAATGAGTGCAACAAATAAAATGTGATAATATCCAGAATGCATGAAAAATGTGGACATAGTTTCCACACGCCTCTGCAATAGAGTGCACAGGAGAGCAGTGGTTTGTGGGTGGCGTATGTGGTCTTTTCTTAATGCACTCATTTATGCATTAATGAGAACAAAATGAAGGCCACGGCAAGCAGAAAGGTTATTGTTTATTTCAACTAGTTTCCCTAAAATACGCATCGAGGCTCCAAGGTGTGTTTATATTCGATTACCCAAGTAATCGAACAAACTAATCCATAACGAGGGACGGCGTGGCGCGGTTGGGAGAGTGGCCGTGCCAGCAACCAGAGGGTTCCTGGTTCAATCCCCAGCTTCTACTATCCTAGTCACGTCCGTTGTGTCTTTGAGCAAGACACTTCACCCTTGCTCCTGATGGGTCGTGGTTAGCACCATACATGGCAGCTCCCGCCATCAATGTGTGAATGGGTGTGTGAATGTGGAAAAAGTGTCAAAGCGCTTTGAGTACCTTAAAGGTAGAAAAGCGCTATACAAGTATAACCCATTTATCATTTATAAATTACTTGATTACTAAAATATTCCTAGCTGGCGCCTTAATTGACACACAGGTAAGGTAATTGCAAATTTGACCTGAATGACAATACATTTTTACATTTGTTATGCTTTTATAATATATTCATTTAAGAAGACATGTTAATGAATAACACCAAGTTAGTTGAAAAACAAACAGGCTGTTTTTCTACTACTAGGCCAGATAATCACCTTTTTACTGTGTACAGAGTCGAGATCTTTATCATTAGATAAGATGCAAGCCATCAAGCTGTTCATAAACAATTCCATTACTGCTAATGATTTCATCTCTCTTCAACTGATGTTTGTATGAGCTATTAGAAGAGAAGTAATCCCCAAGCAGGTGCTTAAAAGAAAGTGATAGCATCTTGGTTGGCCCACACACAACACCAATGTACACCGATGAACCGCCCACACAAACACATTTCCCTCCCTCTCTTGACCCTCCTACGTAAATAAAAGTAATTTACTGCCCCTGAACACAACGGTGCCTCGCAGTTTCTGCACGGCAAGTTCAACTTAATCAGTGCCGAAAGCCTGCTAGTGACAGCAGCTTCATCACAGAGGAGCGGTGTGGAATACGAGATTGGTTGGAGATGGCACACCACGAGGGGAGGCGGGACGCACGTCTATTCTGCTACATGGATGACTACACACACCCACACATGTGCATGACTCTTGTCCCCCCAGCCACACGCACATTGAAAAATAGGATCTCCACACCTTTTATTGCTTAGTTCCGATCTCAGCAGGGCAAGGATTATATTGTTCAGCGTTCAATAGGAAACAAAGCTCTGGTCACACTATGTCTCCACACATTTGCATTCATTTCTAGTCCTCAGAATTCTTTATATTTCATCATTCACATCCCCCGGCAGCATATACTGTATACAGTATGTACTTAGGCACCGATCTACATTTCTGCCAGTGGGTGCTTGGTGTGTGTGTATTAGTGTTGTCTCGATACCAATATTTTGGTACCGGTACCGGTACCAATAGTATTTCGGTACTTTTTGGTACTTTTCTAAATAGAGGGGACCACAAAAAATGTCATTATTGGCTTTATTTTAACAAAAAAATCTTACGGTACATTAAACATATGTTTCTTATTGCAATTTTGTCCTTAAATAAAATAGTGAACATACTAGACAACTTGTCTTTTAGTAGTAAAACATAGGCTCCTAATTTAGCTGCTGACATATGCAGTAACATATTGTGTCATTTATCATTCTATTATTTTGTCAAAATTATTAAGGACAAGTGGTAGAAAATGAAATATTAATCTACTTGTTCAATTACTGTTAATATATGGTTATTTTCCGTTTCAACATGTTCTATCTACACTTCTGTTAAAATGTAATCACTTATTCTTCTGTTGTTTGATACTTTACATTAGTTTTGGATGAAACCACAAATTTGGGTATCAATCCGATACCAAGTAGTTACAGGATCATACATTGGTCATATTCAAAGTCCTCATGTGTCCAGGGACATATTTCCTGAGTTTCTAAACATAATATACTGTAAATAAAAAAAAAAACGAAAGAAGATTTTGTGATGTTAAAAAATATTGATGTAATCATAGTAGTATTGACTAGATACGCTATTGTACATGTGGTGTAGATCCACCAATGGCGTTTGTTTATATTGTAGCATCCCAGAAGAGTTGGTGCTGCAGGGAATTCTGGAAATTTGTTCTGTAGTGTTTATCTTGTGTTGCGGTGCAAATATTCTTCCAAAATGTGTTTGTCGTTGTTGTTTAGTGTGGTTTCACTATATGGCACATATTTATGACAGTGTTGGCATTGTTTATACTTCCACCCTTAGAGTGACATGTATGACTGTTGAGTAAATATGCCCATCTTTCGTGCGTGTGCTGTGTGTGCAAAGTCAGGATGATTGTGTCATTAGTACATAATCGGCCACAATGGAATCTTGGTTAGGCTTTGTTAAAGGCCTACTGAAATGATTTTTTATTTATTTAAACGGGATCTGTTTAAATAATGAATAGCAGATCCATTCTATGTGTCATACTTGATCATTTCGCGATATTGCCATATTTTTGCTGAAAGGATTTAGTAGAGAAAATCGACGATAAAGTTCGCAACTTTTGCTCGCTGATAAAAAAAGCCGTGCCCCTACCGGAAGTAGCGTGACGTCACAAGCGGTAGTGCTGCTCACAATTCCCCGTTGTTTACAATGGAGCGAGATATATTTGGAGCGAGAAAGCGACGATTACCCCATTAATTTGAGCGAGGATGAAAGATTCGTGGATGCGGAACGTTAGAGTGACGGACTAGAGTGCAGTTCAAGAGATATCTTTTTTCGCTCTTACCGTAACTTAGGTACAAGCTGGCTCATTGGATTCCACACTCTCTCCTTTTTCTATTGTGGATCACGGATTTGTATTTTAAACCACCTCGGATACTATATCCTCTTGAAAATGAGAGTCGAGAAGGCGAAATGGACATTCAGTGACTTTTATCTCCACGACAATACATCGACGAAGCTCTTTAGCATGAGCTAACGTGATAGCATCTGTCTCAAATGCAGATAGACACTAAATAAGTAAATACCTGACTGGAAAGATAGACAGAAGTTCAACAATACTACTATCAGGAGACACCGAACCAAACACTGGACATGTAAATACACGGTTAATGTTTATTCCACGCCTGTCGAAGCCTAGCAATGCTGTTGCTAACGATGCTAACTTAGCAACGGGAGCTCGTCAGAGCTATGATAAAAACATTAACGCTCCACCTACGCCAGCCAGCCCTCTTCTGCTCATCAACACCCGTGCTCACCTGCGTTCCAGCGATCGACGATGCGGTCGGCGGCCCGGAGACGTAGGAAGTCAAGGTGAGGTCGCAGGCGCTAGTGTCTGCTATCCAACAAAGTCGTCCTTGTTGTGTTGCTACAGCCAGCCGCTAATACACAGATCCCACCTACAACGTTCTTCTTTGCAGCCTCCATTGTTCATTAAACAAATTGCAAAAGATTCACCAACACAGATGTCCAGAATACTGTGGAATTATGAAATGAAAACAGAGCTTTGTGTATAGGATTTTTCGGGCTCCGAATACTTCCCTTGTCCTCGTGACGTCACACGCATACGTCAGCATAATAAAACGTTTTCAAGCGGAAGTGTGGCGGGAAATTTAAAATTGCACTTTATAAGTTAACCCGGCTGTATTGGCATGTGTTGCAATGTTAAGATTTCATCATTGATATATAAACTATCAGACTGCGTGGTCGGTAGTAGTGGGTTTCAGTAGGCCTTTAATAATAGACTATATGATTGGTGACTTTTTAATATGTAAAACGGATCAAACTAGCTACAAAGTTAACAACAACAAGATTGATTTTTCAAAAATTATTTTAAAGATTGTAAATTGCCATCAGTCCCACGTGGGTGCTCGGGCCCCAGAGCACCCACGGGATCGGCGCCTATGTATGTGTGCATTTTTCCTTGGGAATTAATCTTTGCAAGCATATGTGTGTGTTTTGGCTCACAATAAATGAGCCAATTGTGCATGACTGGTCATGTGATGTGACGTGTGAGACGGGTAACTGCAGGCTCTGATGGGATGTTTTCCTTGTGATTCGGCCGACACATCTCGCCTGTGGTTAATGTTTTTTTGCCCTTTGAGTCATATTTGTTTGTACATGTGATATAGTATTCCTGTCGATGTGTGTGTTTGTGCATGTGCGTGTGTGTGTTTGTTATATAGAGGTTGAAATGGGCCTGTCAGAAGTGAATGATCAGACTAATCAGGTGGAACATAGCAGACGGCTGGATGATGACATACTGGAAGGCCAAACCCAAATAGTCAGGGTCAACAATATGTGTGTGTGTGTGTGTGTGTGTGTGTGTGTGTGTTGTAGTCTTGTATATGTCCAGGCTGTTTTTCCATTCAATTGCCGTACGCTATTAAGAAAATGAATCACAGAACTTTGTTTGGTCTTGAGACTAACACAAACAGCATCTATTGTAAAGTCAACAAACGTGCACTTCTTTCAAGCTAGGCTTTAATAGCATTAACTGTTAAGCAGCATAAATTGGGCCTGACACCTTGTTTACCTCCCATTCCATATCTGACATACTGGAGCCCAAACAGACAGAACCTGCGCAGCAAAGACAGTGGTCTGCCTTTATCTCCTACATCTATCCATTTAGTGATCCAATTACTGATAAATGTGCTTTGTCACGTTCATTCCCTTTGACAAATATTGATGTTGCTCTGAGTTGCAACGCTGTTGGGTGGAATACAACTACCACAATTAATGGAGATAATGCTCTTGTTCATTATCGTCTGTTAATGTTTGTTTACCTAATTTGATTGGACTATCACCTTCACAAAGGCATACCATGCCCCCACCCCGCCCACACTCATGTGTTGTTGACATGAGTGCAAAGTGTTAAAAAGAGTGGAAGGTAACTGACCTGAAAAGTGAACACACTCTGTGAAAGTTTAACAAACTGTTATAGCTTTTCTATCTTATCGAGACCTTGTTTATCACACTGGAGATTACAAAAGTATTATGGCACTTTTTTAAGGGATGTAACGATTCGGATACCTGAATTTTGATATTGGTCAATACCAATGCTATTACGATACCAGAGCTCTGTTTGCTTTAATGTTGTGTTATTATCATTACTTTTTGAGGCTGGAATAATGTCCTCTCTACATTCAAATATGATATCTATGCATTAGGTACATAACAATATGAACATTTTAATCAGGGTTATGACCAAAATTATCACAGTTATTATTATTTTTACGGTATTGTTAATTGCGCTCATAAAGTATTTATACCCACTATAACATTTAAAGCAAATTTTATTAAAACAAATTAAAAAAACCTCACAAGACAAACAATATACTTTTATTGGCAGAAAAAACTTTAAAAATTGTTCTGTCTTCTTAAAGGAGAACGGCACTTTTTTGGAATTTTGCCTATCATTTACAATCCTTATTGTAGAACAAGCACAGATATATTTTTCTTCTTTTATGCATTCTAACTAGTAAATAAATGCGAGCAAAATAGAGCCAACCGGAGTTGCACTATTCTGCCTATAAAATGCTTAGAAAACATCCAAACACATCCCAAAAGGTTTTATATATATGCTGCAAGTATATAAGTAATGTAGTAACAGGCACATTTATAATAACATAATATTTTTGTATTCTGCTCATTTTAAGCATACGCGGCACATTAATCTCAAAATACAATCACAAAGTTCGCTTTTACCTTTGACAACATCACAGATTACATCTCACTGCAGACTTCATGAGACCAAACAAACATAATAAAACATGGGGAAGGGGGGGCGTGGTTAAGAGGGGAGGAGTATATTTACAGCTACAATTCACCAAAAGTCAAGTATTTCATATATTATATATATATAATGTGTGTATATATATATATATATATATATATATATATATATATATATATATATATATATATATATATATATATATATATATATATATATAAAAATATATATATATATATATATATACAGTATATATATATAATATATATATATACAGTATATATATATAATATATTATATACATTATATATATATATATATATATATATATATATATATATATATATATATATATATATATATATATATATATATATATATATATATATATATATATATATATCCATCCATCCATCCATCCATTTTCTACCGCTTATTCCCTTCGGGGTCGCGGGGGGCGCTGGAGCCTATCTCAGCTACAATCGGGCGGAAGGCAGGGTACACCCTGGACAAGTCGCCACCTCACCGTATATATATATATATATATATATATATATATATATATATATATATATATATATATATATATATATATATATATATATATATATATATATAAGAAAACTTGACTTTCAGTGAATTGTAGCTATATATATTTTTGTATTTTATTATATATATATATATATATATATATATATATATATATATATATATATATATATTATATATATATATATATATATATATATATACATATATATAAGAAATACTTGACTTTCAGTGAATTGTAGCTATATATATTTTTGTATTTTATTATATATATATATATATATATATATATATATATATATATATATATATATATATATATATATATATATATATATATATATATATATATATATATATATATATATATATATATATATAAATAAAAGAAATACTCAGTGTTCATTTATTTACACATATACACACATAACACTCATCACTTCCTTGTCCAATTCCGGGGCAATGGCACCTATCAAATACATAGTAATGAAAACACAATTGTTCTACTAACTGTACTGTGCTTGCTGCTTACTAAAAAAAAAAAAATAACACTTACCTATCACTATTTGAGTAGCCATTGTTCTGCCATTTCAGTACTGGCAAGCGATCTCTGAATCCGGGAACATATCCTTCACGGATTTGTTGAAGACATCCGCAAATGAGAATGGGATGTTGCTTCCAGCTATCAGCATAGCCATCTTTGTCTCGGCATATGTTACACCATCGGGTCTCCATTTAGCGAGGTGGCCCATAACACTGGGCTGGGACACCGGTGCTGCGTTGTCGCCCCTTTGTGCTTCGCTGTCCGTTCATGAGTGAGTATATTCGTTCGGCCACCGTGTTCAATGGAGAAGTCTGTACTACAAAATTTACAGGCAGCATACATACCCCTTCCCCTTCGAACTGTCCTGGATAAACTGAAATTCTTGTTTCCATTCGTTTTGGAACTTACAAGCGTATTTCTTCATCTTACTCGTCGTTGGCGTCGCCATGGCTGTATCTTCCTCGTTCTTCTGCTTCGTCTCCTTGTTGTGTGCGCAGTTGTGCACTCTACTCTCTAAAATCCGTAAATGTTATAACGTGATTGGGCCGGCACGCTGTTTATATCGTGGAAAAGCGGACGTGAAAACAGGCTGTCGTCACTCAGGTCCGCATGGAGCTGGTAAGGCACGCCCCCTCCAGCTCCAGTTGGCAAGTATGTAATGCGCCACACATTTTCAATGGGAGACAGGTCTGGACTGCAGGCAGGCCAGTCTAGTACCCGCACTCTTTTACTATGAAGACACGCTGTTGTAACACGTAGCTTGGCATTGTCTTGCTGAAATAAGCAGGGGTGTCCATGATAACGTTGCTTGGGTGGCAACATATGTTGCTGCAAAACCTGTATGTACCTTTCAGCATTAATGGTGCCTTCACAGATGTGTAAGTTATCCATGCCTTGGGCACTAATACACCCCTATACCATCACAGATGCTGGCTTTTGAACTTTGCGCCCAGAACAGTCCGGATGGTTCTTTTCCTCTTTGGTCCGGAGGACACAACGTCCACAGTTTCCAAAAACAATTTGAAACATGGACTCGTCAGACCACAGAATACTTTTCCACTTTGTGTCAGTCCATCTTAGATGAGCTCTGGCCCAGCAAAGCCGGCGGCATTTCTGGGTGTTGTTGATAAATGGCTTTCGCTTTGCAGAGTACAGTTTTAACTTGCACTTACAGATGTAACAACAAACTGTAGTTACTGACAGTGGCTTTCTGAAGTGCTCTTGAGCCCATGTGGTAATATCCTTTGCACACTGCTTTTTGATGCAGTACCGCCTGGGGGATCAAATGTCACCGTAGCCTGATCAGTTTCACCGGACATGTCCTCTTTTGCTAGCATGCTAGCAGCTAACGGGCTACGATAGACTGACCATACGTCCTCTTTTCACCGGACATGTCCTCTTTTGCGGAGCTGTCCGGGCGGAGTTTCTTAAATGCCTCAAATGTCTGGCATTTTTGAGTATTGTTTACACAACGTGCAGTACGCTACTTAATATGTCCGTGTGGAAACTCGTTCGGTACACCTCCGCACCGAACCAAAACCCCGTACCGAAAAAGTTCAATAAAAATACACGTATGGTACACCCCTACACCCACCTGTTCCCAATTAGCCTGTTCACCTGTGGGATGTTCCAAATAAGTGTTTGATGAGCATTCCTCAACTTTCTCAGTCTTTTTTGCCACCTGTGCCAGCTTTTTTGAAACATGTTGCAGGCATCAAATTCCAAATGAGCTAATATTTGCAAAAAATAACGTTTCTCAGTTCGAACATTAAAGGCCTACTGAAACCCACTACTACCGACCACGCAGTCTGATAGTTTATATATCAACGATGAAATCTTAACATTGCAACACATGCCAATACGGCTGGGTTAACTTATAAAGTGCAATTTTAAATGTCCCGCTAAACTTCCGGTTGAAAACGTCTATATATGATGACTATATATGTCAACATATACATGTCTATATATGGCGTGACGTCAATCGTTGAAACGGAAGTATTGGTACCCCATTGAATCCAATACAAAAAAGCTCTGTTTTCATCTCAAAATTCCACAGTATTCTGGACATCTGTGTTGGTGAATCTTTTGCAATTTGTTTAATGAACAATGAAGACTGCAAAGAAGAAAGTTGTAGGTGGGATCGGTGTATTAGCGGCTGGCTGTAGCAACACAACCAGGAGGACTTTGACTAGCCGCCGCTAGCCGCCGACCGCACGGATGATCGGGTGAAGTCCTTCGTCCTTCCATCGATCGCTGGAACGCAGGTGAGCACGGGTGTTGATGAGCAGATGAGGGCTGGCTGGCGTAGGTGGATAGCTAATGTTTTTAGCATAGCTCTGTGAGGTCCCGTTGCTAAGTTAGCTTCAATGGCGTCGTTAGCAACAGCATTGTTAGGCTTCGCCAAGCTGGGAATTATTAACCGTGTATTTACATGTCCATGGTTTAATAGTAATGTTGATCTTCTGTCTATCCTTCCAGTCAGGGATTTATTTATTTTGTTTCTATCTGCATTTGAGCCCGATGCTATCACGTTAGCTCAGTAGCTAAAGAGCTTCGCCGATGTATTGTCGTGGAGATAAAAGTCACTGTGAATGTCCATTTCGCGTTCTCGACTCTCATTTTCAAGAGGATATAGTATCCGAGGTGGTTTAAATACAAATCCGTGATCCACAATAGCAAAAGGAGAAAGTGTGGAATCCAATGAACCCTTGTACCTACAAAAAAAGATACATCCTGCACTGCACTGTAGTCCTTCACTCTCACTTTCCTCATCCACAAATCTTTCATCCTCGCTCAAATTAATGGGGTAATCGTTGCTTTCTCGGTCCGAATCTCTCTCGCTGCATTGTAAACAATAGGAAAATGTGAGGAGTCCTTCCTCCGGTGATGTCACGCTACTTCCGGTACAGGCAAGGCTTTTTTTAAATCAGCGACCAAAAGTTGCGACCTTTATCGTCGTTGTTCTCTACTAAATCCTTTCAGCAAAAATATGGCAATATCGCAAAATGGGTTTTGTAAATAAAGCAGCATAAGGATGTTGCCTCTGTCTGATGAATGCGCCAGTAAAAGTAGGTACTTAACATTAGCGCTAATGATAACAATATCGCTAATACTTGGCTAATTTTCAGGTCAAGAAAGGTAAATGGAGTATCGTTGGCGTTGGGTTTTATGGGCACAATAGATGCAATGACGTCATTTATGGTTATTTACGAGTTAGAATGCATTTTAAAAAAGACATATACGTTTGTGTCTCTTAAAAGGATTGTGAACTGGACAAGTCGCCACCTCATCGCAGGTCAATGTTTATGCCAAAACAAACCTTGATGGGAAAGATAAAACTGTTGCCAAGTTTTGAGCAAATAAAATTCATACATTTAAGTAAAACATTAAAAAAATTCCTGGATGAAATTCTGACAATGAAACTGCATTTTTGACCAAAAGATTGGAGTCTTTTTTAAGTTAATTAAATTATGGTAGCCAGTAATAACCTCTGTAAATAATCATGATTAATCCAAACTCAAAAGTGTGATTGATCTGATTAAAAAGTGTATAATTTGACATCAATTTGTTTTTACAAGTTTAGATTGGGGTAGGCAAGGCAAGGCAAGGCAAGGCAAGGCAACTTTATTTGTATAGCGCTCAAAGTGCTTCACAGACAACAAAGTGAAATGAAAGAAAATAAAAGCAAAATTAAAATGCAGACAATGAAAATAAAAACAGTGCAGACGTTAAAAGTTAAAAGATTTAGCTGAAAGCTAAGGTGAACATAAAACTCTTCAGTCTATTTTTAAAAGTAGTCAGAGTTGGGGAAAGTCTGACATCTTCAGGAAGTTTATTCCAGCTATTTGTTGCATAGTGACTGAATGATGCTCTCCCTTGATTTGAGATTACTCTGGGAACCGCTAACAGATTGGTCTCAGAAGATCTTAGTGATCTAGAGGGCTTATATAGTGGGAGCATATCAGTGATGTACTTGGGCCCTAGACCATGTAGTGATTTATATGTGAGCAGGAGGATTTTGAAATCAATTCTCTGATGTACAGGGAGCCAATGTAAGGATTTAAGAATTGGTGTAATGTGCTCACATTTTTTGGTCTTTGTTAGAACTCTAGCAGCAGCGTTCTGAACAAGCTGTAGCTGCCTGACAGTTTTTTTTGGGAAGACCTGCAAGGAGACCATTACAATAGTCTAGCCTACTGGTAATAAAGGCATGTACAAGTTTTTCAAAGTCTTGAGCTGACATGAGCCCTCTAAGTCTTTTTACATTTTTGAGGTGATAGTAGGCCGATTTTGTTACTGATTTGATGTGACTGTCGAAATGTAAATCAGAATCTAAAATAACCCCAAGATTTCTGGCTTTATTTGATGTTTTCAGGGACAGTGATTGAAGGTGTTGGACGACTTTAAACCTTTCTTTTTTAGCACCAAAAACAATTATCTCAGTTTTATCTTCATTTATGGTATGGGTATGATGTTTGTATTGGGAAAACACGTTAATAAAAACTCTACTCATATGAGTATTTACGCTAGCAGTTAGCGCGCTACAGTAAATGAGCAGTATCATGGTTATCAATCACGGTTTTAAAAGAGTAATACTAATTACCGCAGTTGATCATTACCGTTACATCCCTAGTATGAATGCATGTCCCAAAACGCAACTTGAGGGAAGTATACAGTAAGAAAAGGAAGTCAGAAAAACGTCAAGTACTGTTAACAGGAAAAATCCCAATCTGAAAACAAAAATGCAACTGCAGATACAAAACATATACACATAAAGGGTAAACATCTCAACAATTGGAGGGGGACAAAAAATTATGTCTCACATGTCCTTGTTTCGGCCGTACACTGATGTAACAACAGCGTACAGGGTTTCATTTTCCTGCAGCTAAATGGCTTGTGACTACAGTACGTGAGCAGGAGTTGTAAATCGGTGACGATGGGATTAGGTCGCCAGAGGAGGTCCATGATTTAATTTATTGTGTTATAGGTCGCTACAGAGCTTTACAAACGTTGCTGTCTTGCTTTGCAGGGTTTAGAGCGTAAAATATTTTCACACAGCAGATATTTTGTGATAAAAAGTTGATTAACTTCGGTGCAAACAAGCAAACCTCCTGTCAGCTGATGAGCTAGCTACTTGCAAACTGTTGAATTGATTCCAGAACAGAGTTTGCAAGTGGTTTAGCAGCCAGTAGAGAAACTACTGGAGTGGAGTCTTTTCAGCAGACAACAATAAACTACAAATAAAGTTCACGTATCAGACTTGTTGGCAGGTTTTGAACATTTCCAGTACATGATTCATGCTTGTATTGGAACCTGATACCGATTTAGGATTGGATTGACCCCATTCTTGCCCCACCCTAAACATTTATCCTGTTAGATTATTTCATCAATTAGCGGTAGTTCTGAATATAAAATTGTCATGTAAGATATTTTGAACAATTCTATAGTGTTTGTTGTGGAATAACTTGAGGGTGCTGACCTGACCCCATGAAACACCTTTGGGATTAACTCAAACAGAGACAGTTCAGATTCAGCAGATCCTCTGTCAGGTGCAACATCAGTAACCTTTAACCGCAAATGTGTGAATGGACACAAAATGTCACAGTCAACATCTTGTAGTCGCCAGGAAGCTGCAAAGAAAGTCCACATTTTCACATCCTGTTGCTGTAACGAGCTGTTGTCCATATCATGTCTTGTATCATTTTGTTATGTAGTGATGCGCATAATTCTGTCCATTAAGAGTTGGGTCAACCGTGTGAAATTAATTGTTGATTCATTGTGTCTTGAAGCAGTTGAGTCGAAATGCAATGCAGAAATGTTCTACAACCAGATTCAGTCTTAATGAGTTAGTGGTCCAAAGAAAACAACAGGATGCGGGAAGTTGAGGTACATCCAGTGTTAAACTAAGTACTAGTTTAATTATATTTCTCAGCAGAGTGGTTGTAACATCGCTGTTTTCTACATCAAATAGCTGTTTAGTGCTGAAGCTACTTTCGGGGCCAAGTAATGCAGTAGCCTCCACAGAAGTTTAATTTTCCGAGGCATTTCCAAACCTTAAAAGCATCGCTCTTATATTACGTAAGGTTGCCAACTGTCCCATATTAGCAGGGACATCCAGAGTATCGGGCTAAATTGGTTTGTCCAATACAGACCTCAATTGTCCTATATTCTTCTTCTTGTTGTTTTATGGCGGTGCACTCAATGTCAAAGGTGTATTACAGCCACCTACTGTATTGGAGTGGGAGTTCCCTCCCTTCTCGCTTTGTCACATACATATACTGTACCTTCCCATACTTAATTCTAATGTATAAACCTGTCTCTTTTAGAACATCACTAACATTTTCTGGTTGCTGCTTAGTACCCCTTTGAGAGTAACCTACTTCTGTCCATTTATTTTAACTTCTTCTCTTAGTTTTCTCCTTTCTCCAGACTACTATATTTCCCACAATGAATGATTGCATGTTCCACTGATACTACCTCATTGCAGCTGTCACCTAATCCTGATGGTTGTTTGTTTATAAAATGCAATGTTGTATTCAGTCTGGTCTGTCCTAATCCAATACCTGAAACGATTCCTTCCTCATATGTGTTCTCCCTTACAGTTCCTCCCGCCCCTGTGTTCTGTATTGCTTATAAGTGTCTTCCTGATGTACTCATATCCCAATGTGATTGCCACTCCTTTAAAAGAACTGTCCCAAATATAGATAATATATATATGGATAAAAATGCAGTGGTAGATTATGTGCCATTTATACGATCTGTCATATCTAATTCGTCCTCAGACGAGCCTTCCATCGTCGTTTCCAGTCATCCCGGTACTCTATACCAGACATTTTCAACCTGTGTGCCGCGGCACACTAGTGTGCCGTGAGAGATCGTCAGGTGTGCCGTGAGAAATTATTTAATATCTCCTAATTAACCATTGTTGGGTGTCCGTGCTATAATAAAGTAAGGCAGATAATGTAATACTCATCTATTTCAGTAGGTGGCAGCAGAGGGCGATAAATACCTGTAAAGACAATCGAGTTAGCGCTGCGCATCACGTGACAGTGACAGTTTGGGATCGCAGCAAAAGGAGGCGAGCAAGTGACAGTGATGGAGAAGTTTTTGAGAAGGGAAAATGCAAATGCCGAACAGGGTCCTGGACAAAATTCTGTCCCAGATGAAGGCTCTAGTATGAGTGGTCTACAAAATAAAAAAAGACGGTGAGCTCGAGGCAATAAAGCGAAAGCTATGTTTCATTTGGATTGACTTTCACCGGGGATGCGACAGCACCGACTCCGCAGTGCTTGGTGTGTGGTGAGAAGCTATCCAATAGCGCCATGGTGCCAAGCAAGCTTAAACACCATCTCCAAACGAAACACCCCGATGGACTATTTTGTACGCTTACGTACAAATAATGAGAAACAGGCAACTTTTCTCAGAAAAACCACAAAGGTAAACAAGAGAGCCCTCAAAGCTTGCTACCTTGTTGTTGAACTCGTAGCTAAATCAAAAAAGTCCCACACTGTGGCAGAAACATTAATACTGCCAGCTTGTAAAGCCATTGTAATAGTAGTGAGTATAAATACATTTAGAAAACTATATTATTAACTATATGTATTATATACTGTGTTAGAGTGTCATTTTGTGTCATTTTGGTTGGTGGTGTGCCGCAGGATTTTGTAAATGTATAAAGTGTGCCGCGGCTTAAAAAAGGTTGAAAATCACTGCTCTATACGTATAACAGCTCGTTGGTGCATCTTCCTTTAGTACATCCACAAATGTTGCTGTGGGACGTCCTCGTGACCGGTGCCTATGTGTTGGTTCCCACAGGACAAGTGTGCTGGCTGGCAGCTCCTGGTGTCTTTGGCAGTGTCCTGTGCGTTTCATCCCCCTGCTATTTTGTTGCTCACCCTGAATATTCTAGCATGCACATTCATCCAATCATAGTACCACTCGCGTGCATCAGTTGTATACTGTGCAAATGTGCCGACTCACAGGGTTGCCAACTTCGCTTATTACTAGCAACTTTGGGCTTGTTTTTTTTAAAGGCACTTGCAAATTTCATAGGTTATAAGTTGCGTTTTTTGCAAGATGCTTTTATTTGTCATTGCATACAATGAATTGATTTACGTGGACCCCGACTTAAACAAGTTGAAAAACTTATTCGGGTGTTACCATTTAGTGGTCAATTGTACGGAATATGTACTGTACGGTGCAATCTACTAATACAAGTTTCAATCAATCAATCAATGCACTAAAAGAAGTACAACAAAATTCAACAGTCAGTTTTGAGCTTGTTTTTTAACCTGTAGGTATGTATTTGGGCTTGCTTTTCTACCTGTGTGGCAGGTAGTTTGTGCTTTCTCCACCCCCGCTTCTTGGTTATTGCAGTCGACGCAGAAAACCACTGTTCTGCACCGTTCCTCTCAAAGAGTTGTTGGTTCGTTATACTTTGTTATGTACTTTTTAGAAGTCATTCGGTAGTAATTTGATTCTAACATGGAAACAATCACTGACAGTAGTTCATTTGAATCAGAATATTTCAAATTTACACTAACTGTTGTAGCTTAGTTTAGCCATATTTCTCTAGTAGGTATCGTTGGTGTAGTGAAGCAACATTTAATATACAAAAACCAGTAACAAACTTCCAAGAAGTTTGCCCAACATTGGTAACATTTGTGCAGACTTCTGCTGTGACACAACTCCCCCATGCAGGCAGGGATAATCAACTCTGGTGCTGGAGTTGAAAGATAGTAGTCAATGAAAGATTCAACATCCTATTCAAAATAGTATACGAACAATAGCAATTGGTGGTTCATTTGATCAAATACACGTGCTTATGCCACTCACTTTTACATTTGTGCGGCATTGCAAACCACTAATTATTTTTTAGTAATTCTGTCTTTTATGAATGTTTTCACTTGTCATCTTCTCATCAGTGTTCCTTGTAGCTCATGAGGTATCCCTCCCTTCCTTGTCTTCGCCTCCTTCTCTAGGGCCGCTCTAATTGAACACGGGGTCGGTGGTGGTACAGAATCTTCCAGCTGAGTAGAGGAGAAAGGCTTTAATTCCAGCTCTCAGGATGGGACAATGGCCTTGCCATCCTCTTTGCCCCCCATAGATTCCCTGCTGAAAGCCTTCTCCTCAGGCAGCTTTTTAATAGGCTTCCGCTACTCCCCCACCCTACTACACACACGCACACGTTCGTACGTGTCCACGTAAACACACATGTATTGACGCATATACCCAATACACACATACACACACATATTCAAATCCTTGACCCCCGTGTGAGTCTGTCACTTGTGCTGCAGCTCCCACTGCTTTGGACTGTTTGAAGTGCTCCTAAGGCTAGATGACAGCCTTCTAACTCTCCGCATCATGCAGAGGCAGAGCTGCTAAGCAAAGACTACTGCTCTGACTAGCCAGTATTGTAAGAAAAGCACTCAACAGCAGACTTTATGTGACTAAAGGCTCTTGGCCGGTTCCCCCCTGCATTTTAAAAGCACTTGATGTGTGCTGATTTAGTAGGAAAAAGAACTGTTCAGCTGGGTAGTTCTTGATTTGGAACTAAGATCATTTCAATAAGAAAAGTGCATTTGAGGCCAGACGGTACACAGAATTGTGAGGGTTTTAGAAATGATTTCTGCTTTGGAACGTTTGCTACTTTCTTAGCCTTAGCATCATTCATTCATTCATTTTCTCTCCCATATTCTGTGAATAGCTGCTTCTTAAATAAATTAATATATTTATTATTTTTTCAACTAATCAATTCATCTGTAGATTTTGTTTCTTTCCAACTGTTTTTACTAGAGTATTACAACATATTTTACAAATAAATTCCACCCAAACACACCAAAACGTTCTTGTAATGTATGTAATAACTTTAAATGCATGTTGTTCACCTGGGTGTACACAAATAAATTACTTACAGAGTTGTTTTACTTCCTTTGCCATTCTGGAGAATCATCACTACATCTTTAAATTGCCCGTGCATTACAGCAGTTCTAATTTGCAAAGTTTACAGAGCATGATTTTTTTCTATTACTATGACATTTTGCCCCTCAAACGGCTCATTTTCTACGGTGATAACTAGGGGTGTTTCCTTTATGTTGCCAATTTCGATACCGATCACTCATAAGTGAGATCAAACCCGATGCACCAATGGCATGCAATAATATATATATATATATATATATATATATATATATATATATATATATATATATATATATATATATATATATATATATATATATATATATATATATAAGAAATACTTGACTTTCAGTGAATTCTAGCTATATATATATATTTATTTTATTATATATATATATATATATATATATATATATATATATATATATATATATATATATATATATATATATATACATATATATATATATATATATATATATATATATATATATATATATATATATATATATATATATATATATATATATATATATATAGATAAAATAAATACTTGAATTTCAGTGTTCATTTATTTACACATATACACACACATAACACTCATCTACTCATTGTTGTACTTGAAAGTGCAATGCTTTGCACCTAGAAGCACACCCTTATATACTGCATACATACTAAATACACAGTAATGAAAACACAGTTGTTTTACTAACTGTACTGTGCTTGCTGCTTACTTACTAAAAAAACAAAAAAACACTTACCTTTCACTATTTGAGTAGCCTTTGCATACTGGCGAGCGATCTCTGAATCCGGGAACATATCCTTCACGGATTTGTTGTAGACATCCGCAAATGAGAACGGGATGTTGCTTCCAGCTATCAGCATAGCCATCTTTGTCTCGGCATATGTTATACCTTCGGGTCTCCATTTAGCGAGGTGGCCCATAACACTGGGCTGGGACCGGTGCTGCGTTGCCGCCGCTTTGTGCTCTGCTGACCGTTCATGAGTGAGTATATCCGTTCGGCCACCGTGTTCAATGGAGAAGTCTGTTCTACAAAATTTACAGGCAGCATAACCCTTCCCCTTCGAACTGTCCTGGATAAACTGAAATTCTTGTTTCCATTCGTTTTGGAACTTACAAGCGTATTTCTTCATCTTACTCGTCGTCGGCGTCGCCATGTCTGTAACTTCCTCGTTCTTCTGCTTCGTCTCCTTGTTGTGTGCGCAGTTGTGCACTCTCTAAAAGCCGTAGATGTTATAACGTGATTGGGCAGGCACGCTGTTTATATCGTGGAAAAGCGGACGTGAAAACAGGCTGTCCTCACTCAGGTCCGCATGGAGCTGGAGGGGGCATGGTCTCCAGCTGCGGCTGAAAATCGGGAGATTTTCGGGAGAATATTTGTCCCGGGAGGTTTTCGGGAGAGGCGCTGAGTTTCGGGAGTCTCCCGGAAAATTTGTGAGGGTTGGCAAGTATGCACCACCGCCATGTTGACTTTCAAAAATGGCTGCTCTGACTGTAAGCAATAATAGAAGCTCCTGTAATATCCATTATTAGCACGTTGTACTGTTGGATGTATATTAAATTTGGTAATATTACTGTATTTTTCATATGACATATGTGTACTACATCTCTAACAATGGCGTCTTAGTGTTTTATCTTCATCCACCATGTTTGAAAGTTGCAGAAGGACCTCATATTATCCAGAAGTTTTTTTTTATATTCAGACAAAGCGATAGAAGACAATAATTTGTGGATTACTGGAACACTCCTAAATTGGCTGTGACGTCAGTTCCAGTTACGACTTCCAGCTTCAGAGTTAAATGGAATGCAGCAATTCTGCATATTTGGGTATCGGTCCAAAACTATGTAGTTACAGGGAAAGTATTTGTCAAACCAATACTGATACAATACTTTTTACTTTAAAATATTTAAAAACACAAAATCTTTTATTTTTTAAATGTTTAAATTACAATTGTTCTCTTTCATTTCATACAATTGTTTAATAAAATAAAGTAAATAGTGCACAACAACAAAACAAAAGCAACAACTAACATCTAATACTCATTTAAAGGCCTACTGAAATGAATTTTTTTTATTTAAACGGGGATAGCAGATCTATTCTATGTGTCATACTTGATCATTTCGCGATATTGCCATATTTTTGCTGAAAGGATTTAGTATAGAACAACGACGATAAAGATTGCAACTTTTGGTATCTGATAAAAAAAAGGCTTGCCCCTACCGGAAGTAGCGTGACGTAGTCAGTTGAACATATACGCAAAGTTCCCTATTGTTTACAATGATGGCCGCATGAAGTGAGAGAGATTCGGACCGAGAAAGCGACAATTTCCCCATTAATTTGAGCGAGGATGAAAGATTTGTGGATGAGTAAAGTGCAAGTGAAGGACTAGTGGGGAGTTGAAGCTATTCAGATAGGGAAGATGCTGTAAGAGCCGGGGGTGACCTGATATTCAGCTGGGAATGACTACAACAGTAAATAAACACAAGACATATATATACTCTATTAGCCACAACACAACCAGGCTTATATTTAATATGCCACAAATTAATCCTGCATAAAAACACCTGCGTGTTTGTTATGCTAGCTCCTAGCTCCTCTGCTAGCTCCTAGCTCCATAGAACACGCCAATACAATTCAAACACCTGATCAACACACACCATCACTCAGCCCAAAAGACCGTTTCCTTAACCCAAGGTTCATAAAGCTTATATATTTTTAAAAAGTTACGTACGTGACGCGCACATACGGTCAAGTTATCGAATGTTTAGCAGCCAAGGCTGCATACTCACGGTACCTGATATTCAGCTGGGAATGACTACAACAGTAAATAAACACAAGACATATATATACTCTATTAGCCACAACACAACCAGGCTTATATTTAATATGCCACAAATTAATCCTGCATAATAACACCTGCGTGTTTGTTATGCTAGCTCCTAGCTCCTCTGCTAGCTCCTAGCTCCATAGAACACGCCAATACAATTCAAACACCTGATCAACACACACAATCACTCAGCCCAAAAGACCGTTCACCTAACCCAAGGTTCATAAAGCTTATATATTTTTAAAAAGTTACGTACGTGACGCGCACGTAGGTACGGTATGTGTTATGCTAGCTCCTCTGCTAGCTCCTAGCTCCATAGAACACGCCAATACAATTCAAACACATGATCAACACACACAATCACTCAGCCCAAAAGACCGTTCACCTAATCCAAGGTTCATAAAGCTTATATATTTTTAAAAAGTTACGTACGTGACGCGCACGTAGGTACGGTACGTGTTATGCTAGCTCCTCTGCTAGCTCCTAGCTCCATAGAACACGCCAATACAATTCAAACACATGATCAACACACACAATCACTCAGCCCAAAAGACCGTTCACCTAACCCAAGGTTCATAAAGCTTATATATTTTAAAAAAGTTACGTACATACGCAAAAAAAAGCCAAAGCTGCATACTCACAGTAGCACGTCTGCGTCTTTGTCATCCAAATCAAAGTAATCCTGGTAAGAGTCTGTGTTGTCCCAGTTCTCTACAGGCGTCTGTGTATCCAAATCAAAAGTCCTCCTGGTTAGAGTCTCTGTTATCCGAGTTCTTCCA
Organism: Entelurus aequoreus; assembly: GCF_033978785.1. NCBI lineage: Eukaryota > Metazoa > Chordata > Actinopteri > Syngnathiformes > Syngnathidae > Entelurus > Entelurus aequoreus. The sequence goes on from NC_084732.1 coordinate 55,064,657, forward strand.
TCTTGACTGCATCTTTCGGGAATGTAAACAAAGAAGCGCCGGCTGTGTACTGTTGTGGCTGACTACGTTCGAAAAATACGTCCATTTCGCACCGACAACTTTCTTCTTTGCTTGCTTGGCTTCCTTCTCCATAATGCAATGAACATGATTGAAACAGATTCACGAACACAGATGTCCAGAATACTGTGGAATTATGAAATGAAAACAGAGCTTTTTCGTATCGACTTCAATGTGGAAGGCATACCCGTGTTCGCCGGGCTACGTCACGCGCATACGTCATCCTCAGAGGCGTTTCGAACCGGAAGTTTAGCGGCAAATTTAAAATGTCACTTTATAAGTTAACCCGGCCGTATTGGCATGTGTTATAATGTTAAGATTTCATCATTGATATATAAACTATCAGACTGCGTGGTCGGTAGTAGTGGCTTTCAGTAGGCCTTTAAACCTTTGGATTTTGCCCTCAAAGTCTTCCTTTGTCTAGGGAATTATTCCCTGAGTTTGTAAACATTAACAAAAACAGATTAAGTGAAAATAAATTACCAATCTTATCACTAGTATCGATCATATACTGATACTACCATTGATATCAATGCCGCCAATTTGAATTTGAATTGAATCGTCCTTCCCTCACATGTACTCCTGTCGATAATGCCGAACAGTGTTGCCAACTTGGCAATTTTGTCGCTAAATCTGGCAACTTTTTTGTAAACATCTACTAGTGACAAATCTATCAACTTTTTATGGTGTTATTGGAGGCTTTTCTTGTGTCTTGGAGACTTTTCTTGTGTCTGGGAAACTCTTGAGAGGTGCTACAAAGAGGAATGGGCAAAACTGCCCAAATATAGAAGTCTATGAATGTTGTCATTCATCCAGGTCATTGTAATCTCAGGACATTCAATCCATCTCAACTAAGACAAACCAAACAGTCCGATTGAATGCCTTGAGAGTGCCCAAAGATCGGTATGCCAAGCTTGTGGCATCGTATGTAAAAAGACTTGATGCTGTAATTGCTGCAAAAGGTGCATCAACAAAGTATTGAGCAAAGACTGTGAATACTTGCGTACATACGTATATTTTTTTAGTTTTTAAAAAAAATGTAAAATACCTTTTTAAATTGTTGTTATGGGGTATTGTCTGTAGAATTTCGAGGTCAAAATAAATGTATTACATTTTGGAATAACGCTGTAACATAATGAAATGTGGAAAAAGTGAACAATGTAAATACTTTCAGGATGCACTGTACATTTAATAAAGTCAAATACAAGTAAGGCAACAAGAGAAGTATCCCACACTTCTCTTTTGTAAAGTAAATTTGGACATCTACATCTACAATATTATTTCTTAAGAAATTTTAAATGTATTTTATGTATTTATTTATTTTAATTTGGGACGTCCAGTATGCCGAACCCAATCTAGGGACACAATTGAAATACATTCAAAAAACACAAACTCAGAATCAACAGAAGAAATTCAATTTGTTGTTCTAATCATACATAGTATGATCTAAACTCAAACTAATCTTTCCCACAACATTACTCTTCTCTCCTACAGCGTCCATTGCAATAAAATATGCAAATGAGTAGATGACATCATCTAGCAACTTCTAGGACAGCCAATAGCTACTTTCATTACTGAGGAGTTGGCAACACTGGTGCTGACACACCAGTTACTGTAACATGGGCCTTTCGCCAGACTCTTATTCATCTACTCTTTCATTTTCTGTTAATAGCTGCTTACTTTCCACTGTAACACGGTTCCATCTACATATCTGTTGAAGTGAACTAAAAGCATGTCTTCTTCTATTGTTTCAAGCCAGCTTAGCATTAGCATGCATTCTTGCCACCTGCTGATCTCTTGCTTGATGTTTTACATTTTAGCCACTTTCTCCAGTCCCCCAGTGATAATAATGTTAGTAAGAAATGTAGTTTATTGTGATCAGCATTGATTGACATTTGGCGATCACATACTTTTCCACAGAAATTCGCCAGAAGGCATCTTTTTCTCAGTGCGCGGCTATCTTTTCTTGATGCTTGGACGCGTGGTACTTGACGTTGACGTATTGCCCCAGCACTACTCACGTGTAAGCTGGAGTCTATCCCAGCAGACTTTGGGTGAGAGGTGGAGTAGAGCCTGGACCGGTGACCAATCAATCACTCGGCCATTACCACTCATATCCACACTTAGAATTTATAGGCAAGGCAAGGCAACTTTATTTGTATAGCGCTTTTCATACACAAGGCAGACTCAAAGTGCTTCAAAGACAACAAAGTGAAATGAAAGAAAATAAAAGCAAAATTAAAATGCAGACAATAAAAATAAAAACAGTGCAGACGTTAAAAGTTAAAAGTTAAAAGATTTAGCTGAAAGCTAAGGTGAAAAATAAAAGTCTTCAGTCTAGTTTTAAAAGTAGTCAGAGTTGGGGAAAGTCTGACATCTTCAGGAAGTTTATTCCAGCTATTTGTTGCATAGTGACTGAATGATGCTCTCCCTTGTTTTCAGTTTACTCTTGGAACCGCTAACAGATTGGTCTCAGAAGATCTTAGTGATCTAGAGGGCTTATATAGTGGGAGCATATCAGTAATATAGTCTCCACTTAACCTCACATGCTTGTTTTGGGCTGTGGGGTGAAGCCTGAAGACCCAGACAAAACCCACACAAGTTGGGGAGAATATGCCAACAGGCAGAGGCAATGACTGACAATCCAACCCACAACCTCGAAGCTCGAAGTTTCTGTACAACTTTTTTAAGGTTTGTGCAACTTATTTCATTTTCTTTTCTTTGTTTATTGCTAATTACAGAAATATATTGCCACAATGTTGTCTAGCACAAGGCAAAAAGATCTGATCACAAGGCGTCACTCACAAGTGGGCCACATGAAAGCACACGCACACCATTACATCATCTATGTCATTGCATCATGTAACCGTAGTGTCACACTGAGCAGCTTGTTTCTTCTTTCAGATCAACACGGAGGGACACTAAACAATAGAACACTCAGCATGGAAGTGGGATATAACAGTTAAAGTACCAATGATAGTCACACACACACTAGATGTGGTGAAATTAGCCTCTGCATTTGACCCATCCCCATGTTCACCCCCTGGGAGGTGAGGGGAGCAGTGAGCAGCAGCATGCGCCGCGCCTGGGAATCATTTTGGTGATTTAACCCAACCCTTGATGCTGAGTGCCAAGCAGGGAGGTAATGGGTCCCATTTTTATAGTCTTTGGTATGACTCGGCCGGGGTTTGAACTCACGACCTACCGATCTCAGGGCGGACACTCTAACCACAAGGCCCCTGAGCAGGTTAGTTACTAGTTAGTAGCTAGTTAGGGTCTAATTATTCATGCGCTGGTTCAATTTTTTAGTTAAAGAGGAATTGTTTGTGTTCAAAAGGCATTTTGCAGCTGCAAAATACACCTTTTTTGTAAAAAAAAAGTCATGTATTCCTTATAGTTTTAAAGAAATGTAAAATGTTGCATTATTCCAATTTAACCTTCACATTCTAATTCATGGTATACATATTAGACACAGAGCTTCTTAATATCAAAATATTTAAAACTGGAAAAGCACTCCAAACATGTATGAAAATCTGCCCATAACGTTTGGAGTTGAGTTGCTAAAATATACGGAGTAGGTTATGTCAGTCATCCACACTCTGACTCTGTGGGTGGAGGCCTCTGGCATAAACACAGACAAGTTGTGACTCGTGATGTAAACGTAAGGTAACGTAATATCTGGATCACCCCCAAAATCTAATCCCTCGTTCCTTATCCCATTTGGGACATTTTCTAGAAGTTTCATGTAAATCTGCCCATACATTTAGGAGTTCTGTTACTAAATAACTAACTAGCTAACTAAATAACCTAAAAAACAAACCCTGGCAATTACATATTATTTATTACATTAAAAAAATAATTTTCATGTTTAGCTATAATATACCCATACTGACCTTACCTTGAAATGTCTACTGGGTATGAGTAATTGTAGGCATAACAGCACAATGAGCATGAAAAGAAAATTGTTTTTCCATTTATGTAGATAATTAGCTGCTGCAGTAGAGACATATAACAGAGAGGGAATGTCCCAGGTGTGAAAGAATTTGATGATGAGAAAAAGGCATATACTGAGAATAAATGCCGAGTTACAATTGAACAAAAGCAAGCTGTTTCAGTGAGGAAAATGCACAAATAACATTGGAATTGAGAATGAAAGAGATTTTGTCATCATGGGAAATGATTATCGTTTACATAATATCTGATACTTTGTACTTTTGAATCGTGCCAGTGCTTGAATCAGAATCAGAATCAGAAATACTTTATTAATCCCTAAAGGGAAATTAACATGTTCAGCACAATCCCATTCAAGATCAGACAAACATTACAGGGAGACAGAACAGGATCGCTGACGGGTCTGCCAACTTCCGGCGGCCCTTACAAAAAAGGTGAGAAACAGGTAAACAATGGGGGGGAGAAAAAAAATCGGTCTAAGCCTGGGCCCCTGGAGAGGGGGTCCAGACTAAGGCCAAGGGAAAAAACAACTCATAGCCATAGCACACATCCTTCTTACATGTGAGTAAAACGGAAACATCAAACATCAAAGAACACAAAGGACATTAAAGACATTAAAAGAGCACAGCTGATGCAACCAGCCACTTCTACATACAGCTATGAATAAAAAGTAAAATAAACATATACACTGTGGTGGCCTCTGCTGTGTTCCATGCCATCATCTGCTGGGGTGGAGGGATCATGGCCAGTGACAGGAGCAGACCCAACAAAGCAACCACTCTCGGCCGCCCACCAACTCTCGGCCAGTGTCCAGTCCGCATGGATGAGCGAGAATGCGTCTAAGGAGACTGAGGTGTCCGATACCTGCTCATTCAGCCAAGACACTGTGAAGCCTGTCCGTCCCGGCGCTTAGTGCTAGCTCCGCAGCCCTGTCTCTTCATCCGCATGTCCTCCAGTCTCTCCAAACCGACTCTGGTGTGACAGAGACGCAGCAGCTGGTCTCCATGGCCAAAAGGCTCCCGGTAGGCAGATCCAGAAGTCCACAAAAAAGCACCGCAGAAGTCACGAAAGTGCCACCCCTTGTCACACAGTCCCAAAGGGTCCTGAACCAAAAGGCAAAAAAATATATATATAAAAACACATGAAAATAAGAGGGAAACATCAGGAACACAAAAGGATGACACAAGAGCACAGAGCTCCTGCCAACAGCAGCCACTACAGCGGCGCCATCGTACCATCTTGTACGCCATTTTTAGTACCAAGAAGAGGGTACTTAAAAAAAACAACTAAACATTGTGTCCAAAAATATTGCCTTTTTAATTTTATTGATTTCTGTGACATACAATTAGAACAAAATAGTCATTTTGTTACTTCCATTTTTTTCATTTTCTGCTTTTTTCCTGTCAGAGGTCACCACAGCGACTCAATCTAAAGAACAGTTTTGTTTAGTTTTTACAGCGGATGCCCTGCTGATGCAACATTGTCAGAGTTCGAACCCATGCCCTGTGCTGTGAAGGGCAGAAGTGTGCACAATTACTTCACCAGAAATGTAATTTAAATACTTTAATAATTAGGGTTGCAGCTATTGATTATTTTGGTAATCGAGTGATCTATCAATTATTTTGTTCGATTAATCGAGTAATTAGATGAAACACATTTTATAGCCTCAATGTGTATTTTAAGGAAAATAGTTTAAATAAGTACCGGTAAAGATTTTTTTGCTTGCTGCTTTCATTCTTTTTTTTCTCTAATAAATGCACATCAACATTGAAATTGCACATTTGACTGTACTGTAGATTAAACCGTAGATTAAATCTATTATTCATTGCAGCCGCATTACTTATGTCGTACTTAAAATGATAATTAAATAATAAATTGACCAATATGAAATACAATCTACAATAGTGGTCACCAACCACTATTGTAGATCCCTGGTCTCAGGCCAAAAACCTGGAGAGTAACCAATTACTGATGTAATTTTTTTTTTCTTGGAATATTTTTGTGGTCGATCGTTAGGGTCCCGAAGATCGACTGATAGATCGCGATGGACGGGTTGGTCAGAATTATCCTAGCAAAACCAGCAGCTACACGGAACGGGGCGAACGCAGGGAATGTGCAAACCATTTGTAAAATGTTACAGTACTTGAAATGCATACCATTTTGTCGTGTAAGTGCATACAGTCTGCACAATTTGAGCAGAAATGCGTGGGTTCCCTCCGGGTACTCCGGCTTCCTCCCACCTCCAAAGACATGCACCTGGGGATAGGTTGATTGGCAACACTAAATTGGCCCTAGTGTGTGAATGTGAGTGTGAATGTTGTCTGTCTATCTGTGTTGGCCCTGCGATGAGGTGGCGACTTGTCCAGGGTGTACCCCGCCTTCCACCCGATTGTAGCTGAGATAGGCTCCAGCGCCCCCCGCGACCCCGAAGGGAATAAGCGGTAGAAAATGGATGGATGGATGGGATGAATATACAATTGTGGTGATGTTAGACAACAGTTAAAACACTTTCATCATTGTCATGTTCGTGTTTGAAGGATGAGGCTGTTGATAGCAAGTGACCAACTTTTAATGCTCCATGTTCTCAACAACATACATGTGTCTTTCATGCAGTCTTGTTCTACCACTTTATGTGGTACGGTAAGCAGCATACTAACCAGTACTGCCCCCTAGCGGTCATACCTGTAATACATCTGATCATAACATCCCCCTTTTTCTAAGACAAAATGTATTGACCTAACTAATCACATTAGCTGGGTCAGTTATTTTAACAAATTCTCATTTAGTCTAACTCTGACACATATGTGCAGTATGAACAATTTCAAATTGCATAGGCTATCTCAAATCTGAGCCAATACTATTTATAACACTTTCACAACAATCAATATACATTTTGTTCAACACATTTAACATGCATATTGACTTTTCTTTGTTTACAAGTTCAGTCTATCAGGCCTTTTGATTTCTCTTGTGGACCTTCTTAACTCAGGTTCATTTGGAGTAGGCGTTTTACAGTCAGCGTTACAGTCCATAACAGGTATGGGTATTACCTGAGATTCACCACAAGTTACACTGTGCTCACCAACAGTCCCTTGAGGAGTCTTTAACAGACTGCGACGATTGCGTCTGAGGATTTGTCCATCATCAGTTCTCACCGTGTACGATCTTGGAGCAACTTCTTGCAGGACTGTTGCTTTTGTACTCCATCCATCAGTATCCTCAATCCTGACTGTGTTGTTGGTAGTCAGTGGAGGAAGACGCTTGGTTGTTTTGTCATAAAATGACTTTTGCATCATCTTCTGTTGTCGTAGTTTATGTTCAATCTTTGAGGGATTATTTTGCTTTATTATGTTGTTTGAATGACTCGGCAAGGTTGTTCGTAGCTTCCTCTTCATCAGCAGTTCAGCTGGTGATAGTCCGCACTGAAGAGGTGATGCTCTGTAGCTCAATAAAGCCAGATACGGATCCAAGTCACTGTCAGCTGCTTTCTTTAGGAGTTGCTTTAGAATGTGAACTCCTTTTTCCGCTTGCCCGTTTGATTGTGCATAATGTGGGCTAGACGTCACATGCTGGAAATCATATTGCACCGCAAACTTCTGCCATTCTTTGCTGCTGAAGCATGGGCCGTTGTCGCTCACTACAGTGTGTGGAATGCCATGTGTTATTACACAAGTTGACGTTAAGCCTGCTAGTAGCGCCATTTCAGGGAAGTTTGAGTAGTAATCTACTACCACTAAATAGTCTTTACCTCTGAGATGAAACAAGTCCATTCCTACTTTGTGCCATGGTGCGGTTGGCACCTCAGCAACCACCATAGGCTCTTTGCTCTGCTTGTTCCTGTGTTTCTGGCATGTTTCACATTTATTTACGAGTGTTTCAATGTCTTTGTTCAGTCCGGGCCAGAAAACCGACTCTCTCGCCCTCCTTTTGCATTTTTTAATGCCGAGATGGCCTTCATGTATCCTGTGCAAAATGTCCATTCTCAAAGCCTGTGGAATAACAATCCTGCCCTTTTTCAACAGCAGTCCATCCACAGTACTGAGCTCACCTCTGACGTGATAAAATAGTGGACATGAGCCAGCCGGCCATCCCTCATCCATGTTCCTCATGACATGTTGTAGCTCAGCATCCGTTGCTGTAGCCTCAGCTATTTGTCTTGACTTTGTGTCTGACACAGGCAGTGTAGCCGACACCATGTTCACATGACACTGTATGTCCTCATCTGTTGCACTCACACTGTCGCCTGTAGTTGCTCTGGATAAGGCATCAGCAAGGATTAGGTGTTTACCTGGAGTATATATCAGTTCAAAATCATACCTTTGCATTTTCATCATCAACCATTGAATCCGCGGTGACATTTCATTCAGATTCTTTTTGATGATGGCAAGGACAGCGGTCGGTGATCAGTTTCAACTGTGAAGGACGGCAGGCCGTACACATAGCTATGAAACCGCTCCAAACCACATGCCAGTCCCAAACATTCTTTTTCGATCTGAGCGTACCGACATTCCGATTTTGTCATAGCCCGAGATGCATAGGCTACCGGTTTCCAGTGCTCACCCTCAGCCTGGAGTAGAACGGCACCAATACCATCTTTGGAAGCATCGGTTGACACTTTCATCCTCTTTGTGTGGTCATAAAATGACAACACAGGTGCTGTAGTCAGTGTGTTCTTGAGTTTTTGCCACTCATGCTCATGTTTCACTGTCCATTTAAAATCACAGTCCTTGTGCAGAAGCTCTCGTATGCAAGATGTCTTTGCTGTCAAATTGGGAATGAATTTACCTATAAAATTGACCATCCCCATGATGTGTAGCACACCGGTTTTGTCTGTGGGCCTTGGCATGTTCTGTATTGCACGTATTTTTTCTTGATCTGGTTGGACACCACGTGCAGACAGCTTGTCTCCGAGGAAAAGGATCTCCTGAACACCAAACTCACATTTACTCTTGTTTAGTTTTAGTCCATACTTTTTTATGCGTTCCATAACTCTGTTTAGTCTCTCATTGTGCTCTTGGGCTGTGGATCCCCATATGATGATGTCATCAATGTAGACTCGAACTCCATCCAAGCCCTCGATGATCTGCTCCATCGCTCTGTGAAATATTTCAGGTGCTGACTTTATTCCAAAGGCAGTCTGAGAAAACAGTGTCTGCCAAAGGGCGTATTAAAGGTACAGTACATTGTGCTGCTTTCACTCAGTTTCAGCTGCCAGAAACCTTGTGAGGCGTCAAGCTTTGTGAAGTAGCTGGCACCTGACATTTCACTGATGATCTCTTCACGTGTAGGTATTTGATAATGTTCACGCTTAATGCTCTCATTTAGATCTTTAGGGTCCATACATATTCTCAACTCACCATTCTTTTTCTGTGTGATGACCATTGAGTTGACCCAGTCTGTAGGCTCATTAACCTTTTTGATCACCCCCAGCATGATCATTCTGTCGAGTTCTTTCTTTAGGCTGTCTTTCAGTGGGGCTGGAACTCTGCGTGCTGCATGCACAACTGGTTGGGCATCTTCTTTCAATTGTATTTTATATGTGAAGGGCAAAACACCAAAACCCTTGAAAACATCTGAAAAGTTCTGAACAATTGTTTCCATAGAGTCATTTTTTGGGATAATGCTATACACTCTTTTCACAAGTGCTAGTTCTTCACAGGCTCTGTCACCCAGAAGTGATTCACGTCCCTCATTCACAACAAAGAAGCATAGGTGGTGCACTTTTCCTTTAACTGTGACACTCAACCTGCATGTGCCCAAACATTTAATTGGTTGTCCATTGTAGTCTTTAAGTCCAGATTCTTTTCTTTTTATTTGTGGCTTGTTTTTCATTGCCTTTACATCACACATGCTTATGAGATTTGCTTTTGCACCCGTGTCCAATCTCATGGTGACTTCAGTCCCATTTATCATTAGAGGAGCTATCCATTTATCTTCTCCAGTGACGTCATTTACATTGTCTGGTTTACTTATTTGTTCACTTTCCAAATTTACCATGCCAACAAAGAACGTGTCACTGAGATCAGGCTCATCTACTATGTTTACAGTTTTTCCTTTCTTCCCCTCTTTCCATTTGGAGAAGCACTGTTTAGCAAAATGATTCTTGCCTTGGCAACTTGAGCATTGCTTACCAAACGCTGGACATTGTCGGGGCTTGTGCTTTGTGCTGCAGCGCTTGCAGCTTATCATCACGTCCTCCGTCTGCCGTGCAGGCCGGGTCTGTGTGCGCTGTCTCCGCTGGTACGACACTGCTCCTACCGCTGTCGCTCTGCGCCGAGGCGACTGCAGACATCTCGCTGAACGTCCTCACGTGCTTTTGGGACAGCTCACTCGCCTGGCAGATCTTAATGGCTCCCGCCAGCGTCAACTCCATCTCTCGTAGTAGCCTCTCTCTGACCTTTTTATCCTCCACGCCGAAGACTATCTGGTCCCGGATCATGGAGTCCTTCAGCGTCGCGAAGTTGCAGGACTGCGCCTTTAGCCGCAAGTCCGTCAGGAAGCTATCAAATGGCTCATGCTGCCGCTGCGTACGAGACCGAAACACGTACCTTTCGTACGTCTCGTTCTTCTTCGGAGAACAGTGAGCGTCAAATTTGCTAAGCACTACATCCAACTTTCCATTATCGTCAGGAGTGTCAAACACAAACGTGTTAAATACTTCTATGGCCTGTGGCCCTGCTATTGTTAGCAGTAGCACTACCTTTCTCGCCTCCGCCTCCGCCGCAATGTACAGGTGAAACTGCTGTTTGAAGGTGCGCCAGTTCTCGTCGACATTCCCCGTTAGTTTCAAACTCTCCGGTGATTTTAAATCCATGTCGTCAAGTCGAGTTTACTCCTGGTACCATGTCATGTTCGTGTTTGAAGGATGAGGCTGTTGATAGCAAGTGACTTAACTTTTAATGCTCCATGTTCTCAACAACATACATGTGTCTTTCATGCAGTCTTGTTCTACCACTTTATGTGGTACGGTAAGCAGCATACTAACCAGTACTGCCCCCTAGCGGTCATACCTGTAATACATCTGATCATAACAATCATGTCATGTATTTGCAGTGACGGGCAAGCTACTCTGAAAATGTAGTAAACTAAGCTACAAGTTACTCTTGATTCAAAGTAGTTAAGCTACAGGGGAAGCTATCTCCAGAGAATTGTGGCAAGTTACACTACAAGCTACACGGCACAAAAGTAGCTTGCTACATTAAAGCTACGTTATATAAATATTTAACGTAATTTACAACTTTCTGCCAAACGAGAAAAAATGCTCACTTTGATTTTTTATTAAAATAAACACTAGCTAGGAACATGCCCTCTGTCTGGCTTTTTAACATTTCTTTTAAATTGTGTACCATGTACACAATGAGGGGAAAAAATGCAGGAAACTAATGGAGACTTTTCAACACAGGATAATTACTGTTTTAACAGAAACCACAGTGGCATAATGACAATAACCAGGCCAAAGGAACAAAACATTTGTCTCCCAAAAAAGCATTAAAGGGGAACCACTTTTTTGGAATTTTGCATATCGTTCATGAAACACATAACAACGGATGTATATATATTTTTAATACGTTCTAACTCTTAAGTAAACGTAAATAAAAGTCAGCCTACAGCCGGAGCCAATGGGGGGTCCTCTATTTTGCCCATAAAACCCAATAAATAACCATCCAAAAAGCGCCAACAATACTCCATTTAATTTTGTGACTTGAATATTAACCAAGTATTAGTGATATTGTTATAATAAGCGCTAACACAGACAAACTACTATTTGTAGCGGCGACGTGATCACAAGTTTATGCTGCTATGTTTACATCATCAAGTGGCCAGCTGTTTCTCGCTTCCCTGCGCCTTGGAAGTTTATTGTAGATCGTAAATCATTTATCTCACCTGGCTAGAAGAAGGCTGAGGCAAATTCCATCAAGTTGGTACATTTTGATAGCCAATTTAGACCCAGTAATGCTGAGAACAACACAAAAAGATGCTTGGTTCCACCTCCCTTTTCTTTGTGAGGATTATGAGTTATTCTTCATCTAAACGGTAATATAACAAGATTCTATCAGCCAGCCTCCTAATGACAGCAGACCTTGTACAGTAAGTGATGTTTTATTATGTTTGTTGGCTCTCATAAAGTATGCAGTGAACAGCCATCAGTTATGTTGCTGGATAAAAAGCAAACATTGTAATGCGTTTTTAAAAATGAATGCGCCGCGTATGCGTAAAATTATCAAAATACGTAAATATTACATCCTATATTACTGTACATGTGCCTGTTACTACATTACATATATAGTTACACCATGTATATAAAACCTTAATGGAGGTGTTTACATGTTTTAAGGGCTTCATAGGCAGAATAGAGCGGCTCTCTTAAGGCCTACTGAAACCCACTACTACCGACCACGCAGTCTGATAGTTTATATATCAATGATGAAATCTTAACATTGCAACACATGCCAATACGGCCGGGTTAACTTATAAAGTGCAATTTTAAATTTCCCGGGAAACTTCCGGCTGAAAACGTCTAGGTATGATGACGTATGCGCGTGACGTCAATCGTTGAAACGGAAGTATTCGGACGCCATTCAATCCAATACAAAAAGCTCTGTTTTCATCTCAAAATTCCACAGTATTCTGGACATCTGTGTTGGTGAATCTTTTGCAATTTGTTTAATGAACAATGAAGACTGCAAAGAAGAAAGTTGTAGGCGGGATCGGTGTATTAGCGGCTGGCTGTAGCAACACAAACAGGAGGACTTTGAGGTGGATAGCAGACGCGCTATCCGACGCTAGCCGCCGACCGCATGGGTGATCGGGTGAAGTCCTTCGTCACACCGTCGATCGCTGGAACGCAGGTGAGCACGGGTGGTGATGAGCAGATGAGGGCTGGCTGGCGTAGGTGCATAGCTAATGTTTTTAGCATAGCTCTGTGAGGTCCCGTTGCTAAGTTAGCTTCAATGGCGTCCTTAGCAACAGCATTGTTAAGCTTTGCCAGGCTGGAAAGCATTAACCGTGTATTTACAGGTCCATGGTTTAATAGTATTGTTGATTTTCTGTCTATCCTTCCAGTCAGGGGCTTATTTATTTTGTTTCTATATGCAGTTAAGCCCGATGCTATCTTGTTAGCTCCGTAGCTAAAGTGTTTCACCGATGTATTGTCGTGGATATAAAAGTCACTGTGAATGTCCATTTCGCGTTCTCGACTCTCATTTTCAAGAGGATATAGTATCCGAGGTGGTTTAAAATACAAATCCGTGATCCACAATAGAAAAAGGAGAGAGTGTGGAATCCAATGAGCCAGCTTGTACCTAAGTTACGGTCAGAGCGAAAAAAGATACGTCCTGCACTGCACTCTAGTCCTTCACTCTCACGTTCCTCATCCACGAATCTTTCATCCTGGCTCAAATTAATGGGGAAAATGTCGCTTTCTCGGTCCGAGTCGCTCTTGCTGCATTGAAAACAATGGGGAAATGTGAGGAGCCTTTCAACCTTTGACGTCACGCTACTTCCGGTACAGGCAAGGCTTTTTTTAACAGCGACCAAAAGTTGCAAACTTTATCATTGATGTTCTCTACTAAATCCTTTCAACAAAAATATGGCAATATTGCGAAATGATCAAGTAAGACACATAGAATGGATCTGCTATCCCCGTTTAAATAAAACAAATTCATTTCAGTAGGCCTTTAGGCTCCATAGTAAGCTGACTTTTTGATCACATTTATTTAATATTTGCATTAAAAAAAATCCATCCATCTTCATGTCTTTCATAATGATTGTGAAGGATAAGCAAAATTCCAAAAAAGTGCACTTCCCCTTTAACAAACTCCATCTTTACATGAATCAATAAAACTGAACATATTTAAAGTAAACATATTTTCCTGACTGTGGAACAGAGTCAAACAAAATGAAATTTTCCACCAATTTCTACATTTTAAGTTCTAATACAGGTAATGTTAAAAGTAACTGAGAGTGTACATATGGAGCTAAATGGTCCCAATAAGGGTTTCTTTCTCACTGGCACAAATCAAGGGCAGACGCTCCCCTTTCTTCCCCCTTATCTCTCCTGCTTGCTTCTTTGTCTTGTCTTGTCTTAACTTTCTTGTTGCCTGTTTTTGCACTGCTCTCCAAATCTTAACAATGGAAATATTTAACTGGCCTAATTGACAAGATCTTGGGTTTGGAGGAACCTGCCTGTCGTGATGGAGCTGTTGTTGCTGGACACACGACGGACTCTTGGGAGAAGAAGGAGTGCCGCGTGCCTGGCGACCCTTGCAGTCGAGGATGTGAAGATATCCACCTATTCATAATTATAACAGGACATCTGCTAATTGGAGTAAGTGTTGCGAAGATATCCACCTATTCGTAATTATAACAGGACATCTGCTAATTGGAGTAAGTGTTGCTATGGTTTGTAGACAAATTGGAAGTTGCTGGCAGTCTTCAAAGTACCCCAAAGCTGCCACAAATGATTGGAGGATGCGGGCACAACTGTGGACACTCTTGTGATTTGGATCACATCGGACTGTCTGCCTCACAGGATGAATTTTGAGGATCAGTCATAGACAATTTAGAGTGAAAATACATTTTTATTTTCACTCACATACAAAACATTCTAACTTGGATTGTTTCCTTGACTTTGAGACTCTCCTGAAGGACAGTGCGGTGAAGACATAACAAACTCCCTTCTTTTCTCTAAAGGACACACACCTGTTGTTGTTGACTTTGGACTAGCGAATGCACAACATCATGGCCTCGGAATACGCGGCAAGCTTACACACACACACATGCATCCACGAAAATATACGCCACACACACATACCCCACTCCCCATCCAACGCCCTTGACGCTAATCCCTTAGGGGTGATGGACGGATGGGCAGCACCTGAAGAGCTGCAGCCTTCCACCGTAGCCCCCACTCACAAGACACAAGTCTTGAGATGGATGTTTTAATATGTATATGTGCTTTGCTATGAAGGTTTTTTCCCACTCCAGACTGGGCCCCCTTAAGAGCCCAGTCTAGATTGTATTTTTTTATTCATCCTCCCCCAGCGTTTACCTTTTTCCCATCTTTTACAGGGTGCCTTGTGGCGACCCATCAGCGTTCCTGTTCTGTAACCCTGTACACTGTTTGTTTGTCTAATCTTGAACGGGTTTGTGCTGAAAACAAAGTTTTGTTGTATTTGTGCAATGACAATAAAGACCTACCTACTTATTACTATTAACTGGCATTTAGCAGGGGACACCCTACAACTACCTCTGGGGGTCCCCACACCCAACTATATGTATTTATCTTAGTGTGCTTTTTCTTTGGCCCACCTCGATAATGTTATTCATTTTCTTTGCCTACAGTAAATAAAAACATCGTCTATCTACATATAGCTTGACATAAAAACAATGACTTGTGTGTTGTTTGACAACAGTTGATAATAGTTATGTGCAGTAAAACTTTGAACTCAACTCACCTTAATGTGTGTTCTTAAATGTGTGTTCCACGTCTTTAATGTCAAGAGCAGTTTTGATTTGGGCTTACAAGGTAAACAACTAAAATGAATGTTTTGAGCATTGTTTTATACAAACGCATACATTTGTCCAAATGTGACCAAGTACACGCATTGTGGGTTTCCAGGACGTCGTCTACATCGCTAAAAGAAAAATCTAAGGAAGAGAATTCCTCTGCCATCTTCCACTAGGTTTTTCTTTTCTTTTTTTTTAATCGCCTGCTTACCTTGATTATTCTCTCTCCTCTTCTCCGACTCTCTTGATGTCATTTGGGATGTGCATGTCTGTTGTGATTTCCCTTTCTGGTTCGATGACTCGCCCTATCTTGCCTCTGATTGGCCAGTCCATAATGTTTTGCCCTAATCTTAAACAATCGTAACTCACCATAGTAAACCAATCAATCATCATGGATTTTTCTTGTATATTTCTGTCCCCTGCCCGTGGAGTTGCACTCGTCCATTTCTCTCTTTCTTTTCTCTTTCTATTCTCCCTGACTGTTATTTTGTAGCTTGTAGCTTTGTAGGTAAGCTACCCGCTACATTGGTCTCGAAATAGCTAAGCTACGAAAAACGCTACTTGTTTAAAAAGTAGAAAACCTACTGCCAAGCTACTGGGAAATGTAGTTAAGCTACGTAGCTTTGCTACATGTTACAAGCTACCGCCCAACACTGTGTATTTGTGAAACATTAAATTACTTACGAGACATTTTTTGCACAATTTTACCTTCAAGCAGTTGTTACAGATGGCTGAGTTTGCATCCTTTGAGGTGAAGTACGACACACAGAGTGTTTCAGCCTGACCATTTCAGCTAGAGGCTCATCGCGGTCTGTGCAGTTGAAAAACTAAGTAAAAGTTAAAGTACCAATGACAGTCACACACACACGAGGTGTGTCGAAATTATTCTCTGCATTTGATCCATCACCCTTGATCACCCCCCGGGAGGTGAGGGGAGCAGTGAGCAGCAGCGGTGGCCACGCCCGGGAATCATTTTTGGTGATTTAACCCCAAATTCCAACCCTTGATGCTGAGTGCCAAGCAGGGAGGTAATGGGTCCCATTTTTATAGTCTTTGGTATGACTGTCAGGCTAATCTACTAAATTAATTTAGTAACACTTATTTTTTGGTCTGGTTCCTACCGTTTATATCGCCACTGGTGGTATTACACGTTTTGGTACAAATCCCTAGAAATGATGAGATGGGCTGTAGGCAACAATTGTCCATTGTTTAGACATTATTAATATGCAAGTTCTAAGCAGATATTCCCTTACATTACACACGTTGAGAAGCACCTGCATAAACAACCGTGCAATTATGGTCCAGATCACTGTTAGGCATAAATAGACTTGGACTTCCTGCAACATTGCTGAGTCTTTTTCCAACTAGTGCTAAAAAAACAGTCATTGAACAGCAGCATTAAACAATACATTTGAAAAGCTATGTGTATGTTTTTCAACAACTAGCCACATATATATGATATGCACATTACAGTGGGCTTCTTTTAAATACTATGTGGGTTTGTGCTCCTGGCAACAGAAGTGGTGCGGTGCTGTAACCTCGCTGCCAAGGCTATTGGATCATTGTTGTGTTTTTGCCCTGAATATTAATTCTGCCTGCTGGAAAGAGTAGAGGTTGTTGTGCAACATCTTGGCAGTCATCTCTTCCCGCTTTCCGTGCCATCGTCTCTCCTCCGTCATCCTCTGGTCTGGACTCCTCCATTTCCTCCCAGCCAGCGTCTTCCAGTCCCTCTGGACTAGACATGTGCCTCAGCAACATAAAGGGACAGTGTTCTGTCGGGACGGGAAGCGGCAGAGACAGCTTATCTGCTCAGTGTGACACCTATTTGCTATTGATCTGGACAGTGTGCAGGGGAGCAAGACCACCTTTCGGAAAAGTAGGAAAACATACAAGAGTTTGTTGTTGCTGTTCTATTTGCCTCAGCATTCTGATCGGCTTGATAAACAAGGTCGTCTCTAGGATGCCACACAGGCAGAAATTGAGGCAGCTGATACAGCAGCCTGCTTGCAAACTGGCTTCATGTGCCAATGAGACCATTGATCTGCAGGGAGAATTAATTTGCTCTAGCACTAAAGCGGGGTGAGCTAACTTTATGTTGTTAGCCTGTGTCTGAACCAAGCAATGTTCAATGTTTCTGCTAACCAAGCATTTACAACAGTCTGACATGATGCGATTGGCACACTTGCCTGCATTATAATCGCAATTCGTCTCAACAGCACAACGTTTTGTACATCTAAGTAACACTTTCAGGCACACTAATGAAATCCCATATTGTAAGAATGTATGTGCAATGATATGGGTAGAGTGTTAAAGTAACAATAAAACCACCAAACAGTGTAAATTAAATAACATACTCTAACATAATAAGGTTATTGCCAAGGCAACCCTGCATGGTCTACTTTTGTGGTTGGTACTCCTCTTCTGTTGTGGTTGCAGTAACATTGGTGATTCCATTTTTGTACAGCATTGTGTGTTGTGTATAAACAAACTTCATTGGAAACTACAATGATTAGAAAGTACTGTCAATGCATTTGTAGATGGGCATATAATTTCCTTAGCAGACCATATGGAAAAATAATGATAAATTGATCCAATGTACTGCACTCCATTTTGCCTTAAACGATTAATCAGCAGTCTGCAATTGAATTAAACCAAGCCAACAATCAAACAATGATTTTTTATTTTGTCCATCCCTCGTTGTTTGCATGTACATTTATTGACTTAAGTCACTTTAAAATAACTTACTGTACTCAACATCTGTAGGGAGGGATGAGGGACATAAAATACATCCTTCCTGATAATTGACTCAAAATATTTATTTGTGTACTTGTGTTATCTTAGTTGCAATGTTTTTGGATACATGTTAGGTAACCATAGCTCAACATTTTTTATTTCTACATGATTGGAATATTAAATGCCATAGAGTGGAAGTTATAGAGACTAATACATGCTAAATATGAATAAATACATAACTACAGTAAAATGGTACAATCCAATTAAATCACATTTAATTAAGAGTTGCCTTAAAAGGTGTCATACTATGATTCTAATCTACATTCAACACACTTCATTGTGGTCTTCAAAAATGTCATCGTGGTGCTTTGGTCATAATTTTGCATACATTTTGCTTTAGAGACCCTCTTGAAGCCCTTTTCTGACTGTCTCTTAAAAATGAGTTATTTTGGGGGCTGTCTTTTTAGATGCAAATTATTCCTCCACGCCTCGCCCCCTCTAACTGAATGAGATTGCTTCTCCGCCCAGTTAGTCATTTTTTTAGTTTTAGAAGTACGCATCTCGCTAGTTACCAAAAAAAATAGCTACTTAATTCTAAGCTACTTTTTTTTAATTAGAAATGGCAACAGCGGAGGATTTTAGCATCCAACCGTACATGGACAAGACTGAGTCTGATCTGGTGCGAGAGAAAACCGAAGACGATGAAGAAAATTGAGCACGGAGGCTTTAAATTAACACATCACAAAGGGTTAATAACCGTTAATGTATATCCATGCAAGGATATACCGTATTTCCCGGGGTATAGAGCGCACCGATATTTAAGCAACGCCCACCAAATTTTAGAAGAACAAAATATTTATGGTAAAAATATGGTACCAACGATTTTGTGAATGTTTATTTACATACCTTTATTGTTTCAAAACTGTGTCTGTAGCACAGCAGTAAAACGGCTGATCAAACAAAACCGAAGTCATTGTCATTGTTTAGCTCTCCAATCAACTAAACAGACTCAATAAGTCCACGGTGACAGTTTTGGTGAATTTACAAAAATACAAAAAGAATGTCATTGTAAGTTAATAATGCTAACCCAGACACTTGTAAACGTGTAAGCATATTCGCTAATGCTAACAATGCTAGCTTGATTACTGATAACCAACAGTAACAACTTTTCAGGGTCTTTGTCAGCGTAAATTGAAAACTATTTGTTAAATACAAATCATTATGGCGGTTAAAGGGAAACTTCGGTTTTTTTCAACCTGGGCCCTGTTTTCATAATTTTTTCTGTATATGTGAGTGCTGGATAAAACATTTTTTGAGGTCGCGCCAGTATTGAGCAGGGCAGGCAGCCTCCAGCCCAGCTAACGCTCGTACACAGGGCAACTGGCTCTCGTCAAAATTCGGCCTATAAACATGCATTTTTTTCACACTGACAGGCTCAGATAGTTACAATGAGTGTCCGACAACATACTAGAAAGGAGAAATTAACGTATGTCTCTACCTTTAGCTGGAGATCGCTGTTTGTTGTGAGCTGTGTCCAAATCTCACCACGCTACAAATCTCGTTCCGAAATCTCGCGATAACTCGCGACAAAACACCGGTGGAAAAACAGTTACCTGACTGAGGTGAAGAGAGACGACCGAAGTGATTTTGTATTGGACTAAGTTACCGAAGACTGTTAGTTTAGTTTTATAGAAAAGGATAAAAGTAAAACAATGGTTCGTGAGTGCGCATTTCCAAACTGTGGCAACAAAATGTTGCGCTACTCTTCGCGCAGCTTTCATAGACTACCTTACTTCAACACGGACACACTGAAGTTATGGCTAGCTGTGCTACAAATGGATGCCGACACTCCTGTTGATGTACTGCGCCGTGCCGACCACAGGGTCTGCAGTGATCACTTTGATCGGGATGACTACTGCCAGTCAAAGAAGAGACCAAATCCGAAGCACCTTTACCTAAAGAAAAGTGCAGTCCCAAGATGGGAGACACCAGCTGCATGCAGAGTGCAGGTAATGTTACGTTATTAGCTAATATGTTGTGTTGATGTGATATCAGTATACACGAATGATAGTAGCAAATATAAGCACTGTATTAGCACCTTTACTAGCAAATAGCATGTGTAAACTTTCAACTAGTGTAAAAATCAGACAAAGGATGCTCATACGTAGCTGACAGCATCTATAATTGACCTAGTTTGTAATTTCAAACACTGTGCATATACTTTATCAATGAGTTGAATGTGTGATCGCTGTTTTGATGTTTTTCTTAGTTTGTAAATTCAGCTACAGCACCGCTTATAAGCATTTAGTTTGTAACTGTATTTTCTGGTATAAAAAACATTCACCTAAAACTACCTGAAAAATGAATATGCAACAATGACATGGTACACTACAATTTATGTTTTTTTCTTTTTGCCTTAGGAGAATGCCGGTACAGGTTTTCCTTCTCTAAACAAAGCGCACAGTGGGTTGCAAAGCCCATCTATGAACGGACCAAGCAAACCTTCCGTACCAACCTCATGGAGAGAGTCCTGAAGAGAAGGGATGACCACACTGTTGTTTATACAGAGCCTTTGCCCTGTCGCAAACCACGCCGAAGATTACTGCACAACATAGCTCCTGTTCCGAGGCCTGAAAAGGCAGACTTACTTGCACGGCACAGTTCACGGTTCAAACCATACTAAAGCTGACAAAAAATAATGTATAGAACATTATTGGTGTGTGTGGGGGTGTGGTTGTGGGGGTGTTGGTTTGTGGTTTAAAATAAAGAGATAGAAACACAGCTGTGCTATTGTTATTACTTTATTGTAAAAGATTGAATCTTACAGTGATATGTACGTGTACAGAAATATTTACAGTATATTGAAGATGTCCTCTGCCTCGTTGAAGCCAGTGTAAGTGCCGGTGGGAGAGGGGTACTTGCTTCTTATAGCCATAACTATACATCTAGGCAACACTCTCCTATTGCCACGACCTAGACGCTCTCCTCTGAGCGCCCACTCCAGCACCACACGGTAAGCCACTAGTCTGCATTGGCTGGAGAAGAGGAAAGAATCAAGTTTATTTGTGAAAAGTATGATGACTAAATACATACTGTAACAGTTATGAAGACTAAATACATACAGTTCTGAAGACTAAATACATACAGTTCTGAAGACTAAATACATACAGTTCTGAAGACTAAATACATACAGTTCTGAAGACTAAATACATACAGTTCTGAAGACTAAATACATACAGTTATGAAGACTAAATACATACAGTTATGAAGACTAAATACATACTGTAACAGTTATGAAGACTAAATACATACAGTTATGAAGACTAAATACATACTGTAACAGTTATGAAGACTAAATACATACAGTTATGAAGACTAAATACATACAGTTATGAAGACTAAATACATACAGTTATGAAGACTAAATACATACTGTAACAGTTGTAATGACTAAATACATACTGTAACAGTAATTACTCATACCAGAGACCTTTCTCAGTAAATAAATTACACAAAGCTAAATATGTCACGTATACTCACTCAATAGACAGCTGGCCGTTTTCTCCCTGTGGTCTTGGCCGCCTCTTCCAGTTGATTTTGGGAACATGGAAGAAGGTCTCTAGCACTGCCCTGTTGATCAAGGAGGGGAAATCCTCTGATGACGTTACACAGCGTTGTGTACCGTCCACTGGGTAATCCCCAAACACAGCTGGCTGCAAAAGGTCCCATTCCCTGCAACAGAGGCATTCCTCCTCTGTAGGCAAAGGTACACAGCACCCACAGGAACACCACCAGTTTCCAGTGTTTCGCAGCCTTGCAGCAGCTGGTTCCGTGCCCTCTGCCTGTTGCCCAACTCCGTCTCTCCTCGTCCGTTCTTCAATTTCTTGAAGCTCTTCATCTGTGTACTCCGGCTCAAATAGATACGGCCGGCCATCAAAATCAAATGCAATTTCATCCACGTCGTCCACATCAGGCAAAAATTCAGCCATGACAGACAAACAAACAAACTTTTCTATAAAACTAAAATAACAGTCTTCGGTAATCCAACAGAAAATCACTTCAGTCATCTCTCTTCACCTCAGTCAGGTAACTGTTTTTCCACCGGTGTTTTGTCGCGAGTTATCGCGAGATTTCGGAACGAGATTTGTAGCGTGGTGAGATTTGGACACAGCTCACAACAAACAGCGATCTCCAGCTAAAGGTAGAGACATACGTTAATTTCTCCTTTCTAGTATGTTGTCGGACACTCATTGTAACTATCTGAGCCTGTCAGTGTGAAAAAAATGCATGTTTATAGGCCGAATTTTGACGAGAGCCAGTTGCCCTGTGTACGAGCGTTAGCTGGGCTGGAGGCTGCCTGCCCTGCTCAATACTGGCGCGACCTCAAAAAATGTTTTATCCAGCACTCACATATACAGAAAAAATTATGAAAACAGGGCCCAGGTTGAAAAAAACCGAAGTTTCCCTTTAACAAAGAAAAGTCCAATAATTAGCCGCACTGTTTCATAAGCCACAGGGTACAAAGCGTAGGAAAAAAGTAGTGGCTTATAGTCCGGAAAATACGGTATATGTAGTCTCAGCAATTAAATGTAGTTTGTGGTAAATCCTTCTATATATTTACCTCGGACGAGGCGAGGCTCCGTGCTTCATGCCTGGTGGTGCGTCTCGTTGGGCCCCGTGTCCGAGTAGGTACATTGTCACGAAACAGGTACTTCTGACTTCTTTCGATGTAGTGAGCTGTGTTAATTAATACAACCAATATCAGAGCATTTTAGCTTGTGGGATCACATCTTACCTGGAAGTACAACACAAATAAACATTGTGGACTCACACAAAGAAACAAAACAATCACTTGCCATGTATGGAGATAGCCGCTGACATCCCAAGGTACTTCATAAAACGGTAACAAGGCACAATTGTTTCGTAAATATCACCACAATGCCTCCATGGCTTGAATTAAACCCATCCATCCATCTTCTTCCGCTTATCCGAGGTCGGGTCGCGGGGGCAGCAGCCTAAGCAGGGAAGCCCAGACTTCCCTTTCCCCAGCCACTTCGTCCAGCTCCTCCCGGGGGATCCCGAGGCGTTTCCAGGCCAGCCGGGAGACATAGTCTTCCCAACGTGTCCTGGGTCTTCCCCGTGGCCTCCTACCGGTCGGACGTACCCTAAACACCTCCCTAGGGAGGCGTTCGGGTGGCATCCTGACCAGATGCCCGAACCACCTCATCTGGCTCCTCTCGATGTGGAGGAGCAGCGGCTTTACTTTGAGCTCCCCCCGGATGGCAGAGCTTCTCACCCTATCTCTAAGGGAGAGCCCCACCACCCGGCGGAGGAAACTCATTTCGACCGCTTGTACCCGTGATCTTGTCCTTTCGGTCATAACCCAAAACTCATGACCATAGGTGAGGATGGGAACGTAGATCGACCGGTAAATTGAGAGCTTTGCCTTCCGGCTCAGCTCCTTCTTCACCACAACGGATCGATACAGCGTCCGCATTACTGAAGACGCCGCACCGATCCGCCCGTCGATCTCACGATCCACTCTTCCCTCACTCGTGAATAAGACTCTGAGGTACTTGAACTCCTCCACTTGGGGCAGGGTCTCCTCCGCAACCCGGAGAAGGCACTCCACCCTTTTCCGGACTTGGAGGTGCTGATTCTCATCCCAGTCGCTTCACACTCAGCTGCGAACCGATCCAGTTAGAGCTGCAGATCATGGCCAGATGAAGCCATCAGGACCACATCATCTGCGAAAAGCAGAGACCTAATCTTGCAGCCACCAAACCAGATCCCCCCATCGCCTTGACTGCGCCTAGAAATTCTGTCCATAAAAGTTATGAACAGAATCTGTGACAAAGGGCAGCCTTGGCGGAGTCCAACCCTCACTGGAAACGTGTCCGACTTACTGCCGGCAAGCTCTGGCTCTGATCATACAGGGAGCGGACCGCCACAATCAGACAGTCTGATACCCCATACTCTCTGAGCTTCCCGAGGGACACTGTTGAATGCCTTCTCCAAGTCCACAAAACACATGTAGACTGGTTGGGCAAACTCCCATGCACCCTCAAGGACCCTGCCGAGAGTATAGAGCTGGTCCACAGTTCCACGACCAGGACGAAAACCACACTGTTCCTCCTGAATCCGAGGTTCGACTATCCGGCGTAGCCTCCTCTCCAGTACACCCGAATAGACCTTACCGGGAAGGCTGAGGAGTGTCATCCCACGATAGTTAGAACACACCCTCTGGTTCCCCTTCTTAAATAGAGGAACCACCACCCCGGTCTGCCAATCCAAATGTCCACGCGATGCTGCAGAGTCTTGTCAACCAAGACAGCCCCACAGCATCCAGAGCCTTAAGGAACTCCGGGCGGATCTCATCCACCCCCGGGGCCTTGCCACCGAGGAGCTTTTTAACTACCTCAGCAACCTCAGCCCCAGAAATAGGAGAGCCCACCACAGATTCCCCAGGCACTGCTTCCTCATAGGAAGACGTGTTGGTGGGATTGAGGAGGTCTTCGAAGTATTCCCTCCACCAATCCACAACATCCGCAGTCGAGGTCAGCAGAACACCATCCTCACCATACACGGTGTTGATAGTGCACTGCTTCCCCTTCCTGAGGCGGCGGATGGTGGTCCAGAATCGCTTCGAAGCTGTCCGGAAGTCGTTTTCCATGGCCTCCCCGAACTCCTCCCATGTCCGAGTTTTTGCCTCCGCGACCGCTGAAGCCGCACACCGCTTGGCCTGTCGGTACCTGTCCGCTGCCTCAGGAGTCCTATGAGCTAAAAGAACCCGATAGGACTCCTTCTTCAGCTTGACGGCATCCCTCACCGCCGGTGTCCACCAACAGGTTCTAGGATTACCGCCACGACAGGCACCTACTACCTTGTGGCCACAGCTCTAATCAGCCGCCTCGACAATAGAGGCGCGGAACATGGTCCATTCGGACTCAATGTCCAGCACCTCCCTCGTGACATGTTCAAAGTTCTTCCGGAGGTGGGAATTGAAACCAACTCACCACCAGGTGCTGATCGGTAGAAAGCTACGCCCCTCTCTTCACCCGAGTGTCCAAAACATGAGGCCGCATATCCGATGACACAACTACAAAGTCGATCATGGAACTGCGGCCTGGGGTGTCCTGGTGCCAAGTGCACATATGGACACCCTTATGTTTGAACATGGTGTTCGTTATGGACAATCCGTGATGGGCACAAAAGTCCAATAACAAAACACCTCTCGGGTTCAGATCCGGGCGGCCATTCTTCCCAATCACGCCTCTCCAGGTTTCGCTGTCGCTGCCAACATGAGCATTGAAGTCCCCCAGTAGAACGAGGGAATCACCCGGGGGAGCACTCTCAAGTACTTCCTCGAGTGAATCCAAAAAGGGTGGGTACTCTGAGCTGCGGTTTGGCACGTAAGTGCAAAACACAGTCAGGACCTGTTCCCCCACCCGAAGGCGGAGGGAAGCTACCCTCTCGTCCACCGGGTTGAACTCCAACGTGCAGGATCTGAGCCGGGGGGGGCAACAAGAATTGCCACCCCAGCCCGTCGCCTCTCACTGCCGACAACGCCAGAGTGGAAGAGAGTCCAGCCCCTCTCGAGAGAACTGGTTCCAGAGCCCTTGCTGTGCGTCGAAGTTCAGTCCGACTATATCTAGCCGGAACTTCTCCACCTCGCGCACTAGCTCAAGCTCCTTCCCCCCCGGCGAGGTGACGTTCCATGTCCCAAGAGCTAGCTTCTGTAGTTGAGGATCGGACCGCCAAGTGCCCTGCCTTCGGCTGCCGCCCAGCTCACATCGCACCCAACCTCTATGACCCCTGCTATGGGTGGTGAGCCCATTGGAGGGGGGACCCACGTTGCCTCTTCGGGCTGTGCCCGGCCGGGCCCCATGGGTACAGGCCCGGCCACCAGGCGCTCGCCATCGTGCCCAACCTCCGGGCCAGGCTCCAGAGGGGGGCCCCGGTGACCCGCATCCGGGCGAGGGAAATCTGGGTCCTTTGTTTTTATTTTTCACGGAGGTCTTCGAGCTGCTCTTTGTCTGATCCCTCACCTAGGACCAGTTTGCCTTGAGAGACCGTACCAGGGGGCATAAAGCCCCCGGACAACATAGCTCCTAGGATCATTGGGACACGCAAACTCCTCTACCACGGTAAGGTGGCAGCTCAGAGAGGAGTGAATTAAAATACAAACAAATACACAAAAACAGGTAACAACGGGCAATAAAAGTGGGTTTTGCATAATATGACCCATTTAAACTGGACTGGAGGTTTATGCCACTATTGTTTCTTATTGTTACATATGATATGACAAATAATACAGTCCTAGTGCAACTTAATATGGTCTCATGTATAGTGGCGACAATGGTTGGCCAAGTTATGCAATCACACTGAACACTAAAACACGACGCATGTCTCAACAAGATGTTTTTCAGGGCCGTGTGTCTCAAGATTCTCTTAAGATGAATAATGCTTAGCGAATCGACTGAGTGGTATTCATATAACTGACATAATGCACTAGTTGGCATATAAAAATGATTACATGTCACAAAAATATGAAGTTAATTAATCAAAATGTGGCTCTAGAATACATTTCATAAAATAGAAATATAGCTAATTTAGTCACCTATCAATCACTGAATATAAGTATATGAACATAACACATTATCCATCAAGTGGATAGCACATAAAGCAGTAATGACATTGGGATAACTTATTTATGGTGAACAGGAATTGATGAGGCTGCACATTGGTTCATCTATAAACCACCAAGAGTCATGCGTTTGTCTCCGTCTGAATTTATGATTTGCTGTCTGGAATTGTTCCCATGTAACAGACTGTACTGTTAATGTTGCAATGGTACATATTTTTAAGGTTTAATGGCGGCAAGTCTGTTTGAGGTATTAGATAACTTCTACAAAGTATCGTCATTTATCGTCATTTTGGATAATTTTGATATACTTTGGTCGTTAAACTTGTCAGCCAAGTTCTTGTATTGTGAACACTCATCCGTCAGTGATTCCCATGGATCAGCAATCTATTTGTGGCGGCGGAAGGGTGGACAGGAATGTGGTGGGTGTATTTTTTTAAAATGATATAGAGATGTAATACATATAAGCGATATATTAGCAGCACCCATTACATTTTAGAAGAAAAACATATGTTTCCATATATTAGCCGCACCAGACTATAAGCCGCAGAAATATACGTTGTAAAATTAGTTATTTTCACAGAAAGATTTTTTAGATGTTTTTTTACATACCTTAATTGTTTCCAAACGGTGTCTGTAACGCGGCAGTAAAACGGCTGATCAAACAAAACATACGTCATTGTCATGGACCCACTAGCTGCTGAAGCTACCTCTCCAATCAGCTAAACTGATTCAATAACTCCACGGTGACGTCTTGGTGAATTTACTGAGGTATTTAGTTATTGGCATTGTAAGTTAAAGGCCTACTGAAACCCACTACTACCGACCACGCAGTCTGATAGTTTATATATCAATGATGAAATCTTAACATTGCAACACATGCCAATACGGCCGGGTTAACTTATAAAGTGCAATTTTAAATTTCCCGGGGAACTTCCGGTTCGAAACGCCTCTGAGGATGACGTATGCGCGTGACGTCGCGAGGTCCACGGAAGTGTTTGGACCCTATTGGACACAATACACAGAGCTCTGTTTTCTTCGACAAAATTCCACAGTATTCTGGACATCTGTGTTGGTGAATCTTTTGCAATTTGTTTAATGAACAATGGAGGCTGCAAAGAAGAACGTTGTAGGTGGGATCGGTGTATTAGCGGCTGGCTGTAGCAACACAACAAGGAGGACTTTGTTGGATAGCAGACGCTAGCGCCGGCGACCTCACCTT
Organism: Entelurus aequoreus; assembly: GCF_033978785.1. Classification (NCBI taxonomy): domain Eukaryota; kingdom Metazoa; phylum Chordata; class Actinopteri; order Syngnathiformes; family Syngnathidae; genus Entelurus; species Entelurus aequoreus. Next base: position 55,092,772 of record NC_084732.1, read on the forward strand.
GACTTCCTACGTCTCCGGGCCGCCGACCGCATCGTCGATCGCTGGAATGCAGGTGAGCACGGGTGTTGATGAGCAGATGAGGGCTGGCTGGCGTAGGTGGAGCGCTAATGTTTTTATCATAGCTCTGACGAGGTCCTGTTGCTAAGTTAGCGTCGTTAGCAACAGCATTGCTAGGCTTCGACAGGCGGCACAGCATTAACCGTGTATTTACATGTCCAGTGTCCTGATAGTAGTATTGTTGATCTTCTGTCTAACCTTCCAGTCAGGGATTTATTTATTTTGTTTCTATCTGCATTTGAGACAGATGCTATCACGTTAGCTCATGCTAAAGAGCTTCGTCGATGTATTGTCGTGGAGATAAAAGTCACTGTGAATGTCCATTTCGCCTTCTCGACTCTCATTTTAAAGAGGATATAGTATCCGAGGTGGTTTAAAATACAAATCCGTGATCCACAATAGAAAAAGGAGAGAGTGTGGATTCCAATGAGCCAGCTTGTACCTAAGTTACGGTCAGAGCGAAAAAAGATATCTCTTGAACTGCATTCTAGTCCGTCACTCTAACGTACCTCATCCACAAATCTTTCATCCTCGCTCAAATTAATGGGGTAATCGTCGCTTTCTCGCTCCGAATATCTCTCGCTCCATTGTAAACAACGGGGAATTGTGAGCAGCACTACCGCTTGTGACGTCACGCTACTTCCGGTAGGGGCAAGGTTTTTTTTTATCAGCGAGCAAAAGTTGCGAACTTTATCGTCGATTTTCTCTACTACATCCTTTCAGCAAAAATATGGCAATATCGCGAAATTATCAAGTATGACACATAGAATGGATCTGCTATTCCCGTTTAAATAAAAACAATTCATTTCAGTAGGCCTTTAATAATACTAACACAAACACTAGTAAACATCTTAGCATTTTAGCTAATGCTAACAACGCTAGCTTTGTTACATTACGATAGCAACTGCATATTTCCATGAAAACACTCCTGCATACATCACACATCAGACGGTGTAATAAGTAAGAATTGTTTTAGTTATATTGTAAAACTTACAAAGGTTGCTAGGAGTGATGAATAAAGAATCAATGTGAGTAGAAACTATATGGACGACGAGTTATAAAGAGTGACAGGTAATAATGTAGTTGGTACACCTCTCCTGCTGTTCGGCGCCGGTGCAGACCGTCGTCGCGGAGCACAGGGCAGACATTCCCTTCAGGGTCGATGTTTTCGCCAGGTTAAAACGTTTCACTTTACCCGTCAATGGGTCTGCTAAGCTCAGTTTTCAGGTCAGAGTGACGAGGCCACCGATTTGTGACCATCTTGTTGCTTTATTGTTAGTTTTGCAGGACACAACCAGACCTGTTCATCACTCTACTGCGCAGCGCATACGCTACTTTTCTCTCTCTTTACTCGCCCACTCACTCACTGACGTCACTCAGCCAACAGGTTGCCATTCTCTTAAACACACACACATGCTACTCTCAGGAGTAAACCAGCAAATCTGTTGTGCACATGTAGATACATAACATGTAGATACATAACATGTATATACATATCATGTATATACATAGCATGTAGATACATAGAATGTCGATACATAACATTTAGATACATAATATGTAGACATAACATGTAGATATGTAGACACGCACACAGCTGCTTGGATTGATGCCAAATATTAGTGGAGTTGAGACCGCCCATCTAACGTCAACTCCTGCAAGTGAAATGACTGAATTTTGTAACAAATTGCTACAATTTGTGTTTTATCTCTAACAGATGTGTGTTTTACCTGCTACATGTCTTATCTGTGTACATTTATCCATAATTTTGTTTTTAGTACTTACTAATAATTGTATTTTTCTTAAAATACAGACCAGGAGTGGCAAACATAAATCACAAATGATTTAATATAATGTCAATAAAGCTTTTTTATTATATTCTAATCTAATCCTTGATTATGGCAGACTATATGTAATATGGAAAATTGTAAATTGTTATTTGAGTGCAACAAGAAAAGCCCAATGTGTTTAATGCCCTTAAATTTATATTTTAACCTTCTAAAATTGTTCTTTGAGTGTAATAGGAAACATATGTTTATTGTATTGTAAGATTTTCTGTTAAAATAAAGCCAATATTGAATTTTTTTGTAGTTCCCTTAATTTTGAAAAGTATCGATATACATTTTGGTACCGGTACCAAATTATTGGTATCAGGACAACCCTAGTTGAGAGTAAGGTAGAATAAATGGGCCCCATTCAGCAATAAGTTCCTAACTTTTCCACTTATATTTCTCCCTAAGTGATTTCCTAAGAGGTGTTCATTCAAATTCATGACATGTTCTTAAACGGCCAAATTGTTCCCACCTGCTGTTCTTAAGTTGCTGATTGCCAAATGGTTAAAGTTAAGTTAAAGTACCAATAATTGTCACACACACACTAGGTGTGGTGAAATGTGTCCTCCGCATTTGACCCATCCCCTTGTTCACCCCCTGGGACGTGAGGGGAGCAGTGGGCAGCAGCTGTGCCGCGCCCAGGAATCATTTTTGGTGATTTAACCCCCAATTCCAACCCTTGATGCTGAGTGCCAAGCAGGGAGGTAATGGGTCCCATTTTTATAGTCTTTGGTATGACTCGGCCGGGGTTTGAACTCACAACCTACCGATCTCAGAGCGGACACTCTAACCACTAGGCCACTGAGTAGACGCGTGTCCATCATAATTTGCATATAAACACACCCTTATTTCCCCAATATGCATATGTAAACACCCTTATTTCTGTAATTTGCAAAAGTAAACACCCTTAATTCCCCATATGAGGGCACAATTTCGGCGGAAAAGCCGAACATCAAACACACGGGGAAAACACAAACAGATTACAGAAGAGAAATTCGTATTATCCCCCAGGGGAAATACATAATGTCAAAACGTAAGTTTAGGAAAGGGGGGAATGCTGAGATAGCCCCGAAGCGGTCTTTTAAAGAGTCACCAATCACTATATCAACACTCTGGTAATTGATGATTGTGTGTGTGTGTGTGTGTGTATATATATATTGCTCATTTTGCTATATTGTCTGTCCGTCTGTCTCTGTCTCACTGTCTTATCTATATCTATCTCTATCAATTTATCTATCTATCTATCTATCTATCTATCTATCTATCTATCTATCTATCTATCTATCTATCTATCTATCTATCTATCTATCTATCTATCTATCTATCTATCTATCTATCTATCTATCTATCTATCTATCTATCTATCCATCTATCCATCTATCTATCTATATATCAGTGACGTGCGGTGAGGTTCATGGCTGGTGAGGCACTGACTTCATCACAGTCAGATTTACAAACATGAACCCTGAAGAGTATCTTATTCACCATTTGATTGGCAGCAGTTAACGAATTATGTCTAAAAGCTTATACCAGTATTCTTCCCTGCTTGGCACTCAGCATTAAGGGTTGGAATTGGGGGTTAAATCACCAACAATTATTCCCGGGCGCGGCGCCGCTGCTGCCCACTGCTCCCCACTGCTCCCCACTGCTCCCCTCACCTCCCAGGGGGTGAACAAGGGGATGGGTCAAATGCAGAGGACAAATTTCACCACAATCATTGGTACTTTAACTTAACTTTAACTTTACACATCAATCAATCAATCAATCAATCAATGTTTATTTATATAGCCCCAAAAAAACGTTATAATGGTCTTACCTTTACTTATAAATGAAGTCCATGCCCCGCTGTTGTGCTGGATTAATGCACTCCCGTCGTAGAATGCACCCCCTGACGGGAGTGTTATATCAACTAAAGCCCACACTTAAACTTTCCACGTGCAAGATTTAATCTATTTAAAAAAGTTACTTAATAAGAAGCCAAAAAGTGCAAAAACAATAATGTTCGTGTTGGAGGAGTTGTGAATGAATGAAATATGAAATCCGTGCTGCAGTCTGCAGGTGTACCTAATGTTGTGGCCCTGCGGTCATTCACAACTCCTCCAACATAAACATTATTGTTTTTGCACTTTTTGGCTTCTTATTAAATAACTTTTTTAAGTAGTGTAACCGAGGGTTTATAAATGTCGTCTATACTGTATGAAACTACAAAATAATAAACACGGAGGCTCCAGTTTACACGAGGACCACTTTATTTACCTTCTTTCAAAAACCTCCGCTCCACTCCAACGTGTCATCACTTCCGCTCTTAGTGCCTTCAAAATAAGAGCGCAAGGCATATACTGTATAACAGCGTGTAACAGGAATAAATATCACAAAGAGGAAAGCCCAAAAAAATAGGTTACAATAGATTCAATCTTGTACGTGGAAAGTTTAAGTGTGGGCTTTAGTCATACTTGCCAACCTTGAGCCCTCCAATATCGGGAGGTGGGGGGCGGGGGGGCGTGGTTGGAGGAGAGTATATTTACAGCTAGAATTCACCAACTCAAGTATTTCATATATATATATATATATATATATATATATATATATATATATATATATATATATATATATATATATATATATGAAATACTTGACTTTCAGTGAATTCTAGCTATATATATATGTATATATATATTTATTTTATTATACATATAAATAAAATAAATACTTGAATTTCAGTGTTCCGGGGGCTATCCAGTAGATGGCAGTATTCTCCTCCGTTCATGACTCGGCCACCGTGTTCAATGGAGAAGTCTGTTTTACAAAATGTACAGGCAACATAATTACATACCCCTTCCCCTTCGAACTGTCCTGGATGAACTGAAATTCTTGTTTCCATTCGTTTTGGAACTTGCAAGCGTATTTCTTCATCTTGCTCGTCGACGGCGTCGCCATGTCTGTAACTTCCTTGTTCTTCTGCTTCGTCTCCTTGTTGTGTGCGCAGTTGTGCACTCTACTCTCTAAAAGCCGTAGATGTTATGACGTCATTGGGCAGGCAAGCTGTTTATATTGTGGGAAAGCGGACGTGAGAACAGGCTGTCCCCACTCAGGTCCGCATTGAGCTGGAGGGGGCGTGACCTCCAGCTCCGGCTGAATACCGGGAGTTTGTCGGGAGAAAATTTCTGCCGTTTTCTACGGCGGGGGTGCACCGGCACAAGGAGGCGGGATTACTGCGAGGCGAGCCTCAGCTAGTGTGTCTTCGCAACAGTTTTATGATCGCTCAGCACAAGAAATACTTACACACATATAGTTGTTGACAAAATACACTGTACATTATATACCTCAGCTAACTAAACTATGGAAATGTATAATATAGTTCATATAGCAATACGGTCTCACTGCACAGCAGGCCAGCAGTTAGCCGAGTCCGCAATCCATGTTGAGGCACAATGCAGTGACGTGCCTCAACTGGCTGCTGATCACCGCACCGTCTCTTCTCAGTATTTCAACGGCAAATGTGAAAATTCAGCGATTTTGAATAAAAATAATCTAAAACTGGTGAAGTTAAATGGAAAATAACTTCATAGTATAATCACTGGATACATATAACAATTTAATTATTTTTTTTTCTTTTTACATTTTTTTTCTTTCCATGATGGCAGGTGAGGCCCCGCCTCACCTGCCTCTAGTGACTGCACGTCACTGCTATATATATCTATTTATCCATCTATCTATCTATGATATTAATTTTACATTAGACAATAGAAGTAAGGGAACTTGTCACACTTAAAGGCCTACTGAAACCCACTACTACCAACCACGCAGTCTGATAGTTTATATATCAATGATGAAATCTTAACATTGCAACACATGCCAATACGGCCGGGTTAACTTATAAAGTGCAATTTTAAATTTCCCGCTAAACTTCATGTTGAAAACGTCTATGTATGATGACGTATGCGCATGACGTCAGTAGTTAAACGGAAGTATTCGGACACCATTGAATCCAATACAAAAAAGCTCTGTTTTCATCTCAAAATTCCACAGTATTCTGGACATCTGTGTTGGTGAATATTTTGCAATTTGTTTAATGAACAATGAAGACTGCAAAGAAAAAAGTTGTAGGTGGGATCGGTATATTAGCGGCTGGCTGCAGCAACACAACCAGGAGGACTTTGACTTGGAGAGCAGACGCGCTATCCAACGCTAGCCGTCGACCGCACGGATGATCGGGTGAAGTCCTTCGTCCTTCCGTCGATCGCTGGAACGCAGGTGAGCACGGGTGTTGATGAGCAGATGAGGGCTGGCTGGCGTAGGTGGAGCGCTAGTGTTTTTATCATAGCTCTGTGAGGTCCCGTTGCTAAGTTAGCTTAAATGGCGTCGTTAGCAACAGCATTGTTAAGCTTCGCCAAGCTGGAAAGCATTAACCGTGTATTTACAGGTCCATGGTTTAATAGTATTGTTAATTTTCTGTCTATCCTTCCAGTCAGGGGTTTATTTATTTTGTTTCTATCTGCATTTAAGCACGATGCTGTCACGTTAGCTCCGTAGCTATCGTGGAGATAAAAGTCACTGTGAATGTCCATTTCGCGTTCTCGACTCTCATTTTCAAGAGGATATAGTATCCGAGGTGGTTTAAAATACAAATCCGTGATCTACAATAGAAAAAGGAGAAAGTGTGGAATCCAATGAACCCTTGTACCTAAGTTACGGTCAGAGCGAAAAAAGATACGTCCTGCACTGCACTCTAATCCTTCACTCTCATGTTCCTCATCCACAAATCTTTCATCCTCGCTCAAATTAATGTGGGTAATCGTCGCTTTCTCGGTCCGAATCGCTCTCGCTGCATTGTAAACAATGGGGTAATGTGAGAAGCCCTTCCGCCTGTGACGTCACGCTACTTCCGGTACAGGCAAAGCTGTTTTTATCAGCGATCAAAAGTTGCAAACTTTATCGTCGATGTTCTCTACTAAATCCTTTCAGCAAAAATATGGCAATATCGCGAAATGATCATGTATGACACATAGAATGGATCTGCTATCCCCGTTTAAATAAAAACATTTCATTTCAGTAGGCCTTTAAGAACAAATAGGCCACCCTAAGAGTGCTCTGGAGCACAGATTTTGTTGTTACCTACGAACAAATCCCAGCAAAGAAAACATTGGTGAATACAAACATTTCCTTAAAAACTTTGTAAGTGGGCTTAAGAACAACATTTGTTCTTAAGAACGGTTGCTGAATGGGGACCAATCATTGTATGGGAAATTGTTTGAAACTCAAGAAACCTGACCTTGCTTTCTAGGAATATGCCTCTGCTATCAATGGCAACATACAGAGGGGAAAAAAGTCAACACAATGCAAAAGCCCCTCCCTATGTGTCTCTTTTGCTTTCCTGGGAACTGCTGATCTACGTTAATAAAGTTGTTGTTGGATGAAACATATTTATCACTGCAGTAATTATCCAATACAAGCCTATTTACTTGGTTGACTTGAGGTCTGTTTGTTTTGTGGCCTGCCTGGATACTTTCAGAGGATTTTATAAGTCACATCTGAACTGTAATTAAAATGTCTTGTGAAGGGTGTTGCTCCGAGTGATGCAAGTGTTTTATCATCATTACACAGCCCTGCTCATCCTGCCACACTATTTGCCCTCAGGCTGGCCCATGTGTTTGACAATGAAGGGCTCTCCCAGGCTCCGGGCCCGGCAGGTAATGAGGACCCGTCTGCTGAAACGTGCATCTTCCCTCCGGGTGGGGGTGTGTCTTTGATAGGGTGGGGCCCGGCATGCGTGTCGAGGAAGATGTGATTTCACAATGACAAAGCGGTGTAATAGTAGGCTAGCGTTTAGCCATGAAGGAGTAGGGATAATCCGTCGGTTAACCAACAAAGCTTTCAGAACACCCACGCTCCAAAGGTTCTAAAGGCTTCGGGTGAGGGTAAAAAAAAAAAAGACTTGAGGAGAAATGAAGTTGTTTGTTTTCCAGTTAATGTAAATGAGGGCTGGTGAGTAGCATTCAGCTGAACAGTCCTCTTAATCCTTCACCTGAAAATGTGATGCTCTTTGAGTGAGAGTCCCTGGAAGTATTGTGTCTCCTAAGCTTGTTTCTTCTTGCTCTGACTCACCCAATGCCTCCCCACAGCCCCCAAAAAAACACTCTTTCCTCACACAGTGCAGAGTAAGCAGATGAAATCTTAGTGATAAACGCCCTCGCTGGCTGGTGCTGGAGCCGTGTCGGTGCATCTTAAAGAACCAGCTTGGACAGATACTCATCTCACTTTCTTCTGCTAAAGCTTTATCTGGGTTTCTCACACTGGCCTGTCTTTTGCACGCGTGACGCTGTGCATAGCAACACTGGATGACAGTCAATACGTTACCAAACGTATTGAACCACCTTCTCTCTGCGTGGGGTTAACTTTTTCCTGAAGATAGGGCAGACATTTAAAGGCATATGTTTAAAACAACGGAAGGGAAAGTGTACCATCAATTTTGGACCATTTAAATCACAATTTCATAAACTGTATTGTTATAATTGAATGTAAAGTGCATTTTTTTATGTTTTTGAAAAGACGGCAAAGTTGCTGTGGCCCTGCAATTTTGCAAAAAACAACTAAAAATGCACGTCAGTAAAATTGTGGTGATGCAACTTGACTCAAGAGAAACTGTCCTCCTTTTGAACACATTTTATGGTAAAGCATTGTCAGCGTATATATGTCATGAGTAAAATAAAGGCTTAATAATGCAGTAACAGTATACTTTGCTAGAAAACGCTTTAAAAGGAGAACTGCCCTTTTTTTAGGAATTTTGCCTATCATTCACAATCCTTATGTAAGAGAAGCACACATATATTTTTATTTTTTTATGCATTCTTACAGGTAAATAAATGTGGGCAAAAGTCCGCTTACATTGGAGCCAATGACAGTCGCTCTATTCTGCTTAAAAAGTGTTTTTAAAAAAATCCAAACACTTTCATCAATATTTTATATACACATTGATGTATATATGTAATGTAGTAAAATGCACATTCATAACATGTAAAATGTACGTATTTTGCTCATTTTAAGCATACGGCGGCGCATTAATTCCACAAACGCATCACAACAATCGCTTTTTCCTACAACAACATCACTGGTTATTAATAATGTAGACTTCATGAGACCCAACATACATACACTGAACAAAAATATAAATGCAACATTTTTGCTTTTGCTCCCATTTTAAATGAGTTGAACTCAAATATCAAAATATTTTACTATATACACAAAATACCTATTCCTCTCAAATATTGTTCCCTAATTTGTCTGAATCTGTGTTAGTGAGCATTTCTTCTTTGCCAAGATAATCCATCCCACTTTACGGGTGTGGCATATCGAGATGCTGATTAAACAGCATGATTATTGCACAGGTGTGCCTTAGGCTGCCCACAATTAAAGGCCAATCTGAAATGTGCAGTTTTATCACACAGCAAAATGACACATATGTCGCAAGTTTTGAGTGAGCGTGCAGTTAGCATGACTGCAGGAATGTCCACCAGAGCTGTTGCATTCTCTACCATTAGCCGTCTCCAAAGGTGTTTTAGAGAATTTGGCAGTACATCCCATCGGTCTCACAACCGCAGACCATGTATAACCACACCAGCACAGGACCTCAGCATCCATCAGGTTCACCTCTATGATCGTCTGAGACCAGACACCCGAGAAGCTGCTGCAACATTTGGTTTGCATGACCAAAGAATTTCTGCACAAACTGTGAGAAACCATCTCAGGGAAGCTCATCTGCATGCTCGTCGTCCTCATCGGGCTCTCGACCTGACTGTAGTTTGTCGTCGTAACTGACTTCAGTGGGCAAAAGCTCACATTCGATGGTGGCTGGCATGTTAGAGAGGTGTTCTTTTCACTGATGAATCCAGGTTTTCACTGTTTAGGGCAGATGGCAAACAGAGTGTGTGACCTCGTGTGGGAGAGCGGTTTGCTGATTTTAACGTTGTGAATCGAGTGGCCCATGGTGGGGGTGGTGTTATGGTATGGGCAGGTGTATGTTATGGACAACGAACACAAGTGCATTTTATTGATAGCATTTTGAATGCACAGAGATACCGTCACGAGATCCTGAGGCCCATTGTTGTGCCATTTACCCAAGACTATCCCCTTATGTTGCAGCATGACAATGCATGGTCCCATGGTGCAAGGATCTGTACACAAGTCCTGGAAGCTGAAAACATCCCAGTTCTTGCCTGGCCATCATACTCACCGGACATGTGACCCATTGAGCATGTTTGGACAGCGTGTTCCAGTTCCTGCCAATATCCAGCAACTTAGCACAGCCATTGATGAGGAGTGGACCAACATGCCACAATCAACAACCTGATCAACTCAATGCGAAGGAGATGTGTTGCACTGCGTGAGGCAAGTGGTGATCACACCAGATACTGACTGCTTTTTTTAAGTGCTGGGGGTAAAAAAGAACATATTCTAATGCACAAATGTGTTGTTATTGTTGTTAGGTATTAGCGAGCATGGCTGTGAGTCCTGGATTTGATATTAATCTCTGGACTTTACCGCAGAAAATAAATCATTATATCATTTTCTATAGTCCACTGCAATGATAATAATACTTCCTGATAAAATGTAAGTGGCAACTGTGCCGGCGAAGACACAGAAGCTGGCGGTCAAGTTGTTTTCTGGAGGTTATCTGGAAACCCATTCACTGCAGGGGGAGTCTTAAACATTACATTATATAATAAAGCAATGAATTCCAATGGCTCTAGCCTCATTCTGTCGCTCCACTATCTCGCTCTTTTGCATCAATGCAGCTGATTGCAAAGCCTGGCAGAGCTTCAATAAATTGAATGAATTGGAAGAAGTCCCTGGATGGGCTGCACTGTTTTACTCCATTAAGCTATTTTGCCTATAGTTGATCCATGTTGCAAATGTTTCTACCCGCTGATGAAGTCACACCAGGCCATTCACGTCTGCACTTTGATTCCGCTGAATAGCAACAATGTCTCTTTCCCGTGCCTGCTTTTAAAATCTCTTTTCAAAGCAACGTGTTTCATTATCCAGCTGTCAACACCCAGCCCTTGCAGGGGCTCTTCTGAAAACTTTTTTCATGCCATCTCACCAGAAAGCCGAGCTTTGCTCACTGTCATTTGATTACCCTTCCAAATGAACCTTTGCCTGGACACTGTCGGGTTTTAATGCATCACAGAGAGAAACCACATACTTGCTTTCAAAGCACCTTTCCATGAGTGAGTGTGTGTAATTGCTGTTTTCACCCACAGACTATTAAGAAAAGGATAGGACGAAGTACTGATAGATGGCTATTAGTCTAATAACCATTCATACATTTCTAAAGAGGGTGGCAGAGAAAGCCAATAAACAGAAATGGACCAGCTCACTCTTGGTTTGTTAGCATGTAATGTGTTTCGTGTGCATGTGGATTTTACTGCTTGCCAAAGTTGCTTTTCATCAGTACTTTCAACCTTAGTTATATATTTACTTTTTATCTTAAGCATATAGACCCGGAGTTCACAAACTACGGTTCGTGGGCCACATCCGGCCCGATGGTCCCTTTAATCCGGCCCACCAAATATTAATACAGAATTGAGCACAAATCTGTTTTGAAAACTGCCACAACAAAACTGATACTAGACTTTGACGCACTGGCAAAATGGGGGATCAACAACACTCTTCCCAAACAAGCTAAAGTACCACTGATAGTCACACACACGCTAGGTGTGGTGAAATTATTCTCTGCATTTGACCCATCACCCTTGATCACTCCCTGGGCGGTGAGGGGAGCAGTGAGCAGCACCGGTGGCCGCGCCCGGAAATCATTTAGTGACCCCCAATTCCAACCCTTAAAGATGAGTGCCAAACAGGGAGGTAATGGGTCCCATTTTTATAGTCTTTGGTCAGGGCGGACACTCTAACCACAAGGCCAGTTTAGTACCGCGATACTAATGAATCAAACCAAAAAAAGTACAAAATAATAGAACTGCATACGTCAGCAGCCAAATTAGGAGCCTTTGTTTGCTTACTTACTACTAAAAAACAAGTTGTCTTGTATGGTCACTATTTTATTTAAGGACATATTTTTATATACCGTAAGATTTTTTGTTAAAATAAAGCCAATAATGCCTTTTTTTGTGGTCGTCTTTATTTAGAAAAGTACCAAAAAGTAATAAAAATTTGGTACCGGTACCAAAATATTGGTATCGGGACAACGCAAAGAGAATGTACGTGTTAACCCTATAATGCAATTAGTATATGTCTTTGATGTAGTATTGTTGAAAATATATCAAATAGCCCATGTTCTGAGAAGCCTACTCTTAGTTCCAACAGATATGATATGCTTTGAAATGCAAATTTCAAAAGCCAATGTGGCCCCTGAGCCAAAAAGTTTGCCCACCCCTGATCTAGACAAACTGCTTAGCTCTCTTTCACTTAACTCAAAGATGTCTGTGTGTGTGTGCTTAGCATCCACTTAATTTGGTCCTCGAGATGTAGAATGAACACGCACACACATATAGGCACACAAGTCTACGTCTGAATGACAACAAAACACCCTCCTTTATTGTGCAGGAACAGTCTGCGCTGGTAATGAGTCCAAGTGTGGCCGGGCGGCTGGACAAATGAATGAAACCGCTACAGAATCACTGACTGTGTTTGATTTGCCTTCACTAATTGAAAGAGACCATCTGATAAATTGAGAGGATGGGATGTACATCAGAATAGCAAGAGGCACCTCTTTGTTGTTGCCCATTGCCAAGCAAATCACACCCCACCCTGAGTTGGAACACCCAGAGGGGAGAGTGTTTCCTGTGTGTGTGTGTGTTTGTGTGTGTGTGTGCGCGTGTGTGTGTGTGTGAGTAAGAGAGGGAGCTGGGTTGCTAGGAGGTGTGTAAAAGTGGCACTGCTGAAAGCAAATGAAGGAGCTCTTGTGTCAGCATTCTAGCAGCAGCAATGAGCCAAAAGCTACAACGCCACCCTTTTTTCTTTGTGCAGATTAGTGAACCCACACCTTTTTCTTTTCCCACTTATTTGACTTTACACGTGGCTTCTTTTGCTGTAGCTTGCTGTGGTAAGAAATGTGGGGAAGGGGTCAATCAGAGGACTTGTAACATGGCCCTAGACTTTTGTGTATGCACTGCCAGACAAAAACCTAAATGACAATACATTGCAACCAATGTTCCCTCTAATTGTTCATGTGTTTGAGCAAACACAAAAACTCCCTGAGCATTCAGTGGAGCACATGTGAGCAACATCACACGTGGCAATACCAGCAGCACACCTCTCTCAAACTAATCTTTTATAATAACACTCAAATGAGAGGAGTCATTTTCATGAGATTATTTTGAAATATTAGTGATATGGCCCACTTGTACTGAAAATAAAAGAAATCTTGTTTTTCATAAGCTATGGATTAGTATTGTACAATATATCTGGGTCGGGGTCCTGCTTTGGAAATCATTTTTACCCCTTTCAGAGATCACATTTAGTTCCCCTTAAACATCCTCATGTTGCACAATGAAATGTAAGCATAGGATGAAGTGTGCATTCCTGTAACTTTCTCTAGTAACAGCATTCCATGATTATTATCAATAAAATAACATTAATAATAAATGACAGTAGAGTAAGCACACATGTGACTGAGGAGTAATAGTGTAACTTTGTGTGGTGTTTGAGTTGTCCGACTTTTTGTGTGGCCATAAACGCACCAGTGGGTTAGTGCTATGCGTGTTGGTGACAGATGACAAGTTGGTTTTGGCCTGGTTTGTACGGCAGAAAATGACTAGTTTTTCGAGATATACGTTTTTTACTCATGTTTTTGTGCGGTGACAGATGACAAGTTGGTTTTGGCCTGGTTTGTACGGCAGAAAATGACTAGTTTTTCGAGATATACGTTTTTTACTCATGTTTTTGTGCGGTTATGGCAGAATATAAACAGTTTTGCTCGATAAAGTGATCGATATAATTCCTGTCCCCGAACCATCTCGATAGACGTTACAATAATTGAACGGTGTTGACGAACACCATTAGGGCCGCTTGTTGTCACTGTCACTCAGAGTTGCATTGCAAAATTATACAGAATAAATGTGTTTATTTTGTTTAGAATTCAGGTGGGATTTGATTTGGTGCGCGGCATATATTTGCTGTGCTCAGAGGACGCTTGAGCAGTGCGCAATTGCGCAGGCGCGCACCTTAGAGGGAACGTTGATTGCAACTAGGATTGCGCGACCTAGACAATATGTCACGGTCGTCTGTCTATCTGTGTTGGCCCTGCGATGAGGTGGCGACTTGTCCAGGGTGTACCCCGCCTTCCGCCTGAATGCAGCTGAGATAGGCTCCAGCGACCCCTCGCTACCCAAAAGGGACAAGCGGTAGAAAATGGATGGATGGATGCATGGCGGCTGTAGGCGGATACAATAAGCCATGCTAACCCCTAAGCTAGAGTTCATGAATGTAAACAAGGGTGGGATGATTGATACAAATATTGACAGTAATGATAAAAAAAACTTCAATGATTCTTTATTATTAGTCTGGAGCAAATTACCGAGCCCGGAGAGAAGTGGTTGTTGTGTCCTAAGGTGTATGGTATAGTATCAGCACATGGTCAGTACTACAGTGATTTGATCGATATTTCTTATTATCACACAATCTTTTTTTGTCATTTTTGTTCATGTTTACAAACTCAGGAAATAAGTCCCTGGAACCAGGAGGTCTTTATAGGGATAAACCACAGGATTTAAATCTGAGCCAATATTACTTTTTGCTCATGTCTGTTATTTTGCTAAAAATATCGTATGTAGGGATGTTTTGATTAGTGTTTTATGCTGCCGATTCCAATTCGATCACCCATGAGTGAGATACTGATACTAATCATATTTATTAACTGTTCATTTTTAAATTTATTTATGGTTAGTGCTATTCACAGTTTAACTTATCAACACAGAATTTAAACTAGTTCCTTATTCTCTTCATTTGTATGTAATTATCCTCCAGTGATAATGATACAGGACTTGATAACGACACTTGAGATACAAAGAAATGCAGTTTATTTATCTATTTATCTCATGCAGTTGTTTTTAGCTGCAGGCATTACACTACAGGCTTTTCTTTTCTTTCTTTCTTGTCTCTCCTTCACACAAAGACATAAAACAAGCGCACCTTCTTACATACGTCACATTCTGTTGTGGTGGATTGTCCGAAGCTTAAGCAGGCAACAAAAGTAGTTTAGTACAACAAATTTATTTACCCATTATCAGAAGTGCAGGTTGAATTGAGTTGTCCGTGCAGACAGACCACATGTACTCCGGAGCAAACAAGACACACACAAGCCAAAATCTCTCTCTAGTCCCGGTCTTCTGACATTTTTTATATGTCTCTTGTGCGTCACTGTTTTTTATCTCGTGCGTCACGATTGTTTTGTTTTGGTTTGTCTGTTCCAAAACAACCTCGTATCTCTTAGTCATATTTGGAAACTCTAAACATTCTGTAGACAGGTTGGCATAACTCCATATTCACCTTTGTCCCACAACTGGTCCATTCAATGGCACAAAATAGAAGAGAATTGAAAATGAGCGGACATTCTTAATAGACAAGAAATATAGGTCAAAAGGTCAGAAATTCTACGACATACCCTCCTTCCAGGGTCCTAAGACCCTGGACCAAAACAATTTCTGATGTAGACCACTAAGTTAAATCTCTACCACAGATAGAGGCAAAAACCTCAATGTTTTTATACGAGGCAAAAATTCCGTCTATGACCCTCCTTCAGAGCGATCGCTGTTACCAGCCTGCAGTAAAACCATCTAACAGTACACAATTAGTGGCCTACCCTTTGATTTAGTAAAGGAATAACAAATACTTTGATCATGAACATCATTGAACATAAATAGATGAATGTATATAGACTTATGACTGTAAGACATTTGCAAAAATATTTTTTCCGGCATTTGCAATGACTGTAGTTACCAATATTGTTAATTACCAATTGATTTTGAACACACAACTGAATTTCGTATGAGTCCATGTTCGATTAGTGCTCGTATAGATGGCTCGGTGGTGCCTCAGGCTGGTGACCTGCCGACACCTCGTTGGGCTTTTGGCTGCCTTGGTGAAGAAAGAGATCCACTCAAACAGTCTGTCTCTGTCTCTTCTTGGGGTGTGGTTCAGTCCATTGGGCAGACTGTTTAATGGCATGTCTGTGCTGGCCGAAATTGGGGAAAAGCTGAGAAAAAGTATGGGGCGTTGGGGATTTGGTCCAGGCCCTTGGCTTGCTTCAAGGCCTCCTTGCCGCTTCGGCACTCCCGACACCTCCTTCCACAGCTGCTGGAGTCCCGACGAACACATATTGGCTGGCAACCTTAGTCGTTCTCGTCATCGCTGGCAAGGTGTTGTCTCTCCTCTCGGTTCCTTCCAGTCAGGTATCGGGTGTTGGTCCTGGATTGGCTTTGACCGTGCCCCTCTTAGCGAGTGCAAGGGAATCTGGGGTGGCTGCTTTCATCCTCAAATCTGCACAGAGGAACTGGCACACAAATTCTACATTTTGCAAACATACCATTTTGGTCTCATGGTCTTTCCGCCTTCCTAGGAAGCTGCTGGTCCTGAGAAGTGCTGATCTTGTGACTGAAGACGATAACCTGTTTTCTTAAAATGGGTGCCGTTGTTTGACCTAATCTTTTTTGGGGAAACCATGT
This sequence comes from Entelurus aequoreus, assembly GCF_033978785.1. Classification (NCBI taxonomy): domain Eukaryota; kingdom Metazoa; phylum Chordata; class Actinopteri; order Syngnathiformes; family Syngnathidae; genus Entelurus; species Entelurus aequoreus. The sequence continues at coordinate 55,109,342 of NC_084732.1, forward strand.
CGGGATATTAGATCATTCACAAAACATTTAATTACTGAATTGGCACCCTCCTTTGAGGTTGGGGTTGCTTTCGCCAACCACTGCAATTGTCTACCTAAATCATTACGTTCCTTTATCCTTGTACCGGATTGATCATATCGATTAAATAAAACCTCAACACGCTCAAACTTGACCCAATCCAACCTCACCTCCCCCCTCTGTCCCTCTCACAGGGACAGTGTTAGTCGTAGTAATAGTTATAGTAGTAGTAGTAGTGGTAGTAGTAGTAGTTTCAGAAACATCCAAGAAAAAGAAAAGGCAGCTGAAAGTCAAGTGTAGCAAGAACAGAGGCGGAGGACAGGTCATGTTTGAGGTCACTGTTCGCTTTTGCAATAGTACTTTGATATTTTACAACACCCAGTGAATTATTGTGGCCTCAATAATTCACTAAATAGTTGTATTTAATTTAGTCTATCTATGATGGGGCAATGCACAGAAACATTAAGTTCAGAAACAGATATGTTCTGTACCAGATTATATCTAAATAGCTACTTTCCATCTGTAGTCCCTGGCTACCTAAATTAACCCTTGTATTATGTTAAGGGTCAATTTGACCCATTTCAGTTTTTGTGTTGATCAAAGTACTGGTTATCCTTTCTTTTTCTTGCTGAAATTTGGTGACTTTTCCTCATCTATGGTCATGAACTGGTGTGTAAAATCTGGACACTTTGATGTGTAGTGGAATGTCTTTCTAGAGTTGTATACAAAGATGATGTTGCGGGTCATTTTGACCCAGACGCTTTGATGTGGGTAAACAGCTGTTCAGATCCAAAATAAACATGTTTCTATGATGTACTTTTTACTTTGATGTACAATTGTTTGTAGTTTGATTGCCTCTGAGACCCAGAGCCAGGTGTGTGAAGAGAGGGAACTTTCTCACACTTGTCCTTGTCACTGTTCTCATGTCATCTCTTTGACAAACTCACCAAGAATGAGCTCCAGAATGATCACATCTGAGGAGGCTTTATCACTGATTTTTAACTGGGATAGTGATGTAGAGGAAGAGATTCCAGAAACAGAGGATTTTTCAGAGACAGAGGACAATGTTATTGCTGATCCAGATTGTCAATTTTCCTACAATGAGGAGGATTCAGAGGACAAGTCTGCCGTTGTTCCTCCAACAGATGAAAACCAAGGAACGCAGCAATCATCATCCACAGAGGGGACATGGGCATCTAAGGACAGTAATATAAAATGGTCAACATCACCACACCCAAGCCGAGGCAGACTATCATCTTCCAATGTGATCAAAATGACTCCCGGTCCTACAAGATTTGCTGTCACACGAGTTGATGAGATTCAATCAGCATTTCAGCTCTTCATATCCCCACCAATAGAGAGGATTATACTGGAAATGACCAACTTGGAGGGGAGACGCGTGTTTCAAGATAAATGGAAGCCACTGGATCAGACTGACTTGCATGCTTACATTGGAGATGTGTTATTAGCTGGAGTGTACAGGTCAAAGGGAGAAGCCACTGCAAGTCTATGGAATGAAGAGAATGGAAGGCCAATGTCTCTGGAGACATTCCACATGATATCTTGTGTGATCTGCTTTGACAACCGCGACACCAGAGCTGGTCGACGTGAAAGAGACAAACTACCTGCGATCAGAGATGTGTGGGATAAATGGTTTGAAAATGTACCTTTGTTGTACTATCCTGGTCCCCATGTTACTGTAGATGAGCGCCTTGTTCCATTCAGGGGGCGCTGTCCTTTCCGACAGTACATGCCCAACAAGCCCGCCAAGTATGGCATCAAAATATGGGCAGCCTGTGATGCAAAATCCAGCTATGCATAGAATATGCAAGTATACACTGGAAAGCTACCTGGAGGAACATCTGAGAATAATCAGTGGATGCGTGTAGTGCTGGAAATGAGTGAAGGGCTGCAAGGTCATAACATCACATGTGACAATTTCTTTACATCCTACCACCTTGGAGATGCACTTCAGAAGAGAAAGCTGACCATGTTGGGAACAGTCAGAAAAAATAAGCCAGAACTTCCCACCGAAATTCTGAAGATGCAGGGCAGACCTCTGCATTCCTCAATATTTGCTTTCACTGAGAAAGCAACAGTTGTTTCATACTGCCCAAAGAGAAACACGAATGTTCTTCTAACGAGTACAATGCACACAGATGCATCTCTGAGCACAAGAGAAGACATGAAGCCACAAATGATCCTGGATTATAACTCCACCAAAGGAGGAGTTGACAATCTGGACAAAGTCACAGCAACATACAGCTGCCAGCACAAGACAGCCCGTTGGCCTTTGGTGATTTTCTACAACATTGTGGACGTGTCTGCTTACCTCGAGAGGACAGTAAAACAAGTACCTCTTATGTGAAATGCAAGAATTACATCTGCAGAAAGCACACAGTAACATTCTGTCCATCATGTGGAGAGCATTGAAAATGTTGAAGAAAATTTGGAGAACATTGAAAATGTTGAAGTTCGCTGGGATGAAGTTAAAGTTGAAGTTAAAGTATTTCTTAAATATAGTGTTGGAATTAAAAATGTATTGTATGTCACTTTTCTAAATGTTTATATAACCTAAAATAAAGTTGTTATTGGTTTAACCTGTTTTCTTGACTGTTTTGAGTGCATTTACACAGTACGGGTCAAAATGACCCGCAACATAATCAATGTTATTTTTTTCCAACATAATACAAGGGTTAAAGGGATCCAAAAATCAAGCAATAAAATTATGACACTAATTAATCATAATAAATATATACATTCATAATAATCAATAATTAATCAAAAAATAATCATACTGTAGCATGTAATCAAATTTAGGAAAAGTCATAAAATGCCCCTTCATGGACATATTCTTAATATACAATACAACCACACCTTATTTACAACATCACACAAAGATAATACATGCTCTTGTTCACATCTGTCATCATTCGTAAAAACAACCAAGATTTTAACAGCCATACCTCACAATTTACAACAAAAATGCTCTCATGGATAAATATACTACACATTAAGTTGATGTGTCAACATAATGCCCCTCTTAGTGACCGTGTGAGCAGCCTTGATTGCTCCAAAGCCACTTTTTAACTTCAAATTTTCTATTCCTTTTGTTATAACGGGGAGAAGGCTAATTGGTCTGTACTTGTTCTGGTCTTCTTTATTTCCTGCTTTATGGATTTAATTATAGTAGCAGTTTCTCGACGTGGTAGGGAAAGTGTTTTCCGTTATTAATTTATTTATCAATTATTGTTATACGAGCAATAATACAATCCTTGTACGTTTTTAGGAAGATAGTGTCCAAACCGTATATATATCTCTAGATCGTGAGTCTAATAATGCAGTGAAGATTTTGTTTAACTTTGTTTCATTTGTTAATTCTAAAATTAGTCCATCCTGAATAAATGACAATTATTTGCACTGATTTTGAGGGACTTTTTATTCAGGGTTTGTACAGACTGGATGAAATGTTCATTAAAATTATTACTTATGTCCAGACTGCAGAGGTGGGACCAAGTCATTGCTTTGCAAGTCACAAGTAAGTCTCAAGTCTTTGCCCTCAAGTCTCGAGTCAAGTCCCGAGTCAAGACAGGCAAGTCCCGAGTCAAGTCCAAAGTCAAGACTGGAAAGTCTCAAGTCAAGTCACAAGTCCTGCATTTTGAGTTTCGAGTCCTTTCAAGTCCTTTTAACCACAGACTAATATTTTTACACAGATTGTGTATGCTTTTAAAACGCTGTATTTATTTATTAAAACAAGTGCATTCGAAATTGCAAGAAAAAAAATAGTGCTGACATTGCAATTCATAACAGCACTATTAACAGTAATTTTAATAGTTTAAACAATTTTAAACATTTAACTCATTCCTTTCCAGAATAAACACATTTGCAAAAACAAACATTAACATACTATTGGTTGTATTTTATGAAAATAATATTACCACAGAGTTGAGAAGGAGCAAAGATCTTCAATATTTGTATGTGAAAATCACAAAGAAATCTTCTGGGGGAGGATGACGCCCCTACAGGGGTTTGTTTTACAAACTTTCAGCCCCACCTAAAACAAAATTCACCAGCCGCCACTGATTATGATGCATTCTCATTTTAGGCAAAATATAAGACAATACTTTCTTAACAGTATAATTGTAACCAGGAATAAGTCTTCAAGTAACAATATTCAAATACTAACATTGTTGGGTAAAACAGCATTTGGTTTTATTCTGAATGTAGTGAAACAAATTGGTGGTTTTAGCTGATATAAAGACTTTCAGGTGTTTATATATGTTTAAGTATTTGGCAGACGCTTTTATCCAAAGCGACATACATAAAAAATACATACATAACAATCACTGTAAACATGATCATTTAAGGGAAGAATGTAATACAAAATATCAATACAAAGTGTCAAGACAGAATAAACTCTCTGCTGCTGCAGCAACAGAGATACAGTCTATAGGTCCCTAGGATATATAGATATCTAATGTATTCATACATTGTTTATGTAGGATATACGCATGTATATATAACCTAATCATATTGTTTCTTCAATTTAAAAATAGCTTACCGTTTTTTCCCCTTTCTCTGGGATTATATTCCCAGTTTTGATCTCGGACGTCTGGTCACTTATAGCGTATAAGAATATTATATTACTGTTAAGCAAACTATGAATAATAAAACTTGCCAAAACATGTGTCCGTTATCATAACTACACGTATGACAAAAAACCGCGTGAAAATCAGTGGTATTCAGTGAGGTAAAATGAATTAAATGCGCTGACAGTTCATTGCTCCTGCCAAATGAATTGCACTGAGTGGAGCGGATCACCACTCCAAGATGGCGGCCCCGCGTCTCGTCTGCGCCAGTAGGCAGTAGCGCTCGATGCTGCGTCTACTTATAAGATGTCTATGGTTATAACGTTAGCAGTGAGTTTACAGCCTCACTGATTTAACTACACAGCAAATAAAAGTCATGTTACTTAGCCAATAAACGTTATCTTACATTCAAAACTTACCCTTCTTTGGGCAACTTCAAATGTCGAACGAAGTTGGAAGTTGTTGCGTCTCCGTCTGTAATATTCCAACTGCGTGATTTGCATACGCAATTCGTTTTTTGTTGACCAAGTCGTAGTTTTTATACCCGAACGAAATTAACTTTGGCATAATTGTTTCTCTCTGCCGCATTGTTTGACAACTCTTGTTCGGTGGTTGTCCTGCAATTTGATTGGATGAGAGCTGTGTGATGAAAACAACGTAGATTTAATTTGATTGGCTATTGTACTGACAGCACACCAGCTGACAAGCAGCACACACGCTGATAGACAGACAGACACGTACAAAATGAAAGATACGGAGCGCTCCCAAATAACTTTTTAATCTTTGGGTTTTGGGGAAAGTAGAAAGTCATGTCAAGTCAAAAGGCTCAAGTCCAAGTGAAGTCACAAGTCATTGATGTTAAAGTCTAAGTCGAGTTGCAAGTCTCTTTACATTTTGTCAAGTCGAGTCTAAAGTCATCAAATTCAAGACTCGAGTCTGACTCGAGTCCAAGTCATGTGACTCGAGTCCACACCTCTGCCAGACTGTCTGCGATAGTAGCGCCATTGATATTTAATGTTATAGTGTTGTTTCTTGTTTGCTCTCTTTCCGTAAGTTTGTATCTGGTTTTCCATAACTTTCTAATGTTCCCTTTTGCAGCTTTGATTAATTCTAAGTGAAAGTCAGCCTTAGACTTCCGCATAAACATTGTAACTTTGTTCCTCCAAACTTTTAAAATCATACGATCTGTATTTAGACCTGTTTTAATTGCTCTTTTGAGAGCTGAGTCCCGATGTCTTTATTAGAATCCAAATAGTTTTATTAATCCAAGGTATTTTTATTTCAGCACTCTTCTTTCTGGTTTTGTATTAGTGTATTTACAGATGATCTCTTTGATTTTTGTCATCCAATTGTAATTCTAGTAGGGCTGCTTATCATTTGTATCATGTAGAAGCCGTTTATAATATCCTTAAGTTTCTTTCTACGCGTCTTATTTAACCAGTCCAGATTAACGTCCCCCATGACGTTACTTCTTTCATACTATGCTGTTTGAGGATGTCTGAAAATGAATCAAGAAAAATGTCTTTAGCTGTGGTCTGTCGGTATACTACAATTACCTTGAAATACATTTCTAAGGAAAATTAAATTACATTAAATTTTAACATACTCAACTTGATCTACTTTTAATGTTTTCCCTTTCATAAATCATAATTCCTTCCCCCTTTGTCACTCTTCTGTTTTTTCTGTAATTCTTGTCCCCCGGGACATTAATTAGAACTAAAGGTGTTGTGGGTTTTAACCATGTCTCTGATAGACAAGGTAATCCGGATTAGAGTCTGACAGTAACTGCTGTATTTGTTCAGTATGTTTCCTGTGGTAGAAAGTTTAATAATGCGGACACGTTTGTTACTGAATACTTTCTACAGACTTCTGTCTCTCTGCGACTTTGTGTATGTAATAAGCAACTATAAATATTTGATATGCTTAAATTTGTTATTTTCAGCTGTTGTGTAGCTGCTAGCTCCTTGTAGCCTACAACAGGAATGTCCAAATTGCAGCCAATAGCTATGTTTTTAACAGACAACCGAAATAATTAAAAATGTGGTATTTGCGTATCGGTCCAATCAGCGGCAGCTACGCCCTGTTTTATCATTTGACCTAAATTTTTGGTTTCGTAGGCAGGACAGAGAGCAAAGGAACAATGTGGGTCATTAGTTGTCCATCTTATACCATGTTAATTGTTGAAAGGATAGTTCACATGAGCGGCCATACCTTGAATCCCACCATATATAAGAGTCAAAAGGCTCCTATTATGAGTCGTCTAATTGGTGATCATACACTTTGGCGGTTTGGGTGGCAGGGCACACGGACGCACCTCAGTCAGCCAGTGCTAGGACAGTTGGAGCAGTCCCCGTCCTCCATTTGTTCCTGGGAGGCGTCCCCAGTAGTTGTCAGCTGATGTCGTGCTGTCAGGCAACATCAGGAAGTTCCTTCTGTGCAGTATTGAATTGTCAGGGCACAGTTCGTAAGCAGGTCATTACAAGGTGTGTGCAGGTTGACCACAAAGGAATGCTTCAAAGATTGTGTTGAACATTGTCCGTTGACACTTATGTCCAGCAGGGGTCTGTTTGTATCCTGCTGTTCGTCCTGCTGTGGGCGTCCTCTGTCACACCTGTATTTTTTTGTGAGCATGTTCTGGCTACACTTTGGAGCTTGTCTTGTTCAGAGAAGTTGGCAGCCCCCCATTGTTTTCATATCCTCTCGGTTAGTTCAATTTTGCATATCACGTTTTAAAATCACAGTCTTAACTATCCCATTAAAGGTTAATCAATAACCCTAATTCAAAGATTATACGTACTACTTCATGTGTATTTAAGTACCCTTTTAATTCACTTAAAGATTATCTATAAGTTAATTTAAACTATCATTTGTCTATCAGTAGGCGCGAGCAAGCTGTCATGCTTGCACTCTGACCTCCCGCTGTGCGTGATATTCTCTAAAACAAAAGAATGTTTTTATTTACGTTTCTCCTTATCTTTCAGCTAAATCTTTTAATCTTTTAACTTTTAACGTCTGCACTGTGTTTATTTTTATTGTCTGCATTTTAATTTTGCTTTTATTTTCTTTCATTTCACTTTGTTGTCTGTGAAGCACTTTGAGTCTGCCCTTTGCATGAAAAACGCCACACAAACAAAGCTGCCCCGCATTGCCTTGCCTGTCTCCGACTGGTTATCCAACCTAGTCACAACAAACACACAAGGCCATGCTATAAGCGCCAGGCCTAATCACACTTCTCCTCTTTTTAACACTTTACATATCGGCTCTTATTCTAATTATTAATGTAGGCTGTTATTTGTAATTATTATTCAACACTATTCACAGCAAACAGTTGTAAAGTTATAGTTATTCGCATTATACTCTCAAAATCTATAGCTAACTGAAAGCTGTTGAGATCTGGTTTGCCTCCTTCATCTCAGTGGCCTAGTTGTTAGTGTCCGCCCTGAGATCAGTAGGTCGCAAGTTCAAAACCCCGGCCGAGTCATACCAAAGACTACAAAAAATTTGGGAGCCATTACCTCCCTGCTTGGCACTCAGCATCATGGGTTGGAATTGGGGGTTAAATCACCAAAAATGATTCCCGGGCGCGGCACCGCCGCTGCCCACTGCTCCCCTCACCTCCCAGGGGGTGACCAAGGGGATGGGTCAAATGCAGAGGACAAATTTCACCACACCTAGTGTGTGTGTGACAATCATTGGTACTTAACTTTAACTTTATTCTGTCATGCCCTTATCCTCTTTTAGCTCAACATCCAGAAGTATGGTGTACTGCAATGTCTAAATAAAAATAAATTACTCCAAATTAAAAATGTCAGACTACACTTTAAAGTTACCCGACTTAAACTTACTTTTATTAAATTAATTTCCAAACTCACCTCCACCACAGCAGACATCTTCCTCAATCCTATCCTAATACTCCCATAAATTAGAAAGGTGTTTCACAATAGTTGTTAAGTAGTTATTTTAAGTAATAGATCTCAATAAATACTAAATTTGCCCTAGTGTGTGAATGTTGTCTGTTAATAAGTAATCATTGAATGATAACAAAACTAAATTTGTGGTGTTTAGTGGTGCAAAGTCAAATTGTGAAACAAAAATTAAAGTTGAATCAAGTGGAAATTGACAGAATATATGAACTACATTCTTGAGAATAATAATTGATCATTAATATGTTGGAAGCCGCATATTGAACATATTAAAGAAAAATATCCAAATCCATTGCTATCAAGTAAAACACATGCTGAATAAGAAATGTCTGCATATGTTATGTCATTTATTTATTGTTTCCATATGTAACATTGTTTTGAAGTTTGGGGAAATGTTTATAGAAGAAATATAGACCCAATACTTAAACTTAAAAGGCTCATTTCAATAATACATAAAGCATGCTACTATAATCATACCAATGCATTTTTTATAAGTCATAATGTGTTAAATGTTCAGATAATTTAATTTTAAAACAATGGCAATTATGTTTCCGAGTAAAGAACAACAGCCTTCCAGTTTGTATTCTTAGCTTATTTACATTATGAGGAGAAAACTATCATTTACGGGGGATATTGATTTTTGAAATAGGTCAAGTAAAATAAAAATAAAAATACAAATGTAATTCAGTTCTAGGAGTTAAATGATGGACCATCCTCAGTGATGAGCTGAACACATGTAGTTTTTTGTTATGGTTTAAGAGACCCTTGAAAAGTAAAGTTTTTTGAACATTATAAAATATAGTAACAAATACTTTCATCTTTTAACGTTGATGTTCCAGGTAATTTAATGTCCAGTGAATGTATAGGATAGGTCAATATAAGCTTTGGCTTCCGCCTATTCCTTTTTCGGTCATTCTTTTTCTTTTCTTTTCTTTTCTTTCTGTGTGTAAATGTGTATGATTGTTAATATGTCTAATCTGTACTGTTAAACTGCTCACACAAATTGGTTGATGGTTGATTATATGACCAAAATAAACTTATTTCATTTATTCATTCATTATCTATCGCACTCATAGTTTTATTCCATTTTGCATGTAATTATTCCTATTGATTTCTTCCCATTTCACTCAAAAACAAATAAACAAACTTGCAGCTAACCACAATCAACAGCATACTATTTAAGAATACCTTCATTTGTCACTTTCTCATCTTTTCTTCACTTTCGTTTTCCTTTACAAACAACATCCTGTATCCATCTCTTCCTTACACTTCACACAATGTTTCTATTTTCTGTTCTCCTAGAAACCATTCACGTAACGTAAGGTTATAAACATCCTTTTCCCATATTTTCTCAAACCATCCTCTTCACCCTCAATCTTCCTTCACCTGCTCTCTCTTCCTCTCTCTCTCACTCTCTCTCCTTCTCTCACAATACAAACACAATAATCCAAAATAATCAGTCTTATAAAATAATTTTAGCTTTAGATATGATTTAGGGCAGTGGTTTTCAACCTTTTTTCCCAGTAAAATAAAGAAATAAAATACAGCATAATGTCATCAATTTCTGATTTATTAAATTGTATAACAGTGCACCATATTGCTCATTTGTTGTGGTCTTACTTGACTTATTTGGACAACAAAAAAAATATAAGAATAACTAAAACGTTTTAAAAATTAAACAAGTGATTAAATTATAATAAAGATTTCTATACATATAATCAATCATCAACCTTCTTTGGATATTGTAATAGAGATCCATCTGGGCTCGTGAACTTAATTCTAAATATTTATTTTGTTGAAGTATTATTCTTCTATAATTATATTTATAAAGGATTTTGAATTGTCGCTATTTTAAAATATTTAAAATCTCAGGTACCCCCCTTTTTGTCCGGGCGGAAACACCATACCCTCCTTCGAGAACTACTGGTTTAGACTCTAAGGAATCCTTTGTCCCACACATCATTAGACTGTACAACTCCTCTTTGGGGGGGCTAGGATGACAGGGAATGCAAAACAATAACAGTGCAATATTTTTTTATATCATGGTCGTTAATGCCTAGTTTCTCTTATTTTACTGTTCTATTTTTATTCTCATTGTGATATTTTTCTATTTTGTTTCCATTTATACCCTTATTAGTTACTGTTTACTTTTTACTTCTTCTTCTTGAGGGAACTCTCCTGAAGGAATCAATAACGTGTTATCTGTCTATCTATCTATCTATTGTCAACCCGAGCACAATTCATGACGTCATGCTCATCTTGCAGACAGTTATTTCCATTTAGTTTTATTCTTTACATGTAATTCTACATGCACCTTCATTTATCACTTTGAAATTTTGCCCTCCTTTGTTATTAATTTCAATTTTTGTTTTGCTGTTAGCTTTCGTTCTCATTCTTTGTCTGTCTTCTGATTGGAATTTGTTTAACGCTTCTCTACGTTTTGTTTTGACTAAGGCGCTGAGTGTTGGCGACTCTTATCTGTACTTCTTCAGACTACATGTTTCACAGTTTGCACAGATGTTTTTTAGAAGTTTTAGAATATAAATTAAAATTTTACTTCATCGTGATTATTCTTGAAATAATTAAAATGTCAAAATAATTAAATAATCGTTTTACCTTTATTAAATTTAATTAAATTGTATTTAATGTGTTTGCTATATCATTATGAATTCAAAGCTACAATGTGTTCTAATCTATGATGTGCGTGCGTGTGTGTTTGTCTCAACTTCCACACAGGAACTGGATGGATCAGATAAGCAACAGGGCTGTTCAATACAGTATATTATACACATAATTAATGACTAATGAATTTAACAATGCTTAATGTTCTGCAAATTGTCGTATCCAAAGTAAGAACTGAACTGGGCAAGAAAGCATTTAGGTTTTCAGCAGCGAAGGCTTGGAATAACCTACACTCGAATATTAAACTTCAAACCCTTGTTACGTTGAATGAGTTTAAAGCTTCTGTGAAAGGACTGCAGTCTACCTTGTCTGTATGCACATGTGTTATGTGAGCAAGTTTTAATGTCGTAAATGTGATGTTTTATGTATTTGTTTACTGTTTTTAATGTAACCTTGCTGCTGCCCTCTTGGCCAGGTCTCCCTTGGAAAAGAGATCTTTGATCTCAATGGGATTTAACCTGGTTAAGTAAAGGCTAATAAATACATAAATAAATTAAATGTCCCAGTCCAAATGTATGTATTGATATTTAAATGTTTATTTATTCATATACAGTATATTTAATTTTTCCTATTATCAAAACCAACCTGTCAGCACTCTCCTCAGACTGAGTACAGCTGTCCACTATATATATATATATATATATTTTTAAAAACTAGCTCAATGCTAATCTAATCCAATGCTACCCTAGCTCAATGCTATGCTAACAGTGTCACACCTCTTCGGCCCACTTCTCACGCGCAGCTGTCTCTCACACAGCCTCGTCACACGCACACATCCCTTATCTTAAAATGTCTTCCAGCAGGGCCTCATTTTTTTTATTTTCTTACTGAGTCACATGCACACACATCTTTCCCCAAAAAAGCGAGAGCCTTCTTGCAAACCACAGTGTCACACAGTTACAATCACCAGCACAGTTAAAAATAAATGCAACAGTCAACTATTTTTCTCATCCAGAAGCACAGCTGTATCATATCAGAACCTTAATAATAAGAAACAACATTTATCATTCACTCTTAGATGGACAAATAGCCAAGGGGGGAGGGAATTCTGGACTTCCCTGCTTAGGCTGCTGCCCCCGCGATCCAACCTCCGAGAGCGGAATAAGATAATTAAATGGATAGATCATTCACTCATATGTTTTCTGTACATAAACGTTGTCTACTTTCACAAGCACACACATTTTAGACAATTTCCCAACTTTTACAGATAGCGGGGCTGTGATAAAAAGCGTGAAGGGAGGGGTGGGGGGAGGTTGTGTGAGGGAGGGGGAATACCGAGAGGTATAATGTTTGCCTTTCATAAGAGGGGAATTAAAACAGATAAGAAACCAGGTGCTACACAAAAGTTATTAAATTACGCATATATCTAAATGTACCAACATAAACTGACTCACTCAATACACACACATTTCAGCATTCATCATTATACACACACATTTATAAATTACAATACCACCCCATATCCGGACAAATATAAACAACTAATGCATGCGTGCTTTTGTGGAATCGGCCGTCTCATATCACAAAAACCAGGTTCCATCATTGCTCATACAACGGCGATTAACCCGTTTCATTGGAGCAGCACCTGCGTTATCCTTCCTGACCAACACGGATAACCGGCCTAAGGCGCTGTAGAATCACTAGGAATCACCCAACAATCTTACAGTACATCGTGTCTGGTCAGTCCATATAGTTTCACCAAGGCTTTACCATATGGAGCCCTTAACTCTATCCATCTATACTGCAGCAAATTTCCAAATTCGTGACAACTTGGCTCAGTTGATCTCCTTTACCGGAGTCACTGAACGATCACCTTATATCAGGCTTTTTACCCGGCTGCAGTTTCCACATAGACAGATACGTAGGACCTTCATAGACGTCATAAATTTGTGTGGGCCAAATGTCACACCAGTTAGCAAACCTTGCCTTAAATTTCGCTGTGTCCAACTCCGGCTAACCTAATGTACTTGCAGAAAAAAGCATCCTCTGCCAACAACGACAGAGGATGAAGAGGTTAAAAGAAATTTTTCGTCTCACATAGTCTATGCTTCAAAAACACTCCAAACCACCAAAATTCTATTAACAATCCCCTTATAGCTAAAAACAAGAAATCACAAGTTTTCAACAAACACACAGACAAATCATCACATATAAAACAACTCAATCCAACCATAATTTACCCCATTCCAGGTTGTTTTTGGAGAACCTGACTAAACCTATCTTTTATCAAAAACAGGTTCAGCTTTAGTCTTATTGATCCGGCTCTCTCCAGGCAGAAAATGTTTACACTTTAAAGCAAACTGCTTACCTTGTGATGCGCGCGTGCAACACATTGTCTGCCTGACAGAGAGAGCGGGAGCGGCTGTCGACCTGTAGCTTCTGGGCCATCCTGTTCGTGACGCCAATTTGTGTGGTGGATTGTCCGAAGCTTAAGCAGGCAACAAAAGTAGTTTAGTACAACAAATTTATTTACCCATTATCAGAAGTGCAGGTTGAATTGAGTTGTCCGTGCAGAGAGACCACATGTACTCCGGAGCAAACAAGACACACACAAGCCAAAATCTCTCTCTAGTCCCGGTCTTCTGCCATTTTTTATATGTCTCTTGTGCGTCACTGTTTTTTATCTCGTGCGTCACGATTGTTTTGTTTTGGTTTGTCTGTTCCAAAACAACCTCGTATCTCTTAGTCATATTTGGAAACTCTAAACATTCTGTAGACAGGTTGGCATAACTCCATATTCACCTTTGTCCCACAACTGGTCCATTCAATGGCACAAAATAGAAGAGAATTGAAAATGAGCGGACATTCTTAATAGACAAGAAATATAGGTCAAAAGGTCAGAAATTCTACGACATAGTCACGTGTGCAACGTCATACGCCCTCGCCGAGCAGAGAGGTAGCGGAGTGGTGCGAGTGGTAATACGAGAGAAAGAAGATGTGAATCTGGTAACAAATGAAGGAAGAAGAATTAACTCCCAAGAAAAACAGCACAAAGTCCATCGTCTGGCGGTGGTTTGGCTTCAAGCGGAAAGATATTGAACAGACAACCGTAATATGTCAAGTATGCAACAAAAGTGTTGCTACAAAAAGTAGCAGCACTGCTATTGTGTAGCATCATTTGAAAAGTCACCCGATAGAGAATGAGGAGTGCTTGAAACTCCGCATGTCAACATCTCCGTTCGGTGCCACACCAACAAAATGCCAGAGTAGCCATTTCCAGATCAACACCGTATGAAAAAAATAGTCAACAACAGAAGGAGATAACGTCCGCAGGAACCTACCACATAGCGAAGGACATACACTATTTGATTTCCTATTATGCAGCTCATTTTTATTTGACAGTTATTGAAATATCTTGTGTGACATTATGCACAAAAGTGCACTTTATTTGTTTTAAACTATTATAGTGGCGTTCTATAGAAAAAGTTCACTTTAATTTAGTGTTGTTTTGATATGTCATCTTAGTGACATCATGCACAAAAGTGCACTTATAGCTTGTTTTAAAATGTGTCTGACAATCTTGCACTTTCTGTTTTGGAAATGACATGAATGTTTGTGCCACTGCTTAATAACTGTTTGATGAATACAGTTTTGGTCAATTGACTTTGTTGTGATTTTTTAAATTAGCATATATGAATGCAGTATAAACAAGAATGTTTTAAAGTAGACACATAGAATCATCATACTGGTGTGATTATATGCATCAAGTGTTCATTCAAGGCCAAGGCAAAATGTTGAGATGTATATCGTGTATCGTGACATGGCCTAAAAATATTGAAATATTAATAAAAGGCCATATCGCCCAGCCCTGTCTGATTATAATTGTGACCAAAAATTAAAATGTGTAGTATTGTCAAAAACTGATGTAAAGTAGCCAAACAACAGAAGAATAAGTGCTTAGTACATTTTAACATAAGTTTGGATAAAACAGAAACAGAACATACCAACGTTTTTAACAGTAAATTAATACGTACATTAATAGATTTGAGGAAATAAAACCATAAATGATGCAATTTACTACCCCAAACATCAGCTGCAAAATTAGAAGCCTTTGCAACCCATTTAGAAAGGTTTTTTTTTTAAATTGTTTGTATGCCAAATCGTGAAGTGTATTGCAGTTTCGAGAGGCTGCAGTACATACATTTTAGGCCATATCCCACATCCCTAATTGCAACCAAACATATAGATGAGGCAGTAAATATGTGAAAAAGCTGCACTTACTGTTTATGCATGTAACACCCACAGCACAGATTATTTTCTTCATCTTATCTTTTATGGAACATTACCATGCCACCTATCAAAGTCCTATTCCCACCAAGTAGAACAGTTCACAATCATGTGTTTTCTACTAAGTAACCAGAACATCTGCAGAAACATCCACTACATTTTAATGACTGATTAAAGAAGTAAATACCATGTTGACATATGGTCATTTCCTTGGACAGGATGTGGGCTGGCATCTGGACGTCACTACACTGCCACGGACAACTGCTGTGTTTGTGTGGTTAAAAAGGTAAGCTGGGCCTTTTCTTTTAACTTTAGATTTGTTCAAAATATAGCACGTTAGTGGCTTTTTTGGAGCAAGAAAATTGGAAAACTATCTCACAAAAAGGAGTATACCCTCACATTTCAGCAACTACTTTTATTATAGAATAGGCCTACAATATGGGCAATTTTTTTACATTTTTATTACATTTACACTCATTACAATTGGATTCATTAAACCGTTTAATATATTCCAATCTGCACTTTTGCCATGTATATGCTCAAGGAACAATACTGTGTAAATAAAACTTAGATATAAGCAGTGTTTCTCAACCCATTGGGCCAGCAAAAAGTATCTGTTTCTCAGCCGTGTTCCGTATGGTTCGCAGCGGTACTCACTTGAAATACATTTTCCCACTCTCAAATGAACAGAAGAAGTCTGGGCCTAAAGTCATAGAGACGTTTCTTAAGCGCACAAATTATTACAAATCATTTTGTTTACCTATTTTAGCACAAAACATAATGGTATGTAAATCCACTCTTATCCAGTATTTGGTGAGTACATATTATTCTAATCAGCCGGACCTAACCCTGATGTTTATGTGTTCATGAAATATTAATCCTTTGGATTAACAAATACAATTATAGAATATGATCAATATCACGAGTAAGATAACTAATTCAGTGATATTTGAGTGGGCCCCTGGGCGCCTCTGTCGCCAAAAGTTGGGCCCTGAGGTCAAAAAGGTTAAGAACCCTTGCCTTAGAGTAGTCAATGTACAGCTTGCATAGCAGTTTATATGTATTATCCTCTGAAAATGACTCAAAACACAGCTTTTATTGTCTGAATTATTGTTTAAATAGCTGGGAACACAAGTGAGTAGCAATATAATTGTGTCTTAACTATAGTAAAGCATGGTAGTGATAGCATCATGGTCTGGGTGTGTGGTTCTGAGGCATGAGTTGTGGTGAGAAAACATGAATTCTAACATGTACCGTAACATTCTAAAACGAAGCAAGATCCCTTCCCTTGGGAAACTGGACAGCATGAACATTTTCCACCAACAACATCTTGGAAGTTGAAGAGGATTCCAATAACATGTGCAGCTCTAGTGAATGCCATGCCCAAGAGGATTAAGGCAGTGCTAGATAGATAATGTGCTCAGATTTAATATTGACACAATTTGGAAACTCACTTTTGTTGCCAGCTATATAGACAATAATGGCAGTGTTGGTTCATTTTCTGTGCAAAGTAAATCAATACTGCTTTCCAAAGCTGCACACTGGCTAGTAAAATATATTAAGAGTTTCATTTCTTTAGTATTGTGTAACAAAATGGTTGCTGAAATGTGAGGGACGTACTCACTTCTCCCAGATACTGCACATGCCATGACATGTTTAACAGCCCTTCTGTTTAATTTGCTGAATAAACTAAGAACCGTATCGGTAGATTTGGGATTGGTGCATTTAGCCATTATACTTACCTGCAACCCCTTCATATGGATGAGAATATTAATGAATGAAACTTGGAATTTTTTATGCATTTATGCAGAGGAAGTTTTGCAGAAGATGTTTTGGATGACCATTGATGCCGTTACTCAATCCCAATATTATGTGTTTGGTACTCCAGCTTGTACACTTTGCCATACTTTCTATCTTCTATATTGAGTATTTGTGTACTGTGTATTATGGCTGCAGCGTTTAGTCAACATAATCAACATTGATTGTAAAAATTTTTTAAGAAAATATTTGTTTTTGTCAACGAGACGCTAAATAACATTTTAATTGATGGTGTGCCATGAGTGTTCATGTTTACACTTTTATCCCATGGTAAATTATTGCAACTAAATGACACCAACAGTACTGGATAAATACTTTTTGCACTGAATGTCATGTTTACAGGAAAGCCTGTTAAAGTTTCACTGCGGTTATATACTGTGTAATTAGGTACAACCATTAGTTTCCCAGTAATTTATGTTTATTTTGTTAACATTGAACTTATCCTTATAGGTTTTGTGGACTCAACGTCAAATTCAAACGTGTATAGCAGACCATAATCAATAATCGTTTGACTAGGCAACGTATCGAAAAAATAATCACTGACTAGTTGACTAATAAAATAATTGAGAACATCAAATGTGTATGATTTAAAGCTGACAGAAAAGTAAAGGTGGAATTGTAGTTTTCGAGCATCTGTTGATTATCTCTTACAACCTTTTCACCATTGAAACACTTGAGTTTATCATGAAATCTTCAGTCCTTTCTCCTTTGTTGTTGACATTGATCTGTTCACAGCTATACTTTGTTTCCTCCATGTGTATTTTGCATGCATCTAAATGTATGCATGTGCTGGTGTGTATGCATTCCTTCACAGCTCATTAGTGGCTTAGATCATTTGCTCTGAGCAGTAGTTCGTCCAGATGTCTGGTGAGCGCAGAACCATTCTATTTTGGACAATTTCCCACATGTTGTCTGGTGTGGTCGAGCCCCTGTGCTTGCACCAAACTTCAAAACACCCCCTATCCAAAAATAGTCTGAAGCTCGTAATCATTTTAAGGACTCTTGATTTATCGGCTGGGTCAACGCTCATTCGGGATGTAATAGGCCATGCCGTGAGTCTATTAACGTTAGAAATACATGCAAGACAAGGTTATTTTGTGTTTTAAAAAAAGTTATTACACCTAAAAAAACATTCATCTTTAGAAAATAACTTTTCTGTGCAGTAATGTTTTATTTCAACTATACATGCTGTGTTAAAAAATCAACCAAAAATATGAAACAAAGACCATCATTATTTACACTTTCACAGTACATCTTTACAACATTATCTATGCGCTCACATACTCTGGATATCGTATATATATATATATATATATATATATATATATATATATATATATATATATATATATATATATATATATATATATATATATATATATATATATATATATACATACATATATATATATATATACATACACACACACACACACACACACACACACACACACACACACACACACACACACACACACACACACACACACACACACACACACACACAGCTGGCCCTGCATCGGCGCGTTGCACAGCATTTATATCAAATGAACATGACCAAAACCTGGTTTTCTGCACATGAAAAGAGCTTGAACTCAATTTTAAAGGCTTCAATTTAGATTGCAACTGAAAAGAGACACTTCATATTGCAATGTACAAGGCATTTAAGCAGTGTATGCTGAAAGTGTGGATGAATGTCACGCACTATGAACAACTCAAATACTGCTCTGATGACAGGCAAAAGAAGTCTTTACATACAATCATTACTTGTAAACAAAATGTGGCTTTGACTAAACAGGCAGCTGACACAAGGTAAATGCACTGCAAAGTGATGTCATCCCTTAATTTGTCCCTACTGGCCAATAAAAACAAATTCTGCCACTATAATTGTGGGCAGTTGGAAATTAGTTCCAAAAGATGTCTTCCAAGTGAGTCCTGTGTTAATACATTGGCTGTGGGCAGGGTGTGCAGCATTGAGCCGTCTGGTCCACAGTGCAAGGTCGAAACAGCTTTCATCCCACTGTCAAAAAATACATTCCCTGTATGGCACGTTTATGTGCTAAAACACCAGCAATGCCCATTTCTTAAAAAACATTTTTGTATACTACTTTCATTCACAAGTGAAATGTGTTGTCACTTGTTTTTCTCATCACTTCCAATAGGATTAGGTAGTTACTTTTCAAAACTTTTTGGCCGATGTAAAAATGACAATGAGATACCAAAAAACCAATGACTTTGCCAATATTATATACTGTGGTAGACAATTTTGAGAATAAGGCACACAATGCACAGATTCATGTTCATTCGCCAAAAAATATGTTTACTACTTTTTATAGTATTTAATATATACACTAACTTGTCATTCCCAGCATGACTCATTTGGACACGTTGGTAAATATTGTGTTGATTGTGTACTAAACACTCACAGGAAAGCTTTAACGGGGCGTGGGCTTTTAAAACCAACACAGAAGGTAAAATCAGCTGTTACAGTCAAGTATTGTTCTACAGCCAGTCAAACTTCACCAATATATTGGTTGTCAGAGAAAAAAATGTTGAGTTTCATTTTAGGGGAATTGATTCAGAGTCCATTGGTGTTCAACACATTTCTTGTTGAATGAGAACTATGCATTTTTGCTACATTGAGCCACCACTATTCAAAAAAAGATAGTAGAGGTTATAATTTAGGTAATTTATCGGTCTTAACAGTGTGTTTGGTTGTTGAAACTGTACCTATTAGCTACTGTTTGCATAAAAAAACAAGACATGCATACCCTTATTAGGGTCATTTCACTCTGATCCACAACTAAATGCATCCAACAGCTATGTCTAAAACCAATAGCAGCAAATGGTTTGAAATAATTCCCAGGAAATTACAGAGTCCCTGTCTCAGTATATCAACCAGTGTGACCAACTTTAAAGTAGACCAACCACTTTGAAACACTCCAAAAACAAAAGGTTTAGGCTTAGCTTAAAATCTGCTCTTGCAAAGACCAAACTGACATATATCCACTAGAGACAGTGACTTGGGTCTTGGATGGATTTTAAGGTGCATCGTCTCCATGGCACCACTCTTCATGTCTGCTTTGCCCCTCTTCCTCTTTCTTAACAGCGAACACACGTCAACATTTACACACTTCTGTTTGCTTTCCATCTTTGTCAATGTATCTTAACCTATTAAACATTAGATTTGCTCTCCTCTGTCAGCACCAACTTACTAAGAAAAGCATGGCCTACACCTCTCTGCTCAGTTCACATTAGTGGGAGGACAGTGCTCAAGGGCAGTGAAAAATGAGACCCATTCTTCAAGTATTCCACTGTTTCTAACATGGTACCTCACGCACAGACAATATACTGTGGTGGCTTCAGCTGGTATCCAATGTATGTACCACTGTTCATATTTATGACAAGCAGGATGGAAACCAAGCGAATAAAAAACATGAGAAATATCTTTGGCCGCACATGTGATTTTCCCTTTTCACTAAAGTGTGAGTCAATGTGCATATCGTTTAAAGGGGAACACACCTCAAGTTGATACACAAACACACGCTGGGGTCAACCCAATCTGTAGCCAAACCATCAAGGCTCAAGGCTATACTGTCAAGGCAAAGAGCTCACGGCAAAGTGTTCATGCTCTTCTAATAGCTATACTTATTGACCACTCTCATCTGTGGAGTCTGTGGTGAAAAGCCATTAGGTTTTGGGGGCACATCTGGCTTTAGCGATGGGGTCCTTTTAAGTCCTGTGCGAGGCAGTGAGCCATGCCCACTGTAGCTGCTTTGTCGAGATAAAGAGGGAGGGTTGACTGGGTGCATTCCTGCTCCCATCATTCCACCATGGGAGTCAAGTCTGGAGGGGGGTGTTGGGGGCATGTAACCCACTCTGTTCATACTGTGCTGACGAGACACAGATACCCCCATAGTCACCCCATTAGTGGATAAGGAGTGCCTGTGAGATGCACTCCGCTGGAGCTGGTAGCCCCCTCTTGGTCTCTCCAGGGTGCCCCCCATGCTGCCCGTTGGTGTAGTGGGAGTGGTGGTCAAGGGGACGTCCACCCTCTTAGTAGGGCTGTGCCTTGGCAGGGAGGAAGAAGGGGAGTATAAGGAGGCCTCACGACTGGGCACCTTTGGGGGTAGTTCTGTCAGTTCCTCCATGGGTTCCAGTGTGAGGTGTTGCCTTGGCCGGGGCCCTGTTCCCTCATGAAATATAGCCTTAGGGTTGGCTACAGAGTCATTGAGATGTTTTAAAAGGTCATTTAGTGTATTCCTCGCATCCACAGACCGCTTCTGGTCTTTTCTACTTCCTTTACTATCTAAATTCTTGAGCTTCTTCTCAGACGGCTGTGGCAGAGTTTCATCTCCGCTGTCGAGATTCGGGTGGTCATGCGTGGCATTAGGCAGAACCACAGCACTGGGGATGTGTGAATGTCCTAGGGCAAGGTGAGGGTGATGAGAGTTGGATTTGGGAGGACCAGGTGAAGGAAGAAGAAGCTGAGGACTCTTGGCTGTTGAGTTGGATTCTTTGCGGGGACCGCTAATCTTCCTTTGATCCCTATCCCATTGGTTCTTCATTGGCTGCAGGCCTTTCTGTTGAAGAACCGGAGTGGATTCAGGTGTTGGCAGAGCAGCCAACTCAGGAGGTGGACAATCGTCCCGCAGGATCATGGTCTTGGTATCGCCATTGGGTGTGGTCAGGTCTTTACTCAGCAGATTGGTGTACAGCTTAGGGGAGTCCACATTGGTCTGGTACTCCTGTAGGGAGCATACAAAAGTAAGAATTATTGTGCGAGATCATTTAATGAACCCTTTAGAGTCAACCCTTATGTACCTTAACAGGGCTGTCGAAGAGGCCGTTGAGCTTGACGAAGCTTCCAGCAGAGTCTGAGCAGGACGGTGCAGATTCTGCATCCTTGTGGACACGCCTTTGCTTTCGAAGGAATGACTCTCGATTGCAGAAGACAATCAGACCAGCTAGCAGGGCCCCCACGAGAAAAGCACCAAACACACACGTGATGAGGATGTTCATGTGGACCATCTGGTTGGTTTCACTTGCTTGGATATCCCACACACCTACAAACAGTGAGGCAGTGGTTATCCCCTTGGTGAGAAAAGTCAAGTGTTGAGTGAACCGTTGCTCCTTCCCCAATTCCCCAGCAGAAATGTGCATGTTTGTGTTGGAACACAACCGTGCATGACTTTGTTCTCTAAGACCTCCCCTCAAACAATGTAGCCAGATTAGTTAAAGAAGAGTGGTTATTGGTAGAAGTGATTAGGCATCTATATACACAGCATCATTCATTTTGGAGATTGCATTAGAGATTTGTTAATCCAAGACTGGAACTGTTTCCTTGATCCACGCGCATCTAAGAGTGAAAGCCATATAATTATTTTAATATAAGAAATCAACAATCAGGAAGTTGCACCGAGGATCAATAAGAGCCATGTTTGCATTCCACATGTCGACACAGTCGTTGCTCTACGGGAGGTTTGTTAGTAACCACAGACATTGAAAAGAGTTAGTTCATCCTTCGTGCGGCCACAATTAAGTTGTGGCAGTGCAAGGCCCAGCCAATGATCTACCAGCCATGGTAAACTATTACTAGAGCTAGTGTTAGCTAGAGACTACACTGCAGAGAAAATTAATCAAAGAAAATGGAAAAATAAGTCAATAATAATTCTAAGAAAGGAAAAACATCTGACACAATGGTGGTGTAAAAGAAAATGAGTAAAAAGTTAGGTAACATTAATTAGACATAATAAAATGTGTTTTGGTTGGCAGCTCTTGATAGAATCAATGCAGCATGCTAGCTGCCTCCCTGTGGGCCTTACCCTCTTGGCCCCCTGGGATAGAGTCTAAAGAATGAGAGGTGGCTGGGTCATCCTGCAGCACAAAGCCTGAGCCGTAGAGCTCTGGACCAGGCCCAGAGCTGGGGCTCTGAGTGGGAATGAGTACTGGGGGGTGTATGGGCACACTGGGCAGTACAGTGACTGGCGTTGATGAAAACTCCATGTCTGTGGTAACAAACAAATTGTTAATAAATGGTCAAGACGTTGGTAAAGCATACTGTCATCGTCCCAATTAGTAGGCATGGGATATGTGGATTTTGTAAGGAAATCATCAATCATTAGGCTTCAGCATTTTGGTAGGGACGAAATAGAGGATACAGAGGTTGAAGAAGAGTTAATATGCAACAACACATATGCTGAGATGGATGGACATGCAAGGGGGACTGATCAGTCAGAACATGAATTAAAGAGTGAGGGAGGGAGTGGACCTGTTGTGTGGTCGAGCAGATGGGTTTGTTTGTGATGGTTAAAATGAAGCAGGTAACGTTTTGCATTCACAGAGTGTTTTGGTCGGTAAGACATGATAATGAATGAGTGGCAGTCATGGTGGAAAAGAAGGGGCTGGAGATGCTGAACTCAAGGAAAATAAACCATTTGAGTAAAAGATCAAACTAACCAGAGGTAGGGTCGCCAAATGATTTGTAATCTGGCGGTGATGTAGTGCCCAAAAATGCTATAAGAATTCAAAAGGACAATACATTAATATGAAGGAATTCAGAAGTAAACTAAAAACAAACCTTGTGATAAAGAGAGTGCACCCGGTTAACGATATGAGGCACTCGCTAACAGTATCATTTGTTGTAAAATAAAGTCCTCTGGTTCTGATCAATACTGAGGTTCAGCTTGGGTCATGTTCAGTTGGTACATTTGAAGAGGTATGTATTTCAAAGTAACATCGGTGAAGTTAACGTTTTAGGTAATTTAATATTATATCGTTTGCACCAGCTGAACATACCCTTGAATGTACATATCCATGTTTGCGGCTCACGCGTGGCATTAGTTACAGGTGGCCATGGACGCACTGTATGTAATGTGTGTGTTAATACCAAACATAAATCATGTGGGGGGGCAAGTTACTGGCGTTGGTACTGGTGTGTGCGTGCATGTGCAAAATGTTGATATTTGTGTATGTGTGAGTTTGGATTGTTTGCATACATGTGTGCATATACAGTATGTCAGAGGATAGATGGAGTGGTATGAAGATGATTCTTACCCTGACAGTCTCCCAAGTGGGCAGTGTTTCCTAATTCAACATCCTGCTCATAGGTCGTCCTGAAAATGACACCACTGATGAAAAGGACAGCAACATTTGATTCATATTTGGGTTAAACTTAGGAGTTTGAACTCACAAATCACCAGGCTGTATCCTGTCACAAGCTCCATGAGGTCTCCAGCCACAATAAGGATCTTGTGATGCAATGCAGGACCTGGTTAAAAAAAACACGACAATCATGTGATAATAGAATTTAGTCATGCCAGGAAAAGCACAATAATCAATTGTGACCTGCTGACCATTAACCACAATGGTTTTTTTTCCCATTTACTTGACAAAATAAAACATTTAAATCACAAACCTGCAGAAAGCACATATGTGAGTGCAATAATAAACATCACTTACTTGTGGCAGGAAGAATGCCTCTCACAGCGGCTCAGGGGGATGCGGATGACGCAACTTGAAAAGGCAACATAGAGGCTATGTGTGTCTTGGTCCACATGCAGTGCGAGGACTCGCTTATCATCTTCGTGGTTAGACAAGCACCTAAAAAGAGAAGGAGAAGGAACTCGATCAAAGGTTTATCAGATAAGTGTCTAATTTTCCAGTTAGGAGTTAATCACTTGCTTTTTCTAATTTAACAGGCTTTCAACACAAGTGTAAATGTGCAAATCCAGAAATAAACAATTGCCAAAACAAACTCCATCCACAGAATACTGACAGACACTGCCATCAGCAAGCAGAAGCTCAAGTTAATAGTTGCTGACTCCTGAGCCAAAAGGCAGATGGGGAACAGAAAGCAAAACAAAAGCAAATAGTGGGGGTAAAAAGTTCATGATGTTTTACTTGGCCTTGTTAAAGACGTCGATCTCCTCCAGAAGCAGACTGTCATTCAGGAACCTGGACGAGGTCTTTGCCAAAACCTTGAGGACAACTCCTGACTCAGAGCCAATGAAAACCATTGTGTAGTTTTTGTGGGGACCTGCTTCATTGTCCACAGCCAAAGCAGTCAGTCTGTACCTGAAAGAAATACATCCATCCATGTACTTACTCCATTGCTAAGTTTTATCTAGTGAAGATGAAAGTATTGTACTTGTGGTTTAGAGACATTAGCCGTAGTAACTGTTTATGGAAATAGAAATGCAATTACAATTAAAATGTACAACATCAGGCATCCTCCAATTGTCTAACATAGCGAATACGTACAGAAGGCCACCTAAAGTTTAGCTGTTTTTGAATGATATTGTATATATGCCAAAAGATGAAAGACTATATTACGTGATTCAAAATAAAACTGACTGTACAATATAATTTTTAGGATATTAACCTGACACGCGTCTTAGTGTACCAAGGCTCGTCCCCAATAGAAGGCACAGCTGTGTCCATAAGAGGGTGGGACTTAATGAACTGCAGGGTCTCATCCGGGAATTCGATGGAGCTCTTAAAGGATGCAGCTGGACCATGACCTGCACAGCACCCGGGTCTGAGAAAGAGGATGCACATACACAAAGGGCAAGGAGTCAAAAAGCAGCTCATATTATCATTGCACACCAGAGGGGGGTGATCATCATGTGCGGGGAAATGGATGGAAAGTGAAATGAAAGGGTTGGAGAGCAAGTGCTTATTAGGATCACTAAAAAGGCCTCAGCTGGAAACATTAAATATGCATAATATATGTGGTTATCGTCTATTATTAATTCACCAGGGCAATAAGTTGCTTTGTGTATTTTTTTAAGCTTGGACATAGGGCATGTCTAGGAAAATACTGTACTATATGTGCGATAAAGCAAGTTAAAAATGCATTGTGTGTAATTATGCAAAATTAATTATTTACCATCAATCAGCAGATGGTGAATGTGTGTGCTGGGTCATAGCTAATAACCTTCTTTTTTTTTTTACTGGTGTAAGATATTTGATTTCACTGAAGCAAGACAAAAGGTTAAAAAAGGGGACATGAGCAGGTGGTTAGCAGCTGCTGCCATAGAATAGTCATTTATATATTAGGGTATTTTAGGAGCTTCTTGACTATTAATTTTTTGAAGATAAGAAAGGTTAATACCGAGGTTTGGGTAGCTTCTCCTCCGGAAATGGCGTCCATATGGAGTCAGCTGTTTTCTGCTCTTTAAATCGACCATGGAAGACTTTCTCAATGTCAACCATGGAGAAAGCACACACTGCTGATCCCGGAATACTGTGGGGCAGCAAAATGATTAAATGGCTATACTTCAAACTCAACATTACATTGCTTACTGCCTGCTTTGAAATTGCTCAATCCATCAGCCATAAACAGTTGTAGCCCACCTGTTCATCTGTGTGGTGAACACGCCCACCACGGACGGGATGCCGTTGATGTTGATGATGTCAGTGATGGATTGGAGCACGTCAAAGTAGAAGAAGGAGTCACCTGGCACGGAGCAGTTCAGTCTGGCCTTTACAAAAGAGGTCCAATGTTTCTCCAGGACTCGCTGTGACCCACCAACATCGTTCTTGCAGATCCGGGCCACACGAGAGTATACAACCTTAAAAAAGAGAGGGTTTAAAAGGGGACAGAGGCTGAAAGAAGTGGAAGGCAGCTGAGTGAATGTCGCTAAAAACACTTCAGCACACTGAATAATACATCTCTCCATTCTGTAGGAGCTTGCGACGAACAGGCAGAATACACACTTTTACTTTGACTTCACAACAGCTTACTTTGAGGTTGTCCATTAAAAAACACAACAAATAGCTACGACTGGCCTGATTCAACCAAATGACTATGCCTTTAAATCAGGCCAATGCAACTGGCGGCCGCGGACCACATGCGGCCCACCAAATCTTTTCATTTGGCCCGCTGCACATCACCCAAATAGAAACCATTCAAACTAGAGTTGCTCATGAATGCAGTACTCCTGCCACCCTGCAGGGTGCAACAGCGAGGCATGCCACAATAAAGCAGCAGTGAGGTGAGTGGAAGAAGACTACTCATTCAAACCAAAAACGACACTATCGACCCTGAAAATAATCAAAACAAATTGCAAAAATCTGACTTTTAACAGCGATTGTACAGCAAAGTATGAATGTTCTGCCCTGAGCATGTGCTCGAGTCATTGTTTCCTATTGTACCTTTTAGGCGACGGACACAGAGTTGCAGACAAGCTGGGACAACAATAAAAATCCACACGTGTAAGCTTAATCACAGAACTTAATTAGATCTTTCAAGTAGATATATTGCATAAATATATTTAGGTTTTTTTCATTGAAATTGGTGACTTCGTAGGGCTCGACGATTATGGCAACATTAAAAATCACAATTATTTAGATCAGGGGTCTCAAAGTCAATTTACCTGGGGGCTGCTGGAGGAAGAGTCTGGGGTGGGTGGGCCGCATCAGGTATTCCACAAGAAAAGCTTTGTTAAAAAATTCCAATCTTAATAAATGTCTTTATTTTTATTTTTTAAACCAAAATAAGATAAAAAATAAACAAATTGAAAGTTAATAAGAAACTAAGTAAATACATATTTGTAGCTGTGGAGTATAGTTTAATTCCCAATGTGTGTGCAGCCAGCAAGGCACGGAAGAAATTTCCATGGCAACGCTGCTGTAACTTTCACTCACTGAGACATGTTTCTCTGATTGCATCAAGCCCGGTCAATGTCCCACCCCCGAGAGCCATATGCCCCACTGTGATTGGTAGGATTGTTTAGCTCCGCACACATCACTGTAGAGTGCCATTCATTAAAACTAGGTTGTCGTACTAACATTAAACTTTTCTGTTAAGGTAGGGGGACACAAAATATCGTCTCGGGGACACAATTGGCCCACGGGCCGTGAGTTTGAGACCACTGATTTAGATTGATATTGTAATCACGATTAATACCACAAATATTCATTAATTTGAAAACCTGAGAATTTATTGTACCACCAAATCTCAAGTTTAAATATATATATTTTTTAATTAGTAAGAAATAAACCACAACTAGTAAAATGATAATAATAGTAACAATACATTTAAATAACAATAGCAATATAAAAAAAACTATAAAATTAAGTTTTTCTGTTTTGTTTTAAATTCTGTTTTTTAATGTTTCACACTTATTTTACCACCATAGAGTGTGTGCTTTTTTGTAAAATAAAATAAATAAAATGTTTGTTGATTGTAATAAATGAAAGAATTCTCACACTTAAATGTGCAATACATTTACGGACAATTTTGACCAGCATTTTAGGTCTCAGCATATTGTGTAAATGTCAGACCAGATGTGGCACACCGCGTTATTATTGTGAGGGGGGAAGTGTGCTGTGTTGTTGTTCTCAGCCTGACGAGTAGAGGCAACTTGAGCCTTTCAAGTTACGACTGCTGTTTGTACATTAATGTTCCATCAATGATGTCGTTCACAACAACACAAGCAGAGGAGATGTGTTGTGGGTGTATGAATAGTTCTTGCTAGCTTTAGCTTTGTAGTTTAGCCGCTGTCTTATTGTGGCCGTCTCAACATTGTTTAGTTCAGGACATGTTTCAGGAATGAATGAGCGGTTCTAGACATATTATTTTCCCAAACAAATCCTTCTCCCTATAATGACAGCATTTAACTCATATTTATGTCAATTTCCCTGATATTCTGTGTTTAACAGCGTATTACGTTTTATTTACGTGACTCTGTCCGCGGTTACGTGAATGCAGCAATCACATGGCCTTAAGTGTGTTTGTTGAATTTAGTGATTATTGATTAGGCATACTGATGCTGTGTCACATAAAAAATAGAGATCCCAAAACTTCTACTAGACGGGCTCTTTTTTTCCCCACTCATTCACTCCTCATCCGTTTCATCGTCACAAGCCCATTAATATTTTTTTTTCAATTATTATATTTTAATGATTGTGAGAAGCCATAATCGAAATCAAAATTCATTTATTTGTCCAGCCCGATGACTTTGTGATGTCTTTTGTATTTGTGGTTGTGTTTTTTGTTTGAATAACTCTAGCAATTAAAGTTGCGCTAAATTTGACCAGTAGAGGGCGATAACGCTACATCTTAGGTTTAATCGTGTTGAGCCACATTCATTGTGTTTGCTCTGGATGTTGTTCAATTCCTACATGCGTACACATCTGTAGTTTATTGTATGAATGTGGTTGAATAGCCCTGTTTTAAATTGGCTGTAGACAAAAAAGCTATTGTGCTCCGTTTGTCAGATGATTCTAACACAATCAATGAGCATGGCTTGCTTTGGACTACCAGCAAGTATTTCCTAATTGTCAGTTTCAAAACGCACTGATGTCATTCCCTTTACTACTGACAGCCACTAGAAGGCGTAATTAAATGTTATCTAAGGACTGCTATGATATGCGTGTTCAGTATCTAGTTTTTACATTGTGTAACACCAGTGTAATTTAATGATTTCCCATAGCAAAACCACGCAAAGTTGAGGTGTCACTCCTAATAGGATTTTAATGTTTTATCAAGTAGTGAATGATGGGAGGATGGTGGCCTTCTGAAGCTTAGCCAGACCGGCTCAGGATGAGACTTGGTCAAATCTGACGCTGGCATCAAACACTGAACATCCTAATGCCCTCGCATTAGCTTGTAGAGAGAGGCAGACACTGACTGTACAATCTCTGGGAGACAAATCCTCAAACTGTGTAATGGTTTTACATCAGGCAAACATTCCCAGCAAACCCTGGCTGTTGAAATTTCAGCAGTATTCTAATGCACTGTAATCGCCTGAATAGGCACTGCTACTTGAGCCATTTGTGTCAGAAATGAATGCAATTGAGGGAGTTTATGCTTTTTTAGATACAGCATCTGTTCAGAAAATGTAGTGCATTAAACACAGCCTTTAAACTGCCCTACCTTGCCCAGATTGCTGTGCTCCACTGCAATCTCTCGGTAGAAAAAGTACACATAATTCCCATACTCAGCTGCGTGCAGGAAATGAGGTTCTGTGGGAGAGACCGAAGCAGAGAGTTGGAAGTGTATTTTTGCATCGTCACCACCAGTGTGCATGTTGAATATTTCAGGGATTTGTACAGGGCTGTTTATGACTGGGGTGACCTAGATTGCCTGAAAGGGAGCAGGCCATATCCTCTAAGGAGTTTGGCAAGACAGGAGAACTCTCTATCACAAACTCTAACTGCTCTAACACATACCACGCCGTGTCGCACCATGATTATTAACAGGTAGACACCTACCTCCAGCAAGAAGGAAACTAAAGATGTAGTGAAGAGGCACTCGTTTACCTTTGAGCCACTTGGAGTCATATTTGATGGTCCTCAAGGCAGATCCATCACCCAAACTGCGATAAATGACAGAATCGCTGGCCTGAAAGTCAGCCACTGTAGCAGAATAAAGTTTCCCCTCTACAAGACAAAAAAAAAACGTTCAACAAAACCTGGGTTACAGAGCTTTTCATCTTTTTCTATTTTTCTCCTTTAAAAGCTTTAATTAGCCAACTTCTTTGAGCTGCAGGCATATTTGTACCATGGCAGAAACACAGAGGTGATAATGAGGGCATGAGTAAGAACATATTAGTTCTGCAGCAAGACCGTGTTATTTTCTGTGCGTGTGTGTAGGCGGCCGAGAGATTGACCCTCACCAGCAAAAAGGGCGACGTTGGTTTGCTTGGAGTCAAATGGGCACCGTGCCAGTCCATTGATCTCCTCACCATCAAACTCTAGGTTATCCAGCTGAAGAAAGCGCCACAAGTACCACACATTTAACAAAGGTCGTTGTGTAGAATAACCTTTCAAATCAAGAGATAAATGTGTGTATGGTTATGCGGTTGATACCTACCCTGTAGTATCTGCACATGGGGTTAAAGCCATTGGTGCCACAAATAAAAACCAGATCATCATTTCTGGGAACCAGGACCTTTATGAAGTTATGGCACTCGTCCTATAAACAGATAAGATTGTGTTGATTATTAATTTTTTGTTTTACGCTATTGAATAGCAAGAAAGAAAAAGTTGCAGGGGTTGAATTATAGTTGGACTTACTCTGTGTTTCCCCTTGACGGCACACATCTCTCTGTCACCTTGGCCTGATCTCCATGTCAGCTTCTATGGAACCAAACCATGAGGCATTAACACACGTAATTTTTTCTCTCCCTGCAAGCTAAATGTATGTGCGCTACCAGGAATCACATACACATGCTTCTCTTGTTTCAACTCTCTCATTTTACCACTGCCTAGTTTGTGATAAATGACTCTATTTTTTGTCTGTGTGCTATTGTGGTTCAAGAGAGCAGCTTGTGGCGAGAATCTTACCCGGTAAGGGATGATTTCATTCCTGTAGGATTCTCTTAAACTCACAAGGTACACCTGGTCTCTGTGGATAGCAACACAAGTACAGCGTCAACACAAAAAAATCAAGCATATATTTAAAATATGACCTCAAAGCATTTATACAATTTCAATGTGCAATGTTAAACTCTAAAATAAACATGGCCATTTGACCTTGTTTTTTTACATTATGTTTACAGAAACACTAATGCATACTCAGCTCATCTGTATTGTTTTCCTCATTTTCTGTTTAGAGCTAAGCTCATTCCAGGAAAATCCCATCTGTTGTAAATTCAAATATCACTTGCTTGCCTCGTAAAACACAACTTTTGGTTATGTGGTAACATGAGCTCTGCAGATTACACAACCCTTCCGTGCTAGTATGATGAGCACACGTTTTACTGCTATCTTTATGCAAACAATAAACACACAGGATTCAGTGAATTCTCTCGTTTTTGTTCAACTGGCTACTCAGTAGAAATTGGAATATCGTCTCTCCTTTACTACTTTGCATGACATGATTTCCTTGTTTTTGATGATGTGCCAGTTATGACAAACACAGTACACCCAACTGGGGACAATAATTTTCTTCACTTTCAGCCAACATATGTGAACACCTAAAACTGGCAGTATGATTTATCGGACACCAAACCGACATATGGTTGTGATTACGGAGGCAGGAGGTTTTATACAGTAGATGTCAAGGTGATTTCTCGCTACAATACTGGCGGCTGGAGGTAAGATTAATCCCAATGCTCATAAATACTTAAAATACATGTAGAGATGCCAAGAAATCCCTGACAGAGCATTGGGCTGGGTTGATGGATGCTTTTGCTGGATCAATAGCGACCATATACATCAGATGGCAGCCTAGGAGCCACAGATCCAATAACACTAAGAGCTCCCCCCACCCCCTTTCTCCTTGTGCCACTGTTTACCTGCCAAGATGTGAGTTAGTGAATCGTGTGGGGGATGTGTGAAGGAGAAATAAGACATCTGCGTGTGTTCAGTATACCTGCCAGCGATGAAGAGCGTGTCTTGTATCTTGGTCATCAGCTGAAAGTCGAGGCGATGCTGCGACTCGTTACCAGAGGGCCTGCCTCTGAACGCTGGGTACCTCCGTGAAACTGTAGACACACATGCACACACAATGCTTGGTATAGATGCAGACACTTGTGCAAATATGAATCATACATACATTGCTTGCCGATTAGACATTAGGGGTGTCTATTCATAATCTGATTTTTTTGTCGTGGATGTGCTGTGTGTAAAACATATTGAGGTTTGTTTAAGGGTTAAATGCATTTAGAGCTGCAGCGATCAATTACTTCAGTAATTGAGTAATGTGTCAATTACAGTCTGAGTTTAATCGAGTAATCGAAGAAAACACACTTTATAGTCTCAATGTGTATTTTAAGGAAAATAGTTTAAATAAACAACATTTCTGCTTGCCATTACCATCATTGTTTTATCTAATAAATGCACATCAGTAACATTGAAATTGCACTTGAAATGTGTGTGCATTATTAAAAAAAACCTGCTCATCACCACAGAGATCACGGTACTCACACACATTTTGCTTTATTGCAGCGGTCACATGCATTGTCCGAGTATTTAAAGTTCAGGGCACTCCATCTAGATTTTCTTAATATTACAAGTTACACTCATTTAAAGTTTTATCGAAACAGCCGACTATAAATCTAAGCTTTTTATAATTGAATTAATTGATTAATCGTTGCAGCCCCTAAGTGCAATGCTCTCCGTAAAAAATAAAGGTGTAATGAACTCCCAGTCAGCTTATGTTTTCATCCATGTTGCTAGTGAATAGGCACATAATGTATAATCCATTTTCCAAATCTTTAGAGAGGTAGCGTACGGTTCTATTTTTGCTTTGATCTGGATAGATGTTTGTATCCAAGGTATTGTGTTTCGAAACATTCTTACCTGATTTCAGCTTTTACACAAATGTGTGTTTTTATTTGTGTATAATACAATAATCATAATGACAGATTTAAACCTTTTGTGGGAGGTTTATGAAGGGAGGTCAATCCAAATTTTGATTGTTCAGCCTTGACGAGGGGTCTACGCTCTAGTGCAGGGGTCAGCAACCTGCGGCTCTTTAGTCCCACCCTAGTGGCTCCCTGGAGCATTTTTTTAAAAAGGTATGAATATGGAAAAAGACGGGGGGAAAATATATTTTTTTGTTTTAGTATGTTTTTTGTTTGAGGACAAACATGACACAAACCTTCCTAATTGTTAGAAAGCCCACTGTTTAATATGTTGTGTGTATACTTCACTGATGATAGTATTTGGTGAACATTGGATGGATGTTTTGTCCTATTATTTTGGCGGTTCTTGAACTCACCATAGTGTGGACTGCAACGCAACAGTTTGTTTACATGTAAAATCTTCCACTCCTTTGTGTCATTTTGTCCACCAAAAGTTGTATAATGTGCGTGAATGCACAAAGGTGCACTTTGTTGATGTTATTGACTTGCGTGGAGTGCTAATCAGGCATATTTGGTCAGTGCATGACTGCAAGCTAATCAATGCTAACATGCTATTAAGGCTAGCTGTATGTACATATTGCATCATTATGCCTCGTTTGTAGGTATATTTGAGCTCATTTAATATCCTTTACTTTTATCCTCTTCGTGCATATTGTATTTTCCGCACTATAAGGCGCACCGGATTATAAGGCGCACCTTCAATGAATGGGCTAGTTTAAAACTTTGTTCATATATAAGGCGCATAGAATAAACGCTACAGTAGAGGCTGGGGTTACATTATGCATCCATTAGATGGAGCTGCGCTAAAGGGAATGTCAACAAAACAAATAGTGATTGTACTGACACTTCTACTTGCTGCTCTCTGTTCAACAACCCACTGTTCGAGTTTGTCCTCCAACTGTAGCCATCTCGCTTTGTTCCCTCGGAAACTCTGTTTAGTCTTCTTTACTTGGCGCAGGTCATCATGTTGCTTCCTCCACTTCCGCACCATTGATTCGTTAATGTTAAATTCTAACTACTTCTTCTTCTACGGTAAGAAGAACTTCTTCTACGGTAAGCAGCCGTAGAAGGGGGAAAATGAAGTCGGCGTAGTTACCGTAGTTGCGAGAGCTGTTGTGGCTCAATATTGGTCCATGTATAAGGCGCACCGGATTATAAGGCGCACTGTCAGCTTTTGAGGAAATTGGAGATTTTTAGGTGCGCCTTATATTGCGGAAAATACGGTACTTTAGTTTTGCATGTCTCATGACACATAATCTGTATGTAATATTGGCTGCATTTCAGATAGTTGTTTGTGTGCCATGTTGTTCCAGACCACAGCAAACATTACCTAGCTTGCCAAAGATTGTAATAAACCTATTAAAAGAAGACAGCCTTAACTTGGACATACACATCTATTATACCTTTGGCCATTAAAAGCCAGTAATTTCCAGGAGTTATATCCCCTTCTGAGTAGCCTCTGATTTACTAATGGTTTCTTAATGTTGTAAAAATGTGTAGAATAAATATTACATTTCAACATTTCTGTCAACAAAGATTTGCTTCAGCCTGCGACACATAGTCATTTTGATAGTAGGCTATTATAGCTAATATAGACACTTAGGTCACGTGTTGCCTTCATTATAAGACTTATATACGGCTTTTCATTTTTCGTGGCTCCAGACAGATTTGTTTTTTGTATTTTTGGTCCAATATGGCTCTTTCAACATTTTGGGTTGCCGACCCCTGCTCTAGTGAGTGCCACTCCAGTTACACAATGCATTTGCTTGACTACTGCGACTCAAAATTAATTCAATTAAGGTGTGGTAGCATATTGAGTCACTGTGATTTGTTTGCGCAGTTTGTCACTAAATATATTAGCCCTAATCT
Source organism: Entelurus aequoreus (assembly GCF_033978785.1). Taxonomy (NCBI): domain Eukaryota; kingdom Metazoa; phylum Chordata; class Actinopteri; order Syngnathiformes; family Syngnathidae; genus Entelurus; species Entelurus aequoreus. Next base: position 55,144,787 of record NC_084732.1, read on the forward strand.
TGCAATTATTCTTGTACGTCCAATTGGAAATCCACTTAATCCTGCTGGTGACTTTGTAGTGTATTATATGAATAGAAACAGCATGCTGCAGTTTTTGGTAGAGGTAAATGTGAGTGGTGGGTGTTGAGCTATCAAGAGGTGCAGTTACCGTTACAATCTGTACGGATCGCTGATGAGTTTGTGTGCGTGAACTTACAGTGTGCGTCAATGACATCCAGGGGAGCAATGTCCTCAGGGAAGCTAACTGCAAGTAGAGTATGTGAGGCTGTTAGCATCAGCAGCAGCTCACTGAGAAGAAGCACAGCTCCGTGGCCCATGGCTGCTCACAGACGACACTTCCTGTTTCACACTAGTGGAGATGCTACCTGGAGACAAACCAAAAAAAATAAATACTTTGTTACTCAAACTTGCAGATATATAGTACAGTATGTGTGCAGTCCTCAAGAGTGTTTCTAATATTCTGACTTCTGTGTAGCAAACCAAAACACAAAAAACAACATGAAAGCATTATGCAGTAAAGTCATACTCCAGCTTTTGTATTGGATCTCATTTAATTGTGCATGTTGTAGCTGGTGGGCGTACAAGCAGAAAGCACACACAGTGCCCCTACTTGCGACTTGATAACTGACAGAGCAGGACATTTCCCTTCTCCCTCCTCCTGCATCTGCTAACTAACGAAGGTCAGCCAACGGTCTGGTGGGGTGTCTCAGTGTGTGCTAGATGCGACGGAAGTCCACTCTGTTAGAGGCATAGCGGCCCTGCTGCCTCTATACATCTGTGCTCTGATTGGTTTGTGCGAGGCCAAGCTCAACACTGATCAGCTCATTGCAACTTCATCACCATCACCAGCGCACCATCTCATGTGACCTAAGCTGACTTCTATTAGCGCGCTGTTAGTTCTTACTGCTGCAGTATCTCCTTGGGGCCAAAGTGCTTTATTGCATAGCAGTGATTCACTCCATCTTTGTGTTATGAGGACAAGGTCAGGCTTAGTTGTTTTGACATAGTAGTAATTATATTTGATGATACCAGAAAGTGCAGGATATAATTTAGTGTGGGCGTGGCAGGAGTTTAGGTAGTATGTAATGTGTATGGAGTGTGTAGAGGAGGGCTTTAGAGGGAAGGCTGTGCTTCTAAATGATTGGTGTACATTTCAAATATTTATAAGGAAAACAAATTATTCATGTGGGCAAGGCCTGAACGGATATAAACAATTTACTGGGAGACGTCACACAGGCAAAGGCATGGATTAGCTGGGAGCATGCTGTGATTCACACACTTATTGGGAGCAAATACATCATCATGCTTCCACATTATGTATCGCCAAGGCCGATACATGAGCACCCACACAAACAGTAATGATTCATTTTTCAATTAGCCCCAAAGCACACCTGCTCCAGTGTGTCAGTGAGCCCCGTCTGCCAAGCCATTAGTGCTTTGATTGATCCACACAGGAAGCAGGGCAGACCACATCACTGCTACACAGCAGACATGTGGAAAATGCTCAAATTCGGGTGACTTTTTGCTTTATTCAATAATTTATAATGGCATAGCCCAAATCACTAGAAATGCACAATGACTCCAACAAACATCTGCGTGGTTGCATCATCTGAACACTGACCCAAACTATCTCAAATCCAACAATACATTTTCCAGGCACTAATTATCTAATTTCAGTCTAAAAGGTAACATGTTGTGTACTTGGGACGGATTGAAATGATGCTGGAATGGAAACACTGTGTAAGAGTTATAGTAGGGCTGGGACGATTAATCGATTAAATCAATTAAAAAACAGCTTTGATTCATATTCTGTTGCTTTGATTATTCGATTACTAACCCATACAATTTTATCAAATGCAGACCACATTCAGTGCCCAGAACTTTAAATCCACGGACCAAGTTTCTGCAGTAGTGTGCTATGATCTGCGTGGCGGCGAACAGCATAGAGTTGTTATATTTTATCTTTATTAATGCACACATGTTAAAAGTGCAACTTCAGTGTTGATAAGGTGCATGTATTAGAAAAAAGAATGGCGGGTATGCAAGTGAAAATTATGGTTCATTTTCACCATTTCCTTAAAATACACATTGAGGCTAAAAAAGTTAAATTACCAGAATCTAATAAAGTCATCAATATATTACTCGATTGAACTAACGGATACTGGATTACTAAAATAATCGATACTCGATTACTAAAATAATCGATAGCTGCAGCCTTAAAAACAGTGTTTGTCATTGCGTGCGCAAAGACTTTCATTGGTCTGCGTGCAAGTGGAATGAAGAGTTAGATCTCATTACAAACTATAGAGATTGTGTCAGGTCAAATAGGATAACTTTTACTTCCAACTAATAAAACTAATCATGTTGCAAAAAAAATAATTGGACACAATCACGTTTGCATGCACATTGGCGCTTAGATCTATAAACGAGGCAACTTAATCTAAATGATAAATGATGATACATTAAATGAGAAGCATTGGTGCTCGTTGAAAGCCTCTCGGGTATTTTGACTACTTAGCACCAACAAATGTGTTGCGTTACACCGTGGGACAGGAATAAACAGGACTACAGCATGGACATACAATACACTGAGATACCGAGGACATCACTTCTTTAGGGCTGTCATACAGGTTGTAGAGCTTTGCTTGGGTTTATTCACAGCTCAACTTTAGTTTGGTAGACTTTAAGGCCCTTAGAAGTACAAAACAACCTTCCACGTGTCTTACAAAGCAATTAAAGACAAAAACAACTAAATGTAGTATCTTAGCACCTTTACATAGTGCATGTTAATAGCCTTACTGCAGAGGTGGATACATTTCTCAAAAACTTAATCAGCACTCTAAAATTACTTCTAAATCTTTTGTGAGCACGCAATGTTTTCTATTGACTATTCCTTTGCACTCTCTGATTCTTCCTTTGCACTCTCTGATTCTTGCCTTGCAGTTAGTGTGTGTGTGTGTGTGTGTGTGTGTGTGTGTGTGTGTGTGTGTGTGTGTGTGTGTGTGTGTGTGTGTGTGCATGTACATATAGGCCTCAAACAAGCCCAGAGATCCTGGGCTTGTCACGCAACTCACAGCCATTCAGCCTTGCCTCACTCTTTACCTCTGTTATTACAGGCTTTTCAATGTCCCGCAACCACGCACTTCCCCACTGATGTTGTTGGCTCAAACCCACGGTGTTTAACACCGGGGTGGGGTGTGGGGGGCGAATGGGGGTTTGGTGGATTTGGTGTGGGGGTCTATAGCCCAATTCTGGTAGTTAAAGCTGAGGATTTAGTGCTGCGAGCCTAAAATGACAGATTAACACATATTCTCTCTCTGAGCTGCACTTTCACTGGCATATGTCAGCCACCAGCTCTCATCGAACGCACCGTTGGATGTCATTTCGCAGGGAAGTCCGATTTGGTGCTCATAAAAGGATGGCAAACAACAGCGATGTGCGAGGTTCCGTGCGTCGTGTCTGAATGTGATGGTTAGATGTAATCTCAGCATGAACATATTGGTGGCCACTTTGGGAAATCAGACACCAACTGGTTCAATTTGAGCCATTTCAAACATTGTGCTTTTCGTTAATCTAAGCCTGGGCCTTCAAAATACTAACACGAAAAAAAACACAGTAGCAAAGACAAGGCACAACTGATGTCTGCATATGATATGATGACCTTTTAACAACTTAAACCCATTTGCAGATGTTTTACTTTATCTCTAAATTTCCTATTTTTTCCCACAAATGTTAAGAAGATGCAGGAATCAAACTACAGCACAAATATAAATCAGTCAATAGGATGTAGACTAATGCAATGTACATCTGTAGCTGCAGCCGAAGGTGGTTTCCCATTGGCCAAGTGTTCTACCACAACCACTGAAGTCCCAAACAGTCTTTACTTGCGGAGGAAAAGAAACGCAGCAGCACTTTGACGAGGTTTATGTTTACTTCAAAGACCAACAACTGGAACTCAGGGCTCAAATTCCTGCAAGGCGGTTAGCAGCAGATACATGGAGAGATTTGGTTGTAAACGCACAAAACAAGCACCTCCCAGGATTTCTTTGGGAAGGAGTGGCTGCCGATACAGCATAAATTATCTTTAGGTAGGAAGTTGAGATGCTTCACAAGCAAGCTGCTGATGATTACATTATGTCCCAGGGGTTGTTATTATTATGTATATATTAGCTACAGTCACTGCTATCTTTAAGCGACTACCTGGTCACTTTTTAGGGGCTTAGCTAGACAAGTTTGAACAACCTATAACCTGAAACTGTTTTTCCTCTTTTTTGGGCACCTTGACAAGAGTGAAAAGGGAGAAAGGTTGCACTCAGCAGTAGTCCTGCTGTGTTGCAGCACAAAGGGGCCAAGCTTGCAGGTGTGACCAGGAAACAAAAGGGGGGGTGGGCTTTGGCCACATCAACACAATAGAGCCCCACCCCCGGTCACTGCTCAGAAGAGCACAGTTTGGGGGCTTCTAAAAGGGGCTTCTGAAGGAACAAAGCAGCCCATATAAACATGTTGACTGGGGCGCAACTTTTATCACTGTCATTTAATTCTAATTTCTAAGCAGCAGCAAAGCGTCCATGGTTTTGTTAATACACATGGTTTAATGACTGGTGTTCCGGGTTATAGCTGGCTGTAGTGGAGGTTAACTGTGGTCGTTCTGGTCGCTGAATACTGACCTGGTGGCTAGCGAGGTGAGGTGAGGCAAAGGCAACAAGCTGAGCTGTCAGTGAGTGCACAGCTAGTTGTGATGTTCCAGAGCCAAACCAATTTTATACTGGAAAACACTGCTACTGTAATAATTAAAAACTGGATAAATTGTTATCAGATGCGAGAATAAGCAGTCTAAATGCTCGTTTACCCTAATCTTCTGTATATTTAAAATCAACATCAATTTTGGCCAATACTATGAATGATACATTATTTAATTACATTCAGTACAAACAGTCCTAGTTATAGGACGTTTTTTTCCCCAGCTACTTTCATGCACACATATCCACGCTTTCGCATGGCCACAAATGCTCGCATTGTCCGGTCTGGGGCGCAAAGGCATTGAAAGTTCCATCCGTGGTAAATCTTTTCACAAGCCTTTAGTGTCCACATGTGGGACTGATACAAAAGACAACAAAGAGGAGGAGACACAAGAGCAGCAACAACAGCAATGGGGCTTTTCTATTATCCAGCAGAGATAGAAAAGTGCAATACGGTAAATTAATTGTAAGGCACCATAAAACCCCGTTCAGCCCATGTTTTAAAGAGAGAACCGAAGGTTAAATCCTGAATGGTAATGATTGAACACAGGTGAATACAAATAACAAACCGTGGCAATTGTTCCAGTCCATTTTAATGACATAATGATGCATGTGTGCTCCTTTAGAGAGAAATAGCAGGGTAAGATGAAGCCAATTTACTGCTACTAAATCCGAGGTCTTTCGCGAAAACACATTGAGAGGACAAATACCAAGCTAGAAAAACGTGTTTAAAAAAAAAATCACAGTACATCAAACACCTCCCATGATCTCACAAACTGATCAATCCGACTAAATGTCATATTCCTTTGAAAATAATAAAATTTTAAAAAGGCATGTATTTTCTTCTTAATTTAAGATCCATTACCGCTTTAAATCAATTTCTTGCCTCCGCTCGTCTCATTTAAGCATCTTTTCTGGGACTCTCGGTTCTGGGGGCCCCCTTTGGACTGGAGAACCGATAGCCAGAGCAGGTCCACACTACACTTACATGTAAACTACTCTATTACTCACACATATACACATATACATACATACATACACATACTCTTACATGTATACTACTCTATTACTCACACATAGAGATGACCTATTCGGACACATTTAAGCTGAATAAACAAACAATAAGGGAGCATTAAAGCTTGGACTCACCGGTGTAGCAGGAAGACGGAGCTACCATTCTTTATGACTCACATTGCATAAAACACGTTAGTAACGGCACTTACATAGCCAACAGATCAAAGACATCAAACGACTATCAGTTTAAAGTAAAAACAATCTGCAACTCTTTTTTTTTTTCACATACAGAATCTAGTTCACAAAATCTTCTCCCCCTATCTCGAATTTCCCTTGCCGATAAAGTGTTTAAACAAATATGCAGATTTCTGCAAACTCACCTCATCTGAATGCTTTATTTTTGCGCATCCATAGGCATTAATCCCAAAAAAGGGGGTGTAAATATAGCGTGCGTCGCTCCAACTTCTCTTGGTTGGGAGAAAAACAAACTAAAGCAGACACGGCAAATGGTGTAATTCGACCCCAGCTCGGTCAATCCACGCAGGAACAGATCCACGGTCCGCCAATAAGGAGCGCTCTTGCTGCAGTCCCTCCCCCACAATCCAACTCTCCTCGCTCGCCCGCTTTTGGACCTCTCTGCCTCGCTCCTGGCTTCCTTCCTTTCTTTCCAAGAGCCACAAGAGAGAGAGAGAGAGAGAGAGAGAGAGAGAGAGAGAGAGAGAGAGAGAGAGAGAGAGAGAGAGAGAGAGAGAAAGAGAGAGAGAGAGAGAGAGAGAGAGAGAGAGAGAGAGGAATAAAAACACCCTCGCCCTCCTCTCTCTTGTGTGACCCCATATTGCACCCCCCCACCCCATCCCCCAAACTCCAAGTCAGCAACTGCTCCTAGTTAAAAGTCAAGCCACCTCTGCTGCTAAGTTAAACACATCTTTTAGAAATGTTTGGATTTGGGGAGATAGGGTTTAAGCCCCTACAGTATTTAGCAAAGCACCATGAAAGTGGGGAAAGTTTCTTTTATAAGCGGAGAGCGGAAAGTTTTTGCACACAATAAAGGATTGACACCCATCACAGTGCACAGAGATGAAACACTCAATATTGCAATAAGTGGTGCTTTGTGTAATATTCCATGTGTGGTTCGCCCAAAACAGTGACGTTATTATTGAACTACAGTGGTACCTTGGTTTTCGTACGTCCCACTTATCGTAGGATTCGGCTATGGCGTCAAAAGTGTGCAAGATGGGTATCAATATAGTGTTTTTGTAAAAAATTTTATACATAGTGCAATACACTGGAACCTCGATTTACGCACTTATTTGGTTCTTGAACATGGTTTGTAAACCGAAACGTTCATACAGTGAAGCAGAGTTCCCCATAAGACTTAATGTAAACATGAATAATTGGTTCTAGCCTCAACTAAAGTCCCTATTTTTGTAATAAAAACAACAACAACAACAAACTGCACTTTGAAGATACTATAAAGTATATATATATATATATATATATATATATATATATATATATATATATATATATATATATATATATATATATATATATATATATATACACACACACACTGATATAGGTATATATTTCAAATATCAGAATCAGAATCAGAATAGTTTTATTGCGAATTGTTTGAGAACGGGTTCACAAACTAGGAATTTTCCTTGGTGCAATCGTGCAACATAAAACACATATAACACATATTTGGTAATAAAAAGAGCTGTAACTGAGCTATCAGATCTTGTTATAGACTTAGAACGAATTCAAGGAGCTACTATATTACTATATATATATACAGTGTATATAATATGTATATATACCTATGTACAGTGTATATAATATATATATATATGTATGTATGTATACTATGTACAGTGGTGGTCAAAAGTTGTAAAGAACATAATGTCATTGCTGTCTTGAGTTTCCAATAATTTCTACAACTCTTATTTTTTTGTGATAGAGTGATTGGAGCACATACTTGGTCACAAAAAACATTCATGCAGTTTGGTTCTTTTATGAATTTATTATGGGTCTACTGAAAATGTGACCAAATCTGCTGGGTCAAAAGTATACATACAGCAATGTTAATATTTGGTTACATGTCCCTTGGCAAGTTTCACTGCAATAAGGTGCTCTTGGTAGCCATCCACAAGCTTCTGGCAAGCTTCTGGTTGAATTTTTGACCACTCCTCTTGACACAATTGGCACAGTTCAGCTAAATTGGTGGGTTTTTCTCTCATGGATTTGTTTCTTCAGCATTGTCCACACATTTAAAGGCCTACTGAAATTATTATTTTTTATTTAAACGGGGATTGCAGATCCATTCTATGTGTCATACTTGATCATTTCGCGATATGGCCATATTTTTGCTGAAAGGATTTAGTATAGAACAACGACGATGAAGTTCTCAACTTACCTTATTTTCCTATCGTTTACACTAGCAGCGAGAGAGATTCGGACAGAGAAAGCGACGATTACCCCATTAATTTGAGCAAGGATGAAAGATTCGTGGATGAGGAACGTAAGAGTGAAGGACTAGAATGCAGTGCAAGACATATCTTTTTTCGCTCTGACCGTAACTTAGGTACAAGCTGGCTCATTGGATTCCACACTCTCTCCTTTTTCTATTGTGGATCACGGATTTGTATTTTAAACCACCTCGGACACTATATCCTCTTGAAAATGAGAGTCGAGAACGCAAAATGGACATTCACAGTGACTTTTAGCTCCATGACAATAGATCGACGAAGCTCTTTAGCTACTGAGCTAACGTGATAGCATCGGGCTCAAATGCAGATAGAAACAAAATAAATAAACCCCTGACTGGAAGGATAGACAGAAGATCAACAATACTATTAAACCGTGGACATGTAAATACACGGTTAATAATTTCCAGCTTGGCGAAGCTTAAAAATGCTGTTGCTAACGACGCCATTGAAGCTAACTTAGCTACGGAGCTAACGTGATAGCATCGGGCTCAAATGCAGATAGAAAAAAAATACATAAACCCCTGACTGGAAGGATAGACAGGAAATCAACAATACTATTAAACCATGAACATGTAAATACACGGTTAATGCTTTCCAGCTTGGCGAAGCTTAAAAATGCTGATGCTAATGATGCCATTGAAGCTAACTTAGCAACGGGACCTCACAGAGCTATGATAAAAACATTAGCGCTCCACCTACGCCAGCCAGCTCTCATCTGCTCATCAACACCCGTGCTCACCTGCGTTCCAGCGATCGACGGAAGGACGAAGGACTTCACCACGATCATCCGTGCGGTCGGTGGCTAGCGTCGGATAGCGCGTCTGCTATCCGAGTCACAGTCTTCCTGGTTGTGTTGCTGTAGTCCGTCGCTAATACACCGATCCCACCTACAACTTTCTTCTTTGCAGTTTTCATTGTTCATTAAACAAATTGCAAAAGATTCACCAACACAGATGTCCAGAATACTGTGCAATTATGAGATGAAAACAGAGCTATTTTGTATTGTATTCAATGGGGTACCGATACTTGCGTTTCACCGGTTACGTCACGCGCATACGGCATCATCCAAAGACGTTTTCAACCGGAAGTTTAGCGGGAAATTTAAAATTGCACTTCATAAGTTAACCCGGCCGTATTGGCATGTGTTGCAATGTTAAGATTTCATCATTGATATATAAACGATCAGACTGCGTGGTCAGTAGTAGTGGGTTTCAGTAGGCCTTTAAGTCAGGACTTTGGGAAGGCCATTCTAAAACCTTCATTTTAGCCTGATTTAGCCATTCCTTTACCACTTTTGACATGTGTTTGGGGTCATTGTGCTGTTGGAACACCCAACTGCGCCCAAGACCCAACCTCCGGGCTAATGATTTTAGGTTGTCCCATAATAAATTCATAAAAGAACCAAACTTCATGAATGTTTTTTGTGACCAACAAGTATGTGCTCCAATCACTCTATCACAAAAAAAATAAGAGCTGTAGAAATATTTGGAAACTCAAGACAGCCATGACGTTATGTTCTTTACAAGTGTATGTAAACTTTTGACCACGACTGTACATACACACAATGATATAGATATATAGAATAGAATAGAATAGAATAGAAAGTACTTTATTGATCCCTGGGGGAAATTCAGCACCACAGTTCTCTCACAATAAACAATAAACACTTGGGTATTTTTTACATGTGAATAGTATAAATACAGTCTATTATACAGCATTATTCTCATGTGAATAATATAAATACAGTAGTATATATTTCAAATATGCATCATATATATATATATACATATATATATATATATATATATATATATATATATATATATATATATATATATATATATATATATATATATATATATATATATATATATATATATATATATATATATATATATATGTATGTATACAATGTATATACTTTTGTAGATCTGGAGAGCTGAACCTCTGCGCACAAAATTCCTCATACAATCTGTGTACGATGTCCTCCCATGCCCCACCAACCTGCACATCTGGGGCCTAGCAGACACTCCAGAGTGCAAACTGTGCCAGAGGAGGGGCACCTTGGAGCACATCCTGAGCTGTTGCCCAAAGGCACTACGGGAGGGGCAGTATCGCTGGCGCCACGACCAAGTTTTAAAAGCCCTGGCGAATTCTATCTGCGCAGCGATACAAAACAGCAAGTCCCAGGCCGCCCCGAAGCAGTCAATCACCTTCATCAGAGCAGGACACAAGGCAAGCCGCCAGCCCAACTTCTCAGGAGGGCTCCTGGCCACCGCTCGTGACTGGCAGCTCCATGTTGACCTGGGAAGGCAACTCAAGTTCCCGGCCAATATCGCTACCACGTCACTCCGCCCAGACATGGTGTTAACATCGGAGTCAACCAAGCAAGTGGTGCTACTGGAGCTGACTGTTCCCTGGGAGGAGCGAATTGACGAAGCAAATGAGCGAAAGAGGGCCAAATACGCTAAGCTCACTGCAGAGTGTCGGAGTAACGGCTGGAGAGCCCGCTGTGAACCAGTCGAAATTGGGTGCAGGGGTTTTGCTGGTCACTCACTACAGCGTGTGTTCAGAATCCTTGGCATTAGAGAACTGCAGTCTAGAAAAGCCACCAAGAACATCCTAGAGGCCGTAGAAAAGGCTTCCCGGTGGCTGTGGATTCGTATGGGGGATCCGTGGTGCACTACTTGGACACAGGCCGGGGTCTGATCACCCCCGGCTGGGTTGCCCGGGCGAGGGTGTCTGATGATTAAAGACCCGAAACACCCTATGACCCCGGGTTTATCACTGATGACGTGTCCAAGCATCACCGTGAGCTGTATTTAAGTTCTATCACATCTGGCTGAGCCAGTGACCTCCAGGAAAGGCTGGATGACGTCCACGAAAAGAATGGTGACAACTGGAGAGACAGTGGACAGCCCGGAGAGACGGCAACCGGGGTAGGGAAGGCCAGCCTCCCGACCTACGGCTCCCGCGAGGGGGCACCCAAATCTTGCTACGAAGAACCCTACAGGAAAATACCCCCAGGGATGCCCGAGAAGGGGGGAGGATGAGTATCCCAACCAGACAGATTTAATGGTTATGACCCAAGCAAATGGACAACGGATTACGAGCGCAGTCTGCATATGCGGCAAGGTCTGCAAGAACTCGAGAGGTCTGAAGATCCACCAGACTAAGATGGCCTGCCTTGGGAGGGAACAAGTGAAGCGACGCTCAGAAACGGCAGCCGATGCAACAGTTCCTGTTGTGCTTGCTGCAGAACCTGGTCAGACGGAGGAGGAGCCAAGTCCGGAGTCTCCCCACAGTACCCGGAAGCTCCAAGAAACACGTTTCCCCCCACCAAGCAGAAAATCGGAACACCGCCGGGTGAAGTGGCCTGTCGCTAACAACAAGGAGTGGACCAAGCTGGATGAGGACGTAGATGAAACCCTGGAATCCATTTCAAAGGGTGACGCTGACCAGAAACTCCAAACCATGTGCTCCCTCATAATGAGCACAGGAGGTGAGCGTTTTGGAGTGGAACAGAAGCAAGGAGCAGCTAGAAACCCAGCAAAACTCAAATCCTTAAGACGTCAGTTTAAGGCAGCCAAGAAAGAGGAGAGAACTCCTCTGTCGGAACTCACTAACATTGTAAGAAAGAAGCTCATCACGTTGAAGAGGGCCGAATGGCACCAAAGGAGGGCAAAGGAAAGGGCACGGAAGCGAAGCGCCTTCATTTTCAACCCCTTCACCTTCACTAAGAGGCTTTTGGGCCAGAAGCGAAGTGGTCACCTCGCTTGCCCTGTAGAAGAGATTGACCATCATCTCAATGCCACCTTCAGTGACTTTTCAAGAGATCCAGAGCTTGGCCCTTTTGAGGCACTGGTGACTCCAGCAGATCCAGTGTCCCAATTCAACAGTGACGAACCCACCCTGGCAGAGGTTAAAGGCCTACTGAAACCCACTACTACCGACCACGCAGTCTGATAGTTTATATATCAATGATGAAATCCATTGCAACACATGCCAATACGGCCGGGTTAACTTATAAAGTGCAATTTTAAATTTCCCGGCAAACTTCCGGCTGAAAACGTTTCGATATGATGACGTTTGCGCGTAACGTCAACGGTTGAAGCGGAAGTATTCCATTGAATCCAATACAAAAAGCTCTGTTTTTATCTCAAAATTCCACAGTATTCTGGACATCTGTGTTGGTGAATCTTTTGCAATTTGTTTAATGAACAATGGAGACTGCAAAGAAGAAAGTTGTAGGTGGGATCGGTGTATTAGCGGCGGACTACAGCAACACAACCAGTAGGACTTTGAGGATAGCCGAACGACCTCACCTTGACTTCCTCCGTCTCCAGGCCCCCAACCGCATGGGTGATCGGGTGAAGTCCTTCGTCGTACCGTCGATCGCTGGAACGCAGGTGAGCATGGGTCGTGATGAGCAGATGAGAGCTGGCGTAGGTGCAGAGCTAATGTTTTTAGCATAGCTCTGTCGAGGTTCCGTAGCTAAGTTAGCTTCAATGGCGTCGTTAACAACAGCATTGCTAAGCTTCGCCAAGCTGGAAAGCATTAACCGTGTAGTTACATGTCCAGAGTTTGGTAGTATTGTTGATCTTCTGGCTATCCTTCCAGTCAGGGACTTATTTGTTTTGTTTCTATATGCAGTAAAGCCCGATGCTATCACGTTAGCGGAGTAGCTAAAGTACTTCACCGATGTATTGTCGTGGAGATAAAAGTCACTGTGAATGTCCATTTCGCGTTCTCGACTCTCATTTTCAAGAGGATATAGTATCCGAGGTGGTTTAAAATACAAATCCGTGATCCACAATAGAAAAAGGAGAGAGTGTGGAACCCAATGAGCCAGCTTGTACCTAAGTTACTGTCAGAGCGAAAAAAGATACGTTCTGCACTGCACACTAGTCCTTCACTTTCACGTTCCTCATCCACGAATCTTTCATCCTCGCTCAAATTAATGGGGTAATCGTCGCTTTCTCGGTCCAAATCTCTCTCGCTGCTGGTGTAAACAATAGGAAAATGTGAGCAGTCCTTCCTCCGGTGTCGTCACGCTACTTCCGGTAGGGGCAAGGCTTTTTTTTATCAGAGACCAAAAATTGCGAACTTTATCGTCGTCGTTCTATACTAAATCCTTTCAGCAAAAATATGGCAATATTGCAAAATGATCAAGTATGACACATAGAATGGATCTGCTATCCCCGTTTAAATAAAACAAATAATTTCAGTAGGCTTTTAAGGAAGTTGTGAAAGCTGCAAGATCTGGTTCGGTTCCCGGCCCCAGCGGCGTACCCTACAAGGTCTACAAGCAGTGTCCACGGCTCCTCAAGCGTCTTTGGAAGATCTTGAAGGTGATTTTGCGTAGAGGGAAAGTCTCTGCCCAGTGGAGATACGCGGAAGGCGTCTGGATCCCGAAGGAAGAGAACTCCAGCAACATCGAGCAGTTTTGTATAATCTCGCTGCTCAGCGTTGAGAGCAAAATTTTCTTTAAGATCCTGTCCCAACGACTAACCGAGTTCCTCTTGAAGAACGCCTACATAGACACCTCTGTCCAGAAGGGGGGAGTACCTGGAGTTCCTGGGTGCCTGGAGCATACAGGAGTGGTGACGCAGTTGATCCGGGAGGCAAGGGAGAGCAAAGGAGATTTGGCAACTCTCTGGCTTGACTTAACCAACGCCTACGGATCTATCCCGCACAAACTTGTTGAAATAGCACTGACAAGACACCATGTTCATGGGAAGATCTGCAACCTCATCATGGACTACTACAACAACTTCAAAGCAAGAGTCTCCTCAAGCCAAGTAACATCTGCCTGGCACCGCCTGGAGAAGGGCATAATCACTGGTTGTACAATCTCAGTGTCACTCTTCTCCTTGGCAATGAACATGATTGTCAAGTCTGCGGAGGTTGAATGCAGAGGGCCAAAATCAAGATCTGGGACCCGGCAGCCCCCCTTAAGAGCTTTTATGGATGACTTCACAGTGATGACCACATCGGTGCCTGGGTGCAGGTGGCTCCTCCAGGGGCTTGAACGGCTCATCACATGGGCAAAGATGAGCTTCAAGCCAGCAAAGTCCAGGTCTCTGGTCCTAAAGAAAGGTAAAGTGGCCGACCATTTCCGCTTTACAGTTGGAGGGTCCTTGATTCCAACGGTGACCGAAAGACCTGTCAAGAGCCTGGGCAAGATCTTTGATAGCTCCCTGAAGGACGCAGTGGCTTTGCAGCAGACAAAGAGCGACCTGACCTCATGGCTCACAGCCATCGACAGATCTGGTCTCCCAGGAAAGTTTAAAGCCTGGATGTACCAACACGGAGTCTTGCCTAGAATACTCTGGCCTCTGATAATCTACGAGGTACCAATGACAACGGTTGAGGTACTAGAGAAGACCATCAGCCAGTTCCTAAGGAGATGGCTGGGGCTCCCTCGGTCGTTAAGCAGCATTGCTCTTTATGGCCATTCCACCAAGCTGCAGCTCCCTCTCAGAGGACTGTTGGAGGAATTCAAGGTCACCCGCTCCAGAGAGGTAATGATGTACAGGGACTCCGCAGATGTCAAGGTCACCTCGGCAGAAATCGTTGTTAAGACCTGGGGGAAGTAGCAGGCACAAGAAGCCGTAAGCAGAGCAGAGGCGCGGCTGAGGCACAAAACCTTGTTGGGTACTGTGGCAAGGGGGAGGGCAGGCCTTGGCAGCTTTCAAAGCCACGCTTGGACCGGGCCCGTGGCAAGGAGAAGCGCCAACTGGTCCAAGAGGAAATCCGTGCAGAGGTGGAGGCAGAACGTTGCTGCCGGATGGTCAGCATGTCCAAACAAGGGGCGTGGACAAGGTGGGAGCATGTAGAACCTTGAAAACTCACCTGGGCAGAGCTCTGGAGAGCTGAACCTCTGCGCACAAAATTCCTCATACAGTCTGTGTACGATGTCCTCCCATGCCCCCGCCAACCTGCACATCTGGGGCCCAGCAGACACTCCGGAGTGCAAACTGTGCCAAAGGTGGGGCACCTTGGAGCACATCCTGAGCAGTTGCCCAAAGGCACTAGGGGAGGGGCAGTATCGCTGGCGCCACGACCAAGTTTTAAAAGCCCTGGCGGATTCTATCTGCGCAGCGATACAAAACAGCAAGTCTCAGGCCGCCCCGAAGCAGTCAATCACCTTCATCAGAGCAGGACACAAGGCAAGCCGCCAGCCCAACTTCTCAGGAGGGCTCCTGGCCACCGCTCGTGACTGGCAGCTTCATGTTGACCTGGGAAGGCAACTCAAGTTCCCGGCCAATATCGCTACCACGTCACTCCGCCCAGACATGGTGTTAACATCGGAGTCAACCAAGCAAGTGGTGCTACTGGAGCTGACTGTCCCCTGGGAGGAGCGAATTGACGAAGCAAATGAGCGAAAGAGGGCCAAATACGCTGAGCTCACTGCAGAGTGTCGGAGTAACGGCTGGAGAGCCCGCTGTGAACCAGTCGAAATTGGGTGCAGGGGTTTTGCTGGTCACTCACTACAGCAGACCTGGGCATTCTGCGGCCCGCGGGCCGCATCCGGCCCTTTGTGCGTCCCTGTCCGGCCCGCGTGAGGCCAATTATAAATTACAAAATAAATTTTAAAAAGTATCTATGTCAAGTGTGCAATACAACGGTGCTGCTTTTGTTTTGAAAATCGTTATTTGTATTACTTGCGTGTGGACGTATGCGTGATTGTGAGTGAATGTGAACAACTGCAATTACAAAATAAAGTTGAAAAAACATCTATGTCCTGCGCGCAATACAACTGTGCTGCTTTTATTTTGAAAAGTATTATTTATGGGCGTGTGTCCGTGTGTAACCTGCGAGTGAAGGTGCACATGCAGCAACAAGTGATGCACGGTTTACACCCGAGACGCCAAAAAAAGAAAAGTTGATGAGGAATGCCGTGTTTTCAACAACACATGAACTGCAAAGCAACGTCCCCTCACCTAAGGTGCGTGCCTGCGCAATTGCGCACTGCTCAAGCGTCCGCTGCGCGCAGCAAGTATATGCCGCGCACCAAATCAAATCCCATCTGAATTCTAAACAAAATAAACATATTTATTCTATGGAATTTTGCAATGCAACTTTGAGTGACAGTGACAACAAGCGGCCCTAATGGTGTTCGTCAACACCGTTCAATTGAACACCGTTCAATTATTGTAACGTCTATCGAGATGCTTCGAGGACAGGAATTATATCGATCACTTTATTGAACAAAACTGTTTATATTCGGACATAACCACACCAAAAACATGAGTAAAACAATTCTATCTCGAAAAACTAGTCATTTTCTGCCGTACAAACCAGGCCAAAACCAACTTGTCATCTGTCACCAACACGCATAGCACTAAACCACTGGTGCGTTTAAGGCCACACAAAAAGTCGGACAACTTAAACACCACACAAAGTTACACTATGACTCCTCAGTCATACGTGTGCTTATTTTACTGTCATTTATTATTAATGTTAATTTATATAAGTCATGGAATGCTGTTACACACACTATGTTGAAGTATTACTATTTTTATTATTATTATTATTATTTATCTTACGGTATATATCAAAAATAATATTGAGCAAAATTTAATTGAAATATTGTCGATGTGGCCCTCCAGCAGTGCTCGGGTAGCTCATGCGGCCCCCGGTAAAAATTAATTGCCCACCCCTGCACTACAGCATGTGTTCAGAATCCTTGGCATTAGAGGACTGCAGTCTAGAAAAGCCACCAAGAACATCCTAGAGGCCGCAGAAAAGGCCTCCTGGTGGCTGTGGATCCGTAGGGGGGATCCGTGGTGCGCTACTTGGACGCAGGCCGGGTCTGATCACCCTTGGCTGGTCTAGTCTCCCGGGTAAATCGGGAGGGTCGGCAAGTATGCAGCTGAGCCGTATCAGAGTGGTCAAAGAGCCGCATGCGGCTCCGGAGCCGCGGGTTGCCAACCCCTGCTGTAGGTAAAGGCTGCACCGGAACTACAGAATTTCCCTATTGTGGGATAGATAAAGTCTACCCTGTCCTATCCTAAAACAGTGCCAATATCTTTGTGCGTAAAAAACACGCTCTTCATGTGCGTGCAGACTCAATTTGTGCTTGTGAGGACGCCACCATTTTAGCACTTAGGAGCGGGCATTGAATACACTAGCAACTTCCCTCTTTTCTGGATTTCCCAAGAAGCAAAGGTTTAAAAGTCTTTAATTCAGTGTGTTAAATATATTAGGTTGGTTTGGTTTGTCTTTCATTTACTCAGATATAAATTAATTAAAGGCCTACTGAAACCCACTACTACTGACCACGCAGTCTGATAGTTTATATATCAATGATGAAATCTTAACATTACAACACATGCCAATACGGCCGGGTTAGATTAGTAAAGTGCAATTTTAAATTTCCCGCGAAATATTCTGCTGAAAACGTCTCGGTATGATGACGTTTGCGCGTGACGTCACGGATTGTGCGGACATATTGGGACACCATTGTGGCCAGCTATTAAGCTGGCCACAATGCAGCTATTTTTTTCATCGCAAAATTCCACAGTATTCTGGACATCTGTGTTGGTGAATCTTTTGCAATTTGTTTAATTAACAATGAAGACAGCAAAGAAGAAAGCTGTAGGTGGGATCGGTGTATTAGCGGCTGGCTGCAGCAACACAACCAGGAGGACTTTGAGTTGGATAGCAGACGCGCTACTGTGAGTACGCAGCTTTGGCTTCCAAACATTTGATCGCTTGCCCGTATGTGCATGCCGCTATGTGCATGTCACGTACGTAACTTTGGGGAAATATATGTGCTGTATGAACTTTACGGAGGTGAACGGTACTTTGGGCTGTGGGATTGAGTGTGTTGTGCGGGTGTTTGAGTTGTATTGGTGGGTTATATGGACGGGAGGGGGGAGGTGTTTGTTATGCGGATGAATTTGTGGCATATTAAATATTAGCCTGGTTGTGTTGTGGCTAATAGAGTATATATATGTCTTGTGTTTATTTACTGTTTTAGTCATTCCCAGTCAAGTTATCCTGAACTTACCAAAGAATATGGTAAAGCGTAAGGCTACTACTACATTGCAGTAGTAGCCAGTTGTGGCAGGTGTTTTTCACAGAGGTTTATGGCAACAAGTAGTCATCATACTTGCAAAAGAAACATGTCTCCTGACACGTAGAAGTCATTTCGAAAATGTGACCGCGTGCGTGTGTCATAATTACGCCGGTCAGCTGGATAAAATAATACAGACAGCAGTATTATTAGTCCAGAATTTTCACGGCGCTTAGACCGACCCAATTAGGAACAGGTAGCTAAAAATACACTCATTATGACATGTATCATATGTCTCTTGTTTATTTTGGTTAATTTGTACCGGACATGAGCGTGGCAAACAAATTTCCGCCAAGTAGGATAATTATTAGAAAATCAAATTTTTTCATAGAGCATTATAAAAACTTTTTACGACCTCCTTAATACGTTTTTTTAAACATAATTAGAGCACTCTAAACATGAAACAACACTCATATAGTCACCTTTACACTTGTTCCACGCAATATAGTAGGCTTGAGTGTGTTCTATTGTAGTTTACAGTACTCGCCGGTAGCCCGTAAAATCGTCCTAGCATCATTACTATGGCTGTTCCCCGGCCACTGCAACATGGCCACGATGTGGACAACAAACTCCAAGGTGCTTGGTGACTCGTCTGTGCTGCAGTGACGTATCTTAACATAATAACTCGAATATGACTCAAAAGCGCAGAGTCCAATTATTACAATACTTTCTATAGTTCAAGACGTACTGTAATTTAAAAACAACACTGTACATCATAATGGCAGCCAAGGTTTTGATATTAAAGGTTTTAATAATTTTTTTGGAAACATCTGGCGGCCTACATTGAAAATCGTAATGGGCCGGATGCGGCCCGTGGGCCGTAATTTGCCCAGGTTTGACCTATGCAATACACTTTTTACATATATTGGTGTACACACAGGCCCCCTCCCCGCCTCCGGCTTCATCTGTACTTGGGAATTTAATGTTTAGATCTGCGCTATTAGTCCTCCATGGAGACTAGAACATGCGTTCAAACTCGGCTTTGACGATTGATTGATGGACGTTTATACATGCAACATGCAAGACAGATTTGGTTTCCAATTGAATAGTCTATGTATGTTATCCAACCATTAAAACGTCAAACACAATCTGATTGAGGTCTTATTGTGTGCTTTAAAAATCTTATTGCAAACCAAATTCATGCAACATTTGGGATAATTTTGCAACAGCTGCAAGGTGCCGGAAGCAGTGCTGGATTTTGTCCTGTTAATGGGGTACAAAACTAGTCTGCAGCACAGCAGACCAGACTAACACATTGTTATGCTGTCAACATTGCAATGTTGAATATTCTCTTGTCTTCTGAGGCCCCGTTTACACTAAGCCGTATAAGGTTATCCAGGGTAAATACCACCTAACCTTATCCGTGTCCACACACAACAATGCCACCATTTAAGACCCCCGCCCCTCTCCGTCCGCCAGCGCAACGCGACTTAGTACGCATGCGCAAAAAAAAATAAAAATCCACCTGAGCGTCCATCTGCTCCAAGCTCTCCCGTAGATGACTTTACTTCAATGTGAAGTTGTTATTTGAAAGAGCCATACTGTAAATATTTTGCTGTGCATTTTACATTTGTTTGCGGTGTTTTGTGTGCAAGTTTTTATATTAAAATGTATCTCATTTGAATCACACCTGAGCCATCATACATGATTCAAATCTTTAATCGACATGAGAAAGTAGATAATGCGATAATAATAATATTTATTTTATTTTATTTTTTTTAATTATTTTTAAAATCGTATTATTTATTTGTGGGTGGCGTCGCGCGGGTCTCGCATCCTGGTGGGTGGGATCCGTGCCCGTTTGGCCCGACCCTGCGCTGTGGGGTCTCTGTTGGTGACTTGATGCGGTGGCGGTGCGGCCCCCATGTCTGGTTTGGATGCTGTGTCTCGGTTGTTTGGGTGGTGGTGTGTTTGTGCGGGTTTGGGTTGGGGTGGTGGGGTCTTTTGGTGGGGGAGGTGTTAGTGTCTCTTGTTTACATGTTGGCGTTTGGGCTGACTGGCGGGCTGGCGCTGGCTGGTCTCCGTGATCCTGTTGGCGTGTGGTTGCCGTTGGCAGTTTTTTCGATCGCTTTGATGTGATTGAGTGGTGCTGGCTGTCTGGGGATATTGCAGCTGCTGTTTCTGCTGCCATTTGTTTGTGGTGTGGGCGCCCGTGGCTGCTGGGTCTGGTGCAGGGGGGTGGCTGATGTTGTGACTGGTGGCAGCGCGTGTGCGTGGTGGTTGTCGGGGCTGATGAACTTGCCGGCCTCATACTCGTTTATTGTCGTGTTGGTTGGCTTGTCGGATGTAGGTATGTATGTATATGTGTGTGTGTGTTTATAGATGTGTGTGTGTATATGTATATATGCATGTGTGTATATGTATGTATATGTGTGTGTATGTGTATGTATGTATGTATGTATGTATATATATGTGTATGTGTATGTATGTGTATATATATGTATGTATGTGTGTGTATGTATGTATATGTGTACACGTACATGTGTATGTACAGTATATGTATATATGTATGTATGTATATTTCTGGGGGTACGCTCTGGTCCTGCTTGTCAGGCGTGTGTCGGCGCCTCAGGCTACTGCATCCGGACTGCGTGTCTGGAGCTCCTGGGTCCCACCGTCCATCCCTTCCGGGTGCCCGTCTCGGTTGGGGCCTGCTGGGTCTAGTCCCTGCGTCTATTGTGGTAGCTTGGTGCTGCAAGGTATTCCGAGGTGCTGCGAGTTGGCTAGCTGCTGGGGTAGTGACCTTGTGGGTCAGCATGTCCGTGATCTTCTTTTTATTTTTATTATTTATTTTTATTTTGGGTTTTTTTAATTAATTAATTAATGTATTTAGTATTATTATTATTTTTTAATTATTTGTTTATTTTTTATTAATATATATTTTTTCCCCCTCCCACAGGGGGGGCTCGACAGGGCGGTTGCTGGTTGTTCCATCTCCATCGTTGGGGTCCCTTACATTCACTATACAAACATACATATACACTTACTGTACATATACATTCACTGTACAAACATACATATACACATTCTGTACAAATACACATGCATACATACACAAGTACTTATGCATACATACACTCATGCACATAATCACGTTTCATCAAACATATTAACGTTGTTGCCCTAGGGCAGGGGTCGGCAACCCGCGGCTCCGGAGCCGAATGCCGCTCTTTGATCACTCTGAGGCGGCTCAGTTGCATTCTGGCCGACCCTCCCGATTTTCCCAGAAGACTTACGGATCTCAGTGCCTCTCCTAGAAATCTCCTGGGGGCTAATATTCTCCGATATTCACCTTAGCAACTAAATTAAGGGCGTGTCCTAATGGCACTGCATTTATTGCCCTCAATAGCCTGTACAAATGGCGTGCCAGCCTTGCCACATGTTGTATGTAGCCTTTACTTGCACAAGTAGGAGACAGCAAGGCATACTTGGTCAACAGCAACACAGCTTACACTGACGGTAACCGTATCAAACAACTTTAACACTGTTACGTTACAAATATGCGCCACACTGTGAACCCACACCAAAAAAGAATGACAAACACATTTCTGGAGAACCTCCGCACCGTAACACAACATAAACACAACACAACAAATACCCAGAATCCCATGCAGTCCTAACTCCACCAAACCCCCCCACAGATCAACCCCCCCCCCCCTCCGTGCGTCGGTTGAGGTGGGCGGGGTTTGGTGGTAGCGGGTGTATAATGTAGACCTGAAGAGTTAGGGCTGCATGGGATTCTGGGTATTTGTTTTGTTGTGTTTATGTTGTGTTACAGTGAGGATGTTCTCCAGAAATGTGTTTGTCATTCTTTTTTGGTGTTGGTTCACAGTGTGGCGCATATTTGTAACGTAACAGTGTTAAAGTTGTTTGATACGGCCACCGTCAGTGTAAGCTGTGTGGCTGTTGAACAAGTATGCCTTGCTGTCTCCTACGTGTTAAAGCAGAAGCTGCATTCAACACGTGGCCGAGCAGGTACGCTGTTTGAGCAGGCTCTAGAGGGCGCTAAAAGCAGTGCCAACACACCCTGAAAGTTGGGAGTCTCCCGGAAAAATTTGGAGGGTTGGGGTTGACAAGTACGACGCCATCAAGCGCCGTTCATCAAAACTCGCGGGCCGCACTAAGGGTTGGCAAGTACGACGCCATCAAGCGCCGTTCATCAAAACTCGCGGGCCGCACTAAGGGTTGGCAAGTACGACGCCATCAAGCGCCGTTCATCAAAACTCGCGGGCCGCACTAACGTTACATTTTCATAATAAGGTGCGGGCCGAGACCCCTGGTTAAAACATAGCACAAAGCAAAATAAGCTTAGTATGCAGTGTTATTTCATTTTAAATTTTCAAAGAGTTTTGTGGCTCTCATTGTTTTCTTTCATTTGTGAAACTTGTCAAAATGGCTCTTTGGGTGGTAAAGGTTGCCGACCCCTGCCCTAGGGTAAACTGGGTAACACATGGCACACTGACAAAGCTTAACCTATTGTTACTATAACAATCTACAAGGTTAATATATGTTGCTTCTCTTTCTTCCCCTCCATTTTTCTGCATTCTTTCATATCTCAAGTTATCATTACGTATATGTATTGTTGCATTTGAACAACTGTATTGTTGATAATAAAGGTACATTATTGGTATTGTTCATTATCATTAGCGCTATTTCTTTTAGTATCTGTATTGCTCCATTTGTAGTGTAATAATGCTCATTGTCATTTCTGTATTATTTATAATTTTTCGCTAACTGCTTATTTGCTATCACTTTTACCATCATATTTGTACATGCCGTATTTGCTGATGTTGCTCTATTGTTGTTGTTGTTGTGTTTGCTGTTGTTGTTTTTGTCTCTTTGTCTTATCCCCCTCTTGTCCCCACTATTTCCCCCTCTGTCTTCCTTTTTTTCTCTTTCTATCCCCTCCTGCTCCGGCCCGACTGCACCAAATGATAATATAAATACATTTAATACAGTCAAATACAAATAAGGCAACAAGAGAAGTATCCTACACTTATCTTTTGTAAAGTAAATCTGAACAGCCGATATGGGCATCTACATCAACTATATGATTTGCCTGAGAAGCTGGACAGGACAAAAAAAACAAACAAACAAACAAAAAAAGATAATGCGATAAAGAACATTTTATAACAATTACAAGAATTAGTCTAGGGATCTAAATATCTGGTCAGGACACCTCACTCTTTTTCACATTCATTTTCCATTTTTGTAATCCAGCCTGTGCTTGGAGGCAGAAAATAGCGGTCATACTCCAAGGCGGCAACCGTGCACGGACTGCTCGTTAAGTGGCTCCTTCATGGCTTCACAGTAGTTATGGAGTACAAAGCAAGCATACACAACAAATGGTAGGTCAGTCTGGTTAATGTCCATGGGGCGGCGCAGTGAACCAAAGCGTGCCTTCAGTCATCAAAACTTGCACAGAGAATACCCAAAGTATTGTTGTTGTGGGTTGACTCCACCGTTGGGGTATTCTTTCGTGAGAAATGGCGTCAGGGGATAAGCTGGGTCACCAAAAAAAAAAACAGGGACCGGATCTTCATCTTCCAGCAGTTGTTTGGGACACGAGGGGATGGTTCCATCTTTCAGCTGTGCGCTAATTAGTTAGCAAAGATGCGGGCATCATGCATGCTGCCTGGCCATTTCACAGTCACATTCATAAAGCAATATTTGTAGCCACACACTGCCTGTATCACATCCACGGGAGGCAGGGACCAAGTTTTTCGCTAAGTAGAATCACAGCTAACCCGGACATTGGAAAGTTCTCTTGCCATCTGAGAAGTGTTGTATGCGAAATAGCTGCATTCGCCCGTTGCCTTCACTTAAAAGTATTCATGTGTACTTTCCACAAGCGTCTGTACATTTAGAACAGGGGTCTCAGGCCAATCGCGGCCCGCGAGACGTTATTTTGCGGCCCGCAAGTTTCATATGAATGGCGCTTGACAGCGTCAAACTTGCCAACCCTCCCGATTTTTCCGGGAGACTCCCGAATTTCAGGGCAACCATTCTCTCAAATGTCTTCACCCAAACAACAATATAGACTTAGACTTAGACTTAGACAAACTTTAATGATCCACAAGGGAAATTGTTCAACACAGTAGCTCAGTTACATATTAAGGGCGTGCCGTGATGTCACTGCCTTTAGCGCCCCCTACAACCTGTACAAACAGCGTGCCAGCCCAGTCACATGTTGAAATGACGCGGCTGTGGCACGTTCTTCCTGGCGTCATTTCTTGTGTGGGCGCGGTCTTTCTGGCGTCACTTCCTCTACGAACTCCGTTTGTAAACGATCAATGAGTCCATACAAGGCTAAGTGCCGGAGATTCAAGAAATACACGGCGGACTTACCCGTGTTAAAATTTGTCCGAGGAGGGGGACCTTAAACGCTGGTTTAATGTGGCTGAAATGGGGCTTAGGTTAAATAATTATTCGTTTAAGGGGTTAAACGACTTAGTGTAGACATAGCCTAAATTGACATAGTCATAAGGCCTTGTTACATGTAAACAAGAACGAATAGGGTGCTCTAGTGTGCATGGAGGTGTCAGGTCACTTTAGGCAGGTCTGCATAGTCGCACAATGGAGGCCCATTTACACCCCATTAGAGATGCAGGTTAGCAGATGTGTGGGAATTTCTGTAGCATACGATACCATCCTCACCCACTCGCCAGTGCACACACACTCCCACACTCCGGAGAACCTCCTTTGTGAGTTGTGAAAGTTGCATCTGCATCTCAATGCTTGCAGAGGAAACACTTGTTTGCACTGCTGATCCCCGCGATTCTAGTTTGACACTTTTTGTATGTCTTTGTCCCCCACTCGCTCCACCCTCTTCCTCTTTGTATGAATGAGAGTTTAGTGTTTTCAAAATCCATCTCCTAACTTTACCTGTCATGTATTCATTTGTTTTTATCGTGTGTGCCTTTTAATCCCTTTTTGTCAATTTCCCTTTCCCCCCCTGAGTTGTTTCTGTGTTGTCCTGTTACCCTTGCTGAGGACTGAATCAGCACGAGTGGGAGAGGGGGGGTGCTAGATCAATCAATGTGTCCAATGTTTGCTCAGATGCAGGTACTGAGAGAGGGGATGGGTGAATACATTTATGGATTGATGGGTGTCCGGTGATTGATAGTGGTTATTGATTGGCCCTTTTTTGCGGTGAATTGGCAGTTTTGCTTGGGGCGTAATCGAACGAGATACAATATCAGTGGGGTTTAAAAGGAGAGCTGTACTTTTTTTTTTTTAGAATTGTGCCTATCTTTTACAACCCTTATGTAAGACATAACTCATATGTTTTATTTTTTTATGCACTCGAACTAAATGTAATCAAAAGTCTGCTTACAATGGTGCCTATGAGATTTGCTCTATTCTACCCTTAAAAACATCTAAACACTTTTATTAAGGTTTTAGCACACGCTGTAAGAATATACGTAATGTAGTAACAGGCACATTTATAATAAGATGTTATATTTACGCCTTTTGCTCATTTTAGGCATACACGGCGCATAAATTTCAAAAACGCATCACGGCGGTCACTTTTTTCTTCATCATCATCACTGATTCCTCCTCACTATAGACTTCATTCATGAGAGCCAACAGACATGATCAAACATAATTTACTGTACAATGTCTGCTGTCATTAGGAAGCCGACTGATAGAATCCTGTTGTATCCTGTTTAGAATAAGAATGACTCATAATCCTCGCGAAGAAAAGGGGGTTTGACCCAAGCGTCTTTTCGTGTCTTTCTTGTCATTTCCAGGTCTATATTTACTGTCAAAGTGTACCAACCTGTCGGATTACATCCTCATCCTTCTACTATACAGGTGAGATGAATTATTTATGATCAACAATAAACTTCCACGAGTTTCGACACGAGAAAGCAGCTCACCAGCAGATTATGTCAACATAGCCACACAAGCTAGTGATCACAGCGCTGCTATAAGTCTGCGTTAGCGCTTATAATAACAATGTCACTAATACTTAATATTCAAGTCACAAAATGTAAATGGAGTATTACTAGCGCTCTTTGGATGTTTTATTATTGAGCTCTATGGGTGGAATAGAGTACCTCCCATTGGCTTCATTGTAAGCAGACTTTTATTTACGTTTATTTACGAATTAGAATGCTTTAATAAAAAATACATCCGTCGTCATGTCTTTTTTAAAATGATTGTGAAAATTCCCAAAAAAGTTAAATTCCCCCTTGATGGCAGTCTTTTTGTTTCCAACGAAACATCTCAGTAGTAATATCAGAACTACCATTAAAGCGTACATAGTGTTAAATGTTAAAACACTTTTCCGTGGATCTATGGATAATATAGATCGAGCAAAGATTTTGTTGTGCATGAAACAAAGGTACAGTTTTATTAGGATCATATTAAATGGTTTCTCATATATAACATTTGATAAATTATGCCATTTTCTTTTATGTATACATCAGCTCAAACTGTGTAGTGTGTATGTAGAAGTGGCACTAGTGACCAGCATACAAATCCTGGGCCTCCTCTATGCCAGCAAAGTGGGTAAAGTGGCATAATTGCTGGAAACGATCCATAATGAAAGTTTATTAGTTAAATCTTACTATTACTTACAGTAAACACATGCTTCTTTCTCTGTAGCGTAATGACTAATAGTAGTGAACTTGAAGCAGTAGAACTAAAAAAAAGCGGATATTTATCCTGTATTTATTTATTTCATTTATTCCAATAATTACAGGTCAGCAACTGCGGACATTGTAAACTATAATGAGCCTGATTTACTAAAGCTTTGCGTGTACTAAAACACGTACAAACCTGATAGCACACGCAAAGCTGATCTACTAAATGTGTGCAAAGTGATTGCTTCTGTTAAGTGAGCAGAATAAGGCGTGCAATCCATTTTGCGTATGTCTTCTTTAGTATGCAAAATATATGCTGATAATCACAACGGCCACAATATATTCGTTATGTGTTTTATCATTACTCATCACTGTTTTGCGACCACTAATTTGCACTTTAGTAAGCATGTGTCAGAAGGACGTGCAATCCAACAGTTAAACACATAGATGCAGGATCAGTGCTCACGCTGCACAGACAGAAGATGGACAGACAAGAATCCTCCATCCTATGTATTGGACGGTCAGAAATAAGAAATATTAGACATATTGTTTATCAGCAACATCGTTTTATAATTTTATAGCTGCTAGAGGACTTAAAGGGCTGATTAAAACAAATCCAATTCATGCGTTTTGGTGTCCTTTAGTATTTTTTAAATGACGTTCGTTTTATTCCTCATACAATATATATTAATGAAATATTGCTTATATGAAAAAAAATTCTTAAAGTATGCATTCTTTTGCGTCTTGAAAGGAGTATGTGCAGGCGTTCTCTAAGGAGTACACCTTCTGCTGTAAAAACAAAATGTTGATTTCAATGTACCGTATTTTTCGGACTATAAGGCGCATTTAAAATCATTTAAGTTTTTCAAAAATCCGCAGTGCGCCTTATAACCTGGTGCGCCTAATGTACGTATTAATTCTAGGTGTGCTGACCGGCCTCGAAGCAATTTAGTACTTGGTGTAATTTTAAGTGTGACCAGTAGATGGCAGTCACACATTAGAGATACATGTGGATTGCAAGTTGACGCCTGTTCAATAAGTTTCAGCAAATGAGTTTATTAATTTACATAGGATATAAAATACTTTGTTTTTAAATAATCATCCAAATTGGTATACACATTTTTTGTGTCTTTTCTTTTTAGTCTGTTGTACTTTAAGTTGCCTTGTCAAAGATTACATTAAGCATTAAAGAATTAAACATTTTCAAAGAATATGCAAGTGTTCACAAAAAAACAGCAATAACTAATATCGGTACATTGATGCACGCATTTACAATACTTCACTATTCCGGCCACATAATAATACGACCTAATTAAGTGAACTTTTTGCGGATTAAAAAAGTAATATAAAAGACCTAAACCCTTACTTCCAAAAAAGCTAAGAGAATAAATAAATAAAAGCTAGGAGAATTTACCTCGGGGTAAAGAGAGGTGCAAAAGACCACGGAGGCCCGCTCAACATTACGATAGTCGAGGTCTCGTATTTAAACAAAAATGTAGATCACTACTGTCACCCCAGCTTTACATGTCTGGTTTTGGGTATTTTTAAATTAATAAATAAACCTATACTTACATTTTTAAAGTCGCTCTTTCTGCTCCGCATAGCACCGCCATGTTGACAATAATTTTCAGAGTTGACCTAGCAAGGGATCTTGGGATATTAAAGGATGCAAAGTGTACACAGATGCACAACTGTTGCTAATGGGAGAAAAGGACACATTTGTTGGCCGGATTCGAAGGACACTTGGAACATTTTTTTAATTGAGACAACCTTCCTGCACTGCGATGACGTCAGCACCCCACAAATGCACACTGCGAAGCGTCCAGCCGCCGAATTGAGACACAGGTATTATCTGGCGTTCTGTTTCGTAATATTATGCAAAAACAACTTTTCTTACCCATTGGCTCCTGCTGTTGTCTATTTGGAATCTTCACATAAGTCCAGAAAATTAATGTGCGTCCGCCATTGTAGTCAGTGCCGATGCCGTAGTCAATAAGCTCCTCTTAAATTTGACTTGTTGAAACCTCCAGAGACCCTGAATAATTAAACAACAGATTTCCGGCATCCAAAAAATTACCAGTCGTTCTCAACCTTTTTTCAGTAAAAAATGGCACTGCAGCATCACTGTCTGATTTACATATCAAAACAGTGCCCATCTGTAGTGGTCTTGTTTGAAAATGTTGTAAGTAAAATTACATATGAAATAACTTAAAATTGTGAACAAAGAAACAATTACTTTAATTACGAATAAAGCTTTGTGCACATTAATTATTTATTATTTTACATGTTGTCATTCATCCAGGTCATTGTCATCTCAGGGCATTCAATCGATCGCAACTGGACTGCTTGGTGTGACTAAATCTGACCAATTTAAGTGTATGAGGAAGAACTGAAGGAGCCTACTCGAAACATCTTATTATTTTACATTTTTGTATCTCTGTTTCACTGTAATATCGCTAAAATCCATCCAATTTAGTCCACCAGCGACACTGAGGTCATTACTCATGCGTTCGTTACGTCTCGTCTCGATTACTGTAACTTATTATTTTCGGGTCTCCCTATGTCTAGCATTAAAAATGTTCAGTTGGTACAAATTGCGGCTGCTAGACTTCTAACAAGGACAAGAAAGTTTGATCATATTACGTCTATACTGGCTCACCTGCACTAGCTTCCTGTACACTACTTACGTATAAAATATTAAACGGTTGAGCTCCATCCTATCTTGCTGATTGTATTTGTACCATATGTCCCAGCAAGAAATCTGTGTTTTAAGAACTCTGGCTTATTAGTGATTCAGAGAGCCCAAAAAAAGTCTGCAGGCTATAGCACGTTTTCTATTCGGGCTCCAGTACTCTGGAATGCCCTACTAGTAACACTTAGAGATGAAACCTCAATAGAAGCATTTACGTCCCATCTTAAAACTCATTTATACACCCTAGCCTTTAAATCAGGGGTGTCAAACGTATGGGATCAGGGCCGCGGGCCTAATCCGAACAGGTTTTATACGGCACGCGGGATGAGTTTGCTAAGTATAAAAATGAGCCGAAATTTTTGAATGAAAGAAACAGCTGTTCTAAATGTGGCCAGTAGATGTCGCAATAGCAATTCTTGTATCTTTGTAGATTATGCTACATATGTAAAAAAAAACAAAAAACGCATAGATGTTAAGTGCACCAGTTGAGGAAAATGAGCAAACTACATGAATAACATCCTGTAATTTGATTTTGATATAAAATTGTTTTATCTTGATAGATTAAAAATTAACGAGTTGACTGATGAACATTATCACATAATTTATTCAGAAAGTATAAATAACGACAAATAAAGATAGAATACTATTAGCCGCAACATGTAGATGTAAAAAACACCCAACAACATTAATATTTCTACATTTTAAGAATGTGCTTGTTCTATTTTCAAGCAAAGAAAACAATCTGAAGTTAAGTTATCGTACCGTGATTTTACCTGTCCAGCCCACTTGGGAGTAGATTTTTCTCCATGTGGCCCCCGATCTAAAATGAGTTTGACACCTCGGCTTTAAATAGACCCCTTTTTTAAACCAGTTGGTCTGCCGCCTCTCTTTTCTGCTCTGCCCTCCTCTCTTGCGTGGAGAGGTTATCAGGTGGCCACGGATCAGTTGCGCTAGCTGTTCCAAGTCGGGACCCGGGGTGGACCACTCCATATGCATCAGTCGGTCATGTCACTGTGCTGCCAATTTGTCTACATGCAAGAGGATCCCCCTTCTGACTTCACTATGGACTACATGAATAATCGTATCCACTCGGCATCTATTGCACCAGTCATCCGGGGGGGGGGGGGGGGGGGGGGGGGTCACCACATCTGCAGTTCCTCCCAAGATATCCCGTTGTTCCCATTGTGTTGCATTTCTTCTTGCCCGGAGGTGCGATCTAATCGGAGGATGTCGTTGGGGTTTGTGAAGCCCTTTTGGGCATCAGTGATTAAGGACCATATAGATCAACTTAGATTGATTGATTGATTGACTGGCCCTACCATAAAAGTGCTTTACTGTTCATATATTTGTAAGGAGATAAACTTACAAAATCATCAAGATATACTAGAAGCCTCATTTTAAAACAAAAAATTATGTAACGGCGTGCAATGTCCTTTCCATCCATGCCTTTGTAGTTTATAGGCATTCACACGTGACAGATGGGTGACCCGTTTGACACCAACTGGGATGGCAGATGAATTTATTCATGTTAGACATGCTGGAAAGGCTGACAGATGGACGTTGAGAGAGTAAAGTGATGTGCATTCAGTAGGGGTGTAACAGTACACCATAATCACCTTTCCGTACGTACACTGGTTTTAAAGTCACATTTTCGTTCATGGCTAGTACAAAATGTAAAATAAAAAACGGCTCAGCTTTTGTGTAACAGCGTTAATGATTTTTAAAGTAAATCATAAAAAAAACGCTGCCAGGTACTATCTCACCATTCTGAAAAAAATAAATGAATAAACATAAAAGTAACATACAGTACTGTGTAACAACATTGTTTTTAGAAAAGTACATGGATGCTGAACAGAATGAATTATTAGTTTATTTTAAGTAAATTACAGTTCCTTTTTGGGTCAAGTACAGCATTATCAGTTACAGCTTATATCCACTTATCTTTTTCCATTTACTTATTTCACCGGGAAGGCCAAGTGTTCCCTAACAGGAGACTTTTGCAACGGAAGTAGGCCTCGAGGTTTTATCGTCTCCTTGGCACTGTTGCTAGCATGACTCCCCCTAGCCCAGGCCTATTCAACAGGTGGTCCACGGGCAACATCCGGCCTGCCAAAGCTTGATGTAACCATTCAAACTAGGGTGACTCATGTATGCAGTACTCCCGCTACCCCACAGGGGGCAACAGCAAGGCATACTTGTCACAGTGAAGTGGGGTAAGTAGAAGAAGACTACTTTTTCAACCCTGAACAAAATCTAATCTAATCGGGACATTTAACATTAACTGGACAACAAGATATAATTGTTCTGCCCCGAGCAAGTGCTTGAGTTGTTTCCTGTCGGACCTTTTAAGCGACGGACACAGTGTTTTAGACAAGTAGCAACAACAGCAGAAATCCACACTTGTAAGCTTCTTTACAAAACTTGGTCAAATCTTTGTGAGTAGATATTGTGCACAAAGATATTTAGTTTGTTTTGTATTCGTCTATCTGCACATGCTGGAATTGAGCAGTGAGGGCATAATAATGAATTTATTGACAGGGCAGTGTGAAAGCCGATGTGTTTACTTTGCAATTAAGTAAACACAGTCTCAAAGGAAAATAACCTGCGTAGGCACTTTCTGACGTAACATCCACATTTCGATGTCCGGCCCCTGTGTCCTTGGGCTCTTGAAACTGCGGCCCTTTTCATGATGTAGTTGAATTGCGTTGTGTTAGGCGTTCACTCGAAGCGAGTATGACGATCCTCCTGGGAGGGGGGTATCCCTTTATGGAGGATGCCTGTGCGTGACTTTGTTTAACGTGGGGAGACTGGTGCACAGACAGTCACCACACGATCCTTGACAGATCAGGGTCCAGTGGCATGGAATCCAAGACGACTGGGGACCCTTTTCTGCTGCAGCCTTCATCCGCCATCCCAACCTTTGTGACGCTCCATAGGGTTAACAATCATCCCCCGCCTGTCCCACCGTTGAGGTCTTGGGTTGTTATTTCCCCATAACTGGGCCCGCATGGTTGTGGGGGTGCCTTCTTCCGCCATCGCAGCCGTTGTGGTGGTTCTTACATCTACCGTCTTCCGCCTGCTCCGCCGTTGAGGTCTTCACCGTATCCCTGGCTAGGGGGCAGTCAGGTAATAGGCCTTTGTAGTTGAATAGCCTTGCCCTAGCCCCTGCTTGTTAAACACATTCATGCATGACATAAGACAGTTACACTTCCTGTCACTCAGCCAACGTGTACAGTGTGTGAAATTGGTACGCCTCAGTACTGTACCAGAAAGTCTGATTAAGACTGCATGCACAGTAGAACTTTGATTTACGAATTCAACGTATTTTCCGGACACTGCGGCTTATACAACAGTGCAGCTAAATTATGGATTTTTCTTTGCTAACAACCATCGTTTTTTGTATTCAACAAATAGTTTCCATATGCCGACAGAGGCACTGAAAAGGTGTGGTATTGTTTGTGCTATGGTGACATCTTTTGGACGAGTTCGCTCACTGCAGGGGCTGCGGGCTTACAATGTACTTCCTGTTTCGTGCCGGAAGTATATCCGTCTATAGCAGACCTGGGCATTCACCGCCCGCGGGCCGCATCCGGCCCTTTGCGCATCCCTGTCCGGCCCGCGTGAGGCCAATCATAAATTACAAAATAAATTTCAATAAGTATCTATGTCGAGTGTGCAATACAACGGTGCTGCTTTTGTTTTGAAAAGCGTTATTTGTATTACTTCCGTGTGGACGTATGCGTGTGTGCGATTGTGAGTGAATTGAACGGCGCAATCACAAATTACAAAATAAAGTTTAAAAAACATCTATGTCGTGCGCGCAATACAACTGTGCTGCTTTTATTTTGAAATGTGGCCGTATGTCCGGGGGGAACCTGTGAGTGAAGGTGCATAGAGACAAGTGATGAGACGCTAAAAAAAAAAAAGTTGATGACGAATGGCGTGTTTTCAACAAGACATGGACTGGCAAGTATTTCTTTACATAAATTAAAGGTAAATTTGTGGTACACAGCTTGCTGTGTTTAAAGAATATCATTTGAATCGCCACTACACGACAAAGCACGAGGGAAAATACCGGAATCTGTCTGATGAAGCTCGCGCAAGGGAGGCCGATGCGTTGATGGTAAAACTGCAAACCCAACAAGGACTTTTTGCCATATTTCACACCCCCAGAGATGCAGCCGTCAGGACAAGTTTCGTCATTTCTCACAAAAGCGCCAGAAAAAGTAAGGCGTTTTCTGACGGAGAGTTTATTAAGGAGTGCTTATTGGACTTTGTTGCGCTGTATGCCCGGAGACATGGACTGTTTTTCGCTAACTTTGGATGAGAGCTGTGATGTACGTGACACCGCCCAGCTGCTCTTCTTCTTACGTGGGATAACTGCAGACTTTCAAATCACGGAGTAGCTGGCAGCCATGCAGTCAATTAAAGAGACAACCACAGGTAATGACTTGTTCACATAGGTAAATGCGTGTTTGGACATGTTAGGACTGAAATGGGACAAGCTGGCAGGTGTGACAATCCAATCCACTTTATTTATATAGCACATTTAAACAACAAAATGTTTCCAAAGTGCTGCACAACAATATTAAAAACAATATTCAAATATTATCCTTAGCTCCACCAATGACTGAATAAAAAGAAAAAACAATTACATATAAAACCAATATAAAAACAATATAAAATAAATATGATTAAAAACTATTTTTAACAACAGATGGTTGTCCAAATCTGACGGGGAAAAATGTTGGATAATGCAGGATAAAGTGACCATCAAAAGCAATCTGCTTTTGTATAAAGTTAAGTTAGGCTAAATTAAATTATTATTATTATTATTATTATTATCATCATTATTATTTATCTTACGGTATATCAAAAATAATATTGAGCAAAATTTAATTTAAATATTGTTGTGTGGCCCTCCAGCAGTGCTCGGGTTGCTTATGCGGCACCCGGTGAAAATTAATTGCCCCCTGGTCTATAGTGTTCAAAAGGACTCTTCCTTAATCACTCCAAGCAACACTTATAAGTTTTACAATATACCTAAAACGATTCATATTTACTTAACCCATGTGAATGTCTATAGTAGTGTTTTCATGCATATCCATCTTTGCTATCGTAATGTCATCAATCTAGCGTCATTAGCATTAGCGAATATGCTAAAACGTTTAAAAGTGTCTGTGTCATTATTAACTTACAATTCGCTGGGTGCATTTTGAATACCGGTGCGCTCTATAGTCTGGAAATTACGGTAATGTCATGATCTGTGGTCTGGATCATGTTTTTTGTTATTTTCTGTTAGTTTAAGACTCCATTAGTTCCGGTTTTTGTGCATCCTTGTTTGTTTTAGTTTCCATGGTGACTGATTAGTTTCACCTGCCTCATGTGTTCGGGACACGCACTTGCTCTAATCAGAGACTTTTATTTAAGCCTGTCTTTGCCAGTTAGTCGTCCAGGCGTCATTGCTTGTGTCATGCGATTGTTTGCTTCATGCCTTGCCAAGTAAGTTTTGTTTGTTCATGCCACAGTTAGTGAGTTTTTGCCCTGTCCATAGTTTATGCTAAGTGTTAGCTTTTTTTTCTTGTGCTAAGTTGTGCCTTCGCCTTGTGCGCCTTTTTGATTGTACCTATTTGAGAGTCAAGATTAAATCATGTTCCTACCTTCACGCCTTGTCCGGAATAGTCCGATTGTTTCCCGGGAGAACAAACCTCGCAGTAAGCTGCGAAAACCCCCCGTTATGACAGGTAATTCTTGAACAGGATTTTTAAATATAAAAGTTTGCTATACAGTACTGTATATCAAACAATCATAAGGGGCTGATGGATCCACTTTCTATATAATAACAAAGTCAAAACAACAACAACAAGCTAAGCTGTCCTCCTTGTATGGAGCTGCCCTGCTGACACGCACCCAGTAGCCCTGTGGTGCACTCAGTTTGAAATGACAAAACTACTTAATTTTAACAGCCAGGTCGCAACAATGATTAGAAAAAAAATAAAATCCACTTTACCTTATTGGTTAATCTTCTTAGCGGGCAGCAGAAGAAAGGGGGAGAGAGCACTGTCAACAATGCTGTGGAGTCTGTTTCTGATACTTTCTGAATGTTTCAAACTACAAATTGCGTGTCCATTGCTTTTGGACGCATATTGAGCTAGTAAAACTAGAAAAATGCTGTAAAAATGCTAATAAAAACTAAAAAAGCACACAAGCGCAGTTACTAACCTGACTGAATGAGCGCTGGATATTACAATTACAATTTACTACAATTGAAATAAGCACAACCATTTCAGATATTTACAGTTGATGGACTATTGTAAGAAAGAAATAAAACCGTGAAACTAAAAATACATAGAATAATTAAAACTGTCATGAGTGTCTACAATTTGAGGCCAACTTAAATAATGTCCATGTCATAATTTAATAGAAAGAAAGGGGATAACAAAGCTGTGTGATATAATGCTAAAACCACAACATTATCATGTCTTTGAAGAGAACACTGTTGGAAGAACATAGTTATGCTCTTGATCACACCCAAAATTAAGAAAATATATATTTTAGGTAGCACAGGCAGTGCAGTGCATTCATTCACTTTCAATGTTCTGTCTTTGCCCAAAAGTGATCTGTTTTGGGGAGAGTGAAAGCAAGATTGTGAAGAACAATGTATTTTTTCATGCATGGTATTGTATCTATAATTTATCAGGAGATTATCTGTGAAGAGATTAGCAACCTTGTAAAATCCTGCTGTCAGCGTTTAAAAAAAGCCCATTACAAATAAATGGCTAAATCCAGGGTTTCAGACAACACGGTAATAATAATAATAATATAAACACGATATATGACATGGAACTCTTTACCCATAGATTGGGAACTGAAAAGGAATTATGTCAAGAAAAATGGGTAATGTTTTTGTGTGCTGTTTAAAAGTGCAGAAATAAATACATTTTGAAAAATATATTAATGTACCGTTACACCCCTACCATGCAGCAGAAGAGGTGATGGTGTGGATAAAAAAACAGAATGGCTGTGCAACCTCCACAGTCTCATGTTCCCCTTGGGACCCTGCAGTGTGTCGTGGTACCCCAGGGGGTGTGCAATGGTGGCCTCTATTCAAAGAGTAGAATGCAGAGGGCTTGGCCTGAGGTTGGGTTGGCCCGTTAGTACAACACTCCCGTATTTACTGCCTGAAATGCCAGTGCAGATGGCCATGCGTCAAGGATGGGGGGGTTACAAGCTTGAGCCCAGCAAACCACCAGGTTAGAGGTTTTATGGCGACCATTTCCCAACAGATCATCAGAGGCAGACATGTTAAGGAGATTTGGGTTAATAAAAATACTTTGAGTTTGGAATTTAGTATTAAGTGTGTTTACACAATAATGACAAAAAAAAAACCATCTAAAAAGTTTTGTAGCCTTGCAAAACGAGCCTCCATTAACATGGACCTGCAAAGTGTTGTAATATGCACGCCAGACCAGTAGTTGGTTCTTTGAAAGAACCTGTATCAGTGGTTGTCAAACTTTTTTTTACCAAATGCCACCTCAGAAAAAACCTGGCCCTCCAAGCACCACCATAATGACCAACATTAAAATACAGTAGCGTAGTAGGCCAAATATTTCATGATTCATTCACTTTACTTTAATCAAGTGATTCTTCGTCCTATCCGAAGTTATATTTTGACTGCAGTTTTGTATTAGTAACTGTACACTTTGCTAGAAGAACATTATCAAACATCATACTTGCCAACCCTCCCGAATTTTCCGGGAGACTCCCGAATTTCAGTGCCTCTCCCGAAAATCTACCGGGACAACCATTCTCCCGAATTTTTCTTAATTTCCAGCCGATAACAAGGCACGCCCCCTCCGGGTCCATGCGGACCTGAGTGAGGACAGCCTTTCGTCACGTCCGCTTTTTCTCCATATAAACAGTGTGCCGGCCCAGTCACGTTATAACATCTACGGCTTTTGGAGAGTGCACAACTGCACACACAACAAGAAGGAGACGAAGCAGAAGAACGAAGAAGAGACAGTCATGGCCACGACGAGTAAGAAGAAGAAATACGCTTGCAAGTCATCAGAGAGGGTGTTGAGCATGGTTAGAAAGATAGTGACAGAGAATAGAATGAGGATGGACAATTCAACCCTAAACTCACTCCATTCCTGCAAATTAAATTTCACAGATGCTGCCCATACTTATGCTCCTTCAAAGGCTGTGCTACTGGCTGCAAAGCATTGCACTTTCAAATACAACAATGAGTAGAGGAGTGTTATGTGTTTGTATGTGTGTAAATAAATGAACATTGAAATTCAAGTATTTATTGCGACCCCGAACGGGACAAGCGGTAGAAAATGGATGGATATATATATATATATATATATATATATATATATATATATATATACATATATATATATATATATATATATATATATATATATATATATATATATATATATATATATATATATATATATATATATATACAGTATATATATATATATAATAAAATAAATATATATATATATATATATATATATAATAAAATAAATAAATATATATATATATATATATATATATATATATATATATATATATATATATATATATATATATATATATATATATATATATATATATATATATATATATATATATACAGTATATATATATATATATAATAAAATAAATATATATATATATATAGCTAGAATTCACTGAAAGTCAAGTATTTATTTTATTTATATATATACTGTATATATATATATATATATACAATACTTGAATTTCAGTGAATTCTAGCTATAAATATACTCCTCCCCCTTAACCCCGGCCCCGGCCCCGACCCCACCCACCTCAACAACCCCCCCCCCCCCCAATGTCCCGATTTCGGAGGTCTCAAGGTTGTCAAGTATGTCAAACATGTTGTCAAGAACAACATAAACCGCACCGCTGTGGTGCACCATTGTTGTTTTAGATGTGAAATATTATTTTGCCGACACTGAACACCATTTTCACAGCACAGCGTTTTTAATAATAATATAATAATGATGGATTAGATTAATAAAGCACTTTTGTACATACTGAAAGTACTTTACAGTGATAACGGCGACGCCATTATTAATTCAGACATTGGTGGTGGTGAGCTACATTTGTGGCCACATCTGCTGTGGGATAGCATGCTCTCTGTATGAGGCCACCTAAGTTTGTGAAAACACAAGAGAAGGTAGGATAAAATATTATTTTCATCTCATCTTGGCATGCGCAGAATGACATCGACTTTTTTATACAGCTCTGTATCAACCGGAGAGTGTGCAGGTATATCTAATGTTGTGGCTGTAGAGAAGTGACGTTTGCGAACGAGTCAAGACTTTTGAGCGGCTCTTTCAAGTGAATGATGAGAACCAATTTGCAGTTGTAATTTGTTTTTGAGAGCCATTCTTTATTCAAATTGCCCACTCTGCACTCTCGGAATCAGATTCAGAATCAAAGCTTTATTGGCTTTATTTATTGAAGGAGTAAGGAGACATCCCAGAGTTAGTCGTCCCAGAAGGTTCTATGTATGTGAAAGATATCATGCACACACACTCATGCAGGCAGTTAACTTAGGGGAGGAGTTTAACAAGCACCTGAACCTACTGGAGCCTTTTGGCCGCTGTGTATGGAATTTGAAAGAGTTTTTAGCAACTGGAAAAGAAAACAAAATGAACAATTGTCAAAGGAAACGTCACATTTAGTAAAGCGGACATAGTGGCATCACTGTCAAAGAATGGGAAAATGGCCATTTTGTGAAATGTGTACAATGGAAACAAAAGCCAAATCAGATTATTATCAGTATTTCATAATAACTATATTGGTGTAATGTATACATTTGATTTATTGACCAATCGTTTATCTTATTACTGCCACTGATTGTTTCCTTGATGAAAACAAGTTATTTAAAAAATAAATCAATGTAGGAACGAGCCAGTGTTTTGAACTTTTCTTTTAAAGGATCGGCTCCTTAAAATCTGTCTCCCTTCAAGGTAGCATAAATTTCATCTCTATGTGACTGTTTATGAAGATTGTTTTTGACTGTTTGTGGACAATAATAGCGGTGACGTTCGTTTTCAAGATATATATTAAACAGTGTACATTTTCAGAAGATAAATGATGACACTTTTGGAGAGGGTGGGGTGTGGTTTCATTTGCACTCTGAGAATGCCTCCAGAACATACTTGCCAACCCTCCCGAATTTTCCGGGAGACTCCCGAATTTCGGTGCCTCTCCCGAAAATCTCCCGGGACAAACCATTCTCCCGAATTTCTCCCGATTTCCAGCCGGACAACAATATTGGGGGCGTGCCTTAAAGGCACTGCTTTAGCGTCCTCTCTCACCCGAAAAGGAGAATATTATATATGTCTCCGTTATCCATAGGTTTATCTATAACCCATAAAGTAGGCAGGCACGGAGCTATTTCTCAGCGTGTGTTTATTTCAGCCGGCACGTTAATACACTGACACACAAAACTACGGCAAGTAGTAATGTCCAAAAACCTAACAGAGACGAAGCAGAAGAACGAAGAAGAGACAGTCATGGCGACGACGAGTAAGAAGAGGAGGTACGCTTGCAAGCTCCAAAATTATTGGAAACAATAATTTTAGTTCATCCAGGACAGCTCGAAGGGGAAGGGGTATGCTGCCTGCAAAATTTGTAGATCAGACTTCTCCATTGAAGTCGGTGGCCGAATGGATATAGTCACTCATGAACGGTCAGAGAAGCACAATGCGGCGGCAACACAGCACCGGTCACAGCCCAGTATTATGGGCCACCTTGCTAAATGGAGACCCGATGGTGAGACAAAGATGGCTATGCTGATAGCTGCAAGCAACATCCCGTTCTCATTTGCGGATGTTTTCAACAAATCTGTGAAGGATATGTTCCCGGATTCAGAGATCGCTCGCCAGTACTCAAATGGCAGAACAAAGGCTACTCAAATAGTGAAAGGTAAGTGTTGTTGTTTTTTTTTAAAGTAAGCAGCAAGTACAGTACAGTTAGTAGAACAACTATGTTTTCATTACTGTGTACTGTACTAATATATATGTATATATATATATATATATATATAAATATATATATATATATATATATATATATATATATACAGTATATATATATATATATATGTATATATATATATATATATATATATATATATATATATATATATATATATATATATATATATATATATATATATATATATATATATATATATATATATATATATATATATGTAACCCTTGAAGCTGGCTTCCCCTATCCCGGGTCTGTCTAGTCCTCGGTCTCCCTATGAAGTCTCTGCGTTGTGTATTGTATTTTTGTGTGCGTGGGAAGACGGAGAGAAAGACCAGGCAAGGAAGCATAGGATCTGGGTGGAGTCGTCTTTATCTCAAATCTTCACCTTTAGAAAAGACATGGAGTTGTCACCAAATACAAAATATGTCACACTATAACACTTTATATTTTAAAACACAATCAACTTCTCTCATCATGACCAGTAATATACCCAGCAGGTAACGTGTGTGTGTGTGTGTGTGTGTGTGTGTGTGTGTGTGTGTGTGTGTGTGTGTGTGTGTGTGTGTGTGTGTGTGTGTGTGTGTGTGTGTGTGTGTGTGTGTGTGTGCGTGCGTGTGTGTGTGTGTGCGTGCGTGCGTGTAGACATAAATGACTGAGTGAGTGGATAATCATATGAAAAGAGCCAAAACATGTCCTAGCATAACATGCTTCTGGGCTACCACACACACTGGCATAAAAACATAACAAAATCAACAGTCTCTTCACAATTTACAAAACCCCCACCTTAATATAACTCTTAGCCATCATATTTTGTGAATAAATCGGCTTAATAGTGCCAAACAATAACTTTTTTTCATCTTTTAACTGGGGAGCCTGGTCCCTTCCTGCTTACCTTTAGAAAAGACATGGAGTTGTGACCTAAGATGGCCACAACCAACGAAGAAGAACATTCACAGACAACAGTGAACAGACCACGAAGTGGCGCCCCCTGGAGGCTTCCCTAACAACTGTCTCAACCTTTTGAAAGAACCTCTGCAGACTCCCCACTTCAGTTCACCTCCTTACACCCACCCCTTCTTTCTATGATGGCGTCTCAGCCATTAGATACACAACCCCTCCCTCTTCCCGTGTCAACACGATACCTAGTGTTTGTGATGTGAGAGATGAAGTGCAATGGTGCAATGTATCATGCTCAGTGTTTAACAGCAACCATCTTCTTTTCTTTAGCCGCCAGCCACAGTCTTCGTCCTATTTCAATCTTTTGCTTATCAGAGACAGGTTTCACAGCTACCGAATGGTAGGACAACTTCTTGGGAGGACATCTGTGTCTCGGCGGATTTCTCCTGCTCTGCACAAGCTCTTTGGACATCACCTTCAGGTTACTGGGCCCCCTCGGTCCATGTCCAGTTTCTAACATCTGTCCTTGACCCTTGTCCTCCCCTTTATCCGGTTCGCTTTGATCCCCTCCATCATGTATCTCCTTAGGCTGAGTTTTACTTGCAGCATATCCAAGGTCCTGCAGCTGAACATCTTCGATCGCATCTTCAACACTGCAATCTGTATTCACTGCTGGCTCCCTCATCCCACACCACTCCTGTTGGGGCTCCAAGGGGGGAGGAACATGCATTGGGTCAACAGATTCTGGTGGACCACTCTCTCCTTGTCCCCCTCTTCGGTCCGGACCACGTACACAGGAACGTCCGGCTGTTTCTTAATGACAATGTAAGGCTGGCGCTCCCACCTATCTCCCAGCTTCTGCCGACCTTCAATGTAACAAATTTTGACAAGCACCCTGTCCCCGGGCTCAAATTCCTGAGGCTTCGCCTTGCGATCATATTGTTTTTTCTGCTCTTCTTTGGCGTGCCTGGACATCTTGTTGGCCTTATCATAGTGGTTAGAGTGTCCGCCCTGAGATCGGTAGGTTGGAGTTCAAATCCCAGCCGAGTCATACCAAAGACTATAAAAATGGGACCCATAACCTCCCTGCTTGGCACTCAGCAACACGGGTTGGAGTTGGGGGTTAAATCACCAAAATGATTCCCGGGCGCGGCGCCGCTGCTGCCCACTGCTCCCCAAGGGGATGGGTCAAATGCAGAGGACAAATTTCACCACATCTAGTGTGTGTGTGACAATCACTGGTACTTTAATCTTAATAAGCATTTCTCAGGCAGTCCATGAGGGCTTGCACGTATTCACTGTATTCACATGGCTCGTTGTTCTCGGGCAGCCCTAAGACAAGGTCAATGGGCAGTCTGGGATGTCTGCCATACATTAAAAAGTATGGTGTGTAACCCGTCGAGTCATGGCGTGTACAGTTGTAGGCATGCGTCATAGCGTCCACATGTTCATGCCAGCGGGGCTTCTCTTGAGGATTCAGTGTTCCCAACATATCCATCAAGGTCCTGTTAAATCTTTCGGTGGTTCCGTTTCCCTGTGGATGATATGGGCTTGTGTGTGACTTGGTGATACCAGTGATCCTGCACAGCTCCTTCACAACAGTGCTCTCAAAGTTTCGACCTTGATCAGCGTGAAGTCTCGCCGGGAACCCAAAACGGCAGAGGAAGTTCCTCCACAGCACCTTTGCCACTGTGCGTGCCTTCTGATCCTTGGATCAGAAGGCATCTTGAAGCTTGTGCGAAACGAGAGAAGTGATCCGTTACAACCAGCAGATTCTCGATCCCACCTCTGGACCTCTCCAATGTCAGAAAGTCTATAATGACCAATTCCATCGGTGCACTGGTGTGGATACTGACGAGGGGGGCTCTAAGACCTGCTGTGGGAGTCTTCCTGAGACAGCACCTCTCGCACTGTTCACACCATGCTTTGATATCCTGGAACATCTTGGGCCAGTAAAAACGCTCCCTCATTAGTGCAAATGTGCGGTCCAACCCCAAATGGCCTGAATCATCATGGAGGGCCGTCTTAGCATACCTCTGTAGCTCCATGGGCAGCACCAACTGCTCAATAGACCCTCTTTGTCCATCATAAACTTTGCGGTAGAGGATGCCGTCCTTGACCACTAACCTCTTCCATTCCTTCAGGAGAATGCCCACCGGTGCCCCTCCTTCCACACTATCGCTCCTCTTAGGTTTGGTGTTCAGAGACCGATGGTGCAGCACTGGTCCAACCACAGGGTCATCTCTTTGGCCAATCCTAACTTGCTGCTTTGCCATTGCAGGCAGTGAGTCTGTCCCAATACCATCATAGGACTCAGTTAGCGGCTCAGGATTGCCTGGCTGTGGTCCTTGAAGATAGTCTGTCTCAACCTGTGCTGTGTTTTTGACTACCTCATCTGAACTCAGAGACTTCCTCTCACTGTTCCTGGACTTGACCCGCTGTGGACATGTCTGCAAGGCTTGTGCGACCTCCCGACTGGATAGTCTGGACAAAGCATCGGCGTTGGCATTGCATTTCCCTTGACGGTATTGAATATCGAAGTCCAGCATTGACAGGTGGGACACCCAGCGCTGACCAGTCGCGTCCAATTTTGCCGTTGTCATCACATATTTCAGTGGATTGTTATCGTTGATGACAGAGAATTTGTGCCTATACAGGTGGTCATAAAACTTTTC
Source organism: Entelurus aequoreus (assembly GCF_033978785.1). Lineage (NCBI taxonomy): Eukaryota > Metazoa > Chordata > Actinopteri > Syngnathiformes > Syngnathidae > Entelurus > Entelurus aequoreus. Next base: position 55,189,020 of record NC_084732.1, read on the forward strand.
TGTTGCCGCCCACCTGAGAGCTAAAAACTCTAACTTGTGGGCCGGGTAACACGTTTCAGATTGATGCAACACTCTACTGGCATATGCAAGGACACGCTCCTTCCCATCTTGAATCTGAGCAAGAACGACACCCAGACCTTCCCCGGACGCCTCAGTCTGCAACAAGAATGGTAGGTTGTAGTCTGGGTAGGCGAGGACTGGGGCGGTGGTAAGTCTCTGTTTCAGACCTTGGAATGCAGCCTCGCAATCTTCCGTCCAATGGAACTGGGGAGGTGGGTCAAAGGAAGTCTTAGCCCCCCTTTTCTTCTTTCTTGGATCTCCCGAAGTGAGACGATATAGAGGCGTCACCAGCTTTGCATAGCCTCCCACAAACCGCCTATAGTAGCCTGTGAAGCCCAGGAACTGCTGTACCTCTTTGCAGTTAGTGGGGCGTTTCCAGTCAGTCACTGTATTTATCTTCTCCGGGTCAGTCCTGATACCCTCGGCTGACACCAGGTGCCCTAGGTACTGAACCTCCTTCTTCATCAAATGGCATTTGGAGGGCTTCAGCTTCAGCCCGTGTTCCCGTAGCCGATTGAACACCACTTGAAGCCTCTCCAGGTGTTCGTCAAAGGTTTTTGCAAAGACAATGATGTTGTCAAGGTAGATGAGCAGGTTGACGTAGTTTAGGTCTCCAAAACAACAGGTCATCAATCTCTGAAAAGTTGATGGGGCATTTTGTAACCCAAATGGCATTCTGTTAGCCTCGTACAGCCCCATGGGTGTGCTGAAAGCTGTTTTGTGCTTATCTTGCTCTGCTACTTCAACCTGCCAGTACCCAGAGGTGAGGTCGAGGGTGGAGAAATACTTTTGACTGCCCCAATGCTTCCAGTGCATCCTCTATCCTTGGCAACGGAAAAGCATCCCTCGTGCTGCACAGATTCAGCTTCCTGTAGTCCACGCATATTCTCAGGGACCCATCCTTCTTAATTACCACCACCATCTGGGAAGCATAAGGGCTCTTGCTTGGACAAATTACGCCAGCCTCTTCCATCTCAGTGAGAGCCTTCTTGATGCCCTCCCACTGGGCGGGTGGCATTTTACGGTACGGGAGCCGAAATGGTTTTGGGTCTACCAGGGGTATTTCATGCTGGACAGTTGTTGTGTGTCCATAATCCAATGAGTGCTGGGAGAAGACATCACTGTTCTTCCCTACAAGCTCTTTGAGCCTAGAATGCTGCCCCTCATCATCTATGGCGGCACCACTCAAATCTACACAACATGATGCAAGGCCTTTATTACTGCTCACCCCTTGCTCATGCATTTGACATACACCAGTGCCAGACACTCCCATCTTGGTGTTTTCCCCCCTCCCCTGGCCCCTTTCCACTGTTTGCAGTACTTCCTGAATCAGAAAGACCTCTGCCAGCTGAGTGCTGGACCTAATAACAACTGTTCTTTCAGACAGGTTCATCACTCGGACCGGAACCTGCTGCTTGGTCACATTAGCCACGACTCTGCCAACAACGAGGCCCACTGGAAGCTTCAGAGAGGGCTTGGCTTCAATGACGGCAGTAAATGACTGTTTCTTGGGTCCCTTCATTACCTTGCATTTCACAACAGTCTCACTGCCTGCAGGCACCAATACTTTCTCTCCATAATACCGAACAGGGCCCACTCTGCCATCTAGACCACCAGTCCCCGTTTGTTCCATCTCCAGTAATGCAGAATGCCATTCTGGATGGGTATCTTTGATGCATTGGAGGAACTGCAGCCCATAAGTGTCTTGAAGGTGTTGTCTTGAGGCTCGTATGACATTTGTCCCCACCAGCAAAGGAACCATGGACCTGTACTCTGTTTCAGGGACAACAAAGGCTGGTACACTGGCATATTCTTTTCCAAAAACCTTCAGTCGGACAAGCAGCACACCATGGTGAGGGACATCCTGGCCACCTGCCCCTTCCACTGGAATGTTGGAAGGCTGCAGCTTCTGCTGGCACAATTCAGGGTGCCTACGCCAAAACTCATAGGTAATGCTGGTTATTTGTGATCCAGAGTCAATTAAAGTCCTACATATTTCACCATTGACCTCCACATCCCCCTCATTCCTGGGGCCCACCAGGGGTGTTCTCTTCTCCTTTCCTCGCTCTTCTGCTTGGGGACCTAAGTGTTTGCCCATGGTTTCCCCTTCTACCACAGGCTTTATGCGTTTAAAGAACATCCGGCCTGTGTCGTGTCGTGTTGTGCTGTGTCCTCTGGGGAGACAGCCTGAGGATGCGGTGGGTTTGTGTTCAGGTTATTATTAGGCATTAGAGTTCTACATACTCTGGCCATATGTCCGGCCTTCCCACAACGATAGCACACCAACATGGTAGCTTCCCTGTCATTCCTCACTGCTGACAGTGGTCTGGTTGGAGCAGGGGTTTGTAAGGACACTAGTTTTGATTCTAGCTGTGCAAGCTTTTTGACCTGCTCCTCTTGGTTCAGAGTTAGCTTCTCTATCAGCATAGTCAGTGTGGACAGCTCGGAGGAGGGTTTCACTGCATCAGTCATCTCTTTTGCCGCCCCTTGCTGTTCTCTGGCCGCCACGTGAACCTGGGTGAATGGTTTCTTTAATTTATGTTGAGGCTGAAACCTCCTTGCCTCCCTTGCCAGACTTCGTAGTTCCTCTTGAAGTTCACGAAAACTCAGGAGCCTAGGCTTCAAGGGGGAAATCCTGAGGTACACCCTTTCATCATTTAACCCCCTCAGGAACTGACGTGTGAGTTTGGCATCACGGTCTGGGTACGGTTGGCCCCCACACTGAGACTCCTCAACTGAACGGAGGGTCGCTTCTAGGGCAATAGCATAGGAGCACGCGGTTTCTTCAGGCCACTGGCTTCTCTCAAAAAAGTCTGCCAGAGGATCCAGAGACCTTTGCATGTCTCCATATTCGGCTCTCAGCTCATCAAATGCTCTCTCTGGATGCTGTTCTTGGAGGGGGAGATTTAGAACCAGTCTCCTGGCCTCCCCACTCAAGTGACGCACAATTGTTGCAAAACAGAGATGTGCTGGCAGCCCCCCCGCTTCCAGAAGATACTGCATATCCCGTATCCAGTCTTCAATGAGGACTCTACAGTCAGGGCCTCCCCTGAAGATCTGCACATTCCTCACCTGGTGTGTCTGGGTGAACCCAACAGGGGCAGGTTGCATTGTGCTATATCTGGCCTGTCCTGTGGTGGGAAACACAACTTGGGGCACATGTTGGTATGCGAGCATGGATGTTGATACGGCAGGACCTGGAGCAGGCAGGAGGGGATTTGGTGGGTTATATGTGGCTGCTTGGGCGGTGTACCAATCAGGGGACCAGGCAGCATTGTTTATCCCAGTCCTAGGGGTGTGAGTGGTGGCTTGCAATTTAGGCTCTGAAATCTGCGGGAATTCATGAGGGCAGGTCGGGACTAGTGGGTAGGGACTGTTTGCTTGGGGTGCATACATATTGGGAGGTTGAGCCACATACACTCTATCATGGGGGAGGTGTGGCTCGGTTAGTGGGGCGCACCTGACATCCTGTCCTGGGGTTTGGCTAATTGGGGCGGGCAAGTGGGCAGCAGCACCATGGGCTATGGAGGCGGAGTCTAGCCATGTAATTGGGGCAACATCATAATGGTTGGATATGGGGGTACGTGTGGAGACTGGTGGGACTGACACAGAGGCCGGAGTGTACATTCCATCAGGGAGGTGCTGAGTCTGGAGTGGTGGGACATACCTGGCGCTCTGTGTTTGTGGTATGGGTGGTGGAGCATGGCTAGTGGCCATCTGATCCGGTATTGCCATTGTGGGACTTTGGAAAAGGGGTGGGCGACATGGTACTGTAGCTGTTGGAGTCTGAATTGATCCTGGGACCTCATATGGGCTGAGTATGGGGGGTGACAGGGTTGGCACAGTTTTGACTTGATGGGGCTCCGTTTTGGGCCTAACAGCCTGTTGGGGGTCCATGTCATGCTTAGAGTGGGCCATCATTTGGACAATACACTGAGGTGACACCCCTCCATCAGGACCATGGTCCACTATGCCAGCACGTCGATTTAAAGTCTGTCTCACTGTGGAGTGAACTTATGTCGGTGGTCGACTAGGGGTACCTACGTGGGGACTTTGCATCTTCAGAATTCAAAAGTGCTGTAGGCTTAGATAACTTGGGTGCATGTACTGAGGTAAGTATTGTGTGTGTGAGAGAGCGAGTATGTGTATGTGGTGGCAGTGGTGTTGGATTGTGATTGTGTGACTGTGTTTTTTTTTTTCTTTTTCAGAATAGGTCACAGACACCATAAAACATTCCCATAAAGCATAAATATAGAAAAAGGATATGTCAACACAAATGTTTTCTTTCTTTCCCCTCTTAACTCCTTCTCCTGCTCTGGTGTGGCATCCGCAGATCCGGGTCACGGCACCAGTTGTAACCCTTGAAGCTGGCTTCCCCTATCCCGGGTCTGTCTAGTCCTCGGTCTCCCTATGAAGTCTCTGCGTTGTGTATTGTATTTTTGTGTGCGTGGGAAGACGGAGAGAAAGACCAGACAAGGAAGCATAGGATCTGGGTGGAGTCGTCTTTATCTCAAATCTTCACCTTTAGAAAAGACATGGAGTTGTCACCAAATACAAAATATGTCACACTATAACACTTTATATTTTAAAACACAATCAACTTCTCTCATCGTGACCAGTAATATACCCAGCAAGTAACGTGTGTGTGTGTGTGTGTGTGTGCGTGCGTGCGTGCGTGCGTGCGTGCGTGCGTGCGTGCGTGCGTGCGTGCGTGTAGACATAAATGACTGAGTGAGTGGATAATCATATGAAAAGAGCCAAAACATGTCCTAGCATAACATGCTTCTGGGCTACCACACACACTGGCATAAAAACATAACAAAATCAACAGTCTCTTCACAATTGACAAAACCCCCACCTTAATATAACTCTTAGCCATCATATTTTGTGAATAAATCGGCTTAATAGTGCAAAACAATAACATTTTTTCATCTTTTAACTGAGGAGCCTGGTCCCTTCCTGCTTACCTTTAGAAAAGACATGGAGTTGTGACCAAAGATGGCCACAACCAACGAAGAAGAACATTCACAGACAACAGTGAACAGACCACGAAGTGGCGCCCCCTGGAGGCTTCCCTAACAACTGTCTCAACCTTTTGAAAGAACCTCTGCAGACTCCCCACATCAGTTCACCTCCTTACATATATATATATACATATATATAATATATATGTATATATGTATATATATAAATATACACCACCCGTCCCCCCTGCCCCCGCCCACCCCGACCCACCCAATTTCCCGAATTCGGAGGTCTCAATGTTGGCAAGTATGCTCCAGAAACAAACATCTTGCAGACGGACTCAATAAACGGGTTGTAAATGTGACTCCGGAGCAAAATTTACACAAAAACTGGTCACCAAAGCATACTGTATCCATTACATAATATCTAGACTACAAGGGTGTGTTTTAACTGTAGATTTAAACTATAATAGTTCCACTTTAACGATAATGGCTTTTTAAAAATCTTGCAATTGGAGATGGGTTTTTAATTTCTATGTTTTAGTTAAAGATATTCACTTTAAGGTTGGCATTTTTTGCATTCCAATTGTGAACAGTTGTACCAGTACACACAGTGAGTGAAAATAGGAACACAAAAACAAAACTGAGCCAAAATGTTTTTTTCTTGCAGTTATTATCCACTTGATGAATTAAATGGTGAGATAAACGCTGTCCTTCCAGTATGATGTCACTCTATTTTCGTGACTGAAGCAGCTGTTGCATTCCTCCACAAGCCATGTGAGGGTTTATCGGTCCGAATCTGACTGCGACAAACCTTACCGAATTATACTGCTTGATGGATAATGTCAGTTGCAGGTGCAGTGGTATACTAACAAGCAGAGAAGGTTGTGCACCATGACTTTGAGTCTTCTATCAGATGGCTACCTCCCAGGGTGGAGCAGTCTGGACTGAGACTCTGGAATGACCTCTGATTGATTAAGAGGCCATTTCTGGCACTTGGCTGGCCCCAGGCACCATTTGTCACCTGACTCTGCTGTCCTGTTGAGACTTCTAGCCATCTAGTCTACATGCAGACCTTTTTTCTAAATCCCCAACTTAGTCAGATCCACCAGGGCCACCCATGACAAAAATCTGGCCACTCACTCTAAGGCTCAGCCTTTAGGATTACTGTAAACCCCAAATGGAATGTTAGAATAGCACTTAATGCAATACCAGTAGATACTTTCTCTGCAGAGTAGTCAACAAATACAGACAAGGATCCATGTTTGGGAAACTCAGAGTGCGTGCAAGCCTCATCATTAAGCAGCTTGTAATTTCTTCCAGCCAATCAGTGAAGAAAAATAATGATAATGACCATTCATAAAGGAACATAATGAGGTTTAATTATATGATGATGATGATATCATATATAGGAGTGATCGATGGAATTAAATTGGATACTACAGTCTGTACACAAATATCCATCTTTATTAATGTCTATCTTCCATCTGGATCATTTCTGCTGAGCAGTGTTGCCGGATGGGAAATTATAAATTATTGTACCAGAAGCTTAAAATGATTAACAGAATATTATCATACATAACCACTTTTACGTTGCTTAGGACCATCTGCTACAGTAAAACATTAATTCAGACTGTGCATATAGCAATGTGTCCAAACCACGGCCCGCGGGCCAAATGCGGCCCGTTGGCAATTACAATTTGGCCCACGAGACAACGGCACAAGTTCAATTTCAATAAGCAACCTGGCCATGTGGGGTGTTTTTATATTTATATATGATTTAGTAGGTGGACATTTGTCACCATCCTGAGAAGAATGTTAAAAACTCAGGTTAGTGACCATGATGTATGCACAGCATTCACTTATATGACCCAATCCAAACAACTTTTCCTAGTCATGGTGCAGAAAAAAAAATAATCAACCAGCACAAAAAAATAACACACATGGTCCCACATAACACAACCTGCTCGCTAAACTTTGTGGATATTATTAAAAAAAACTTCCCATCACAATCCACTGCAAGGCTGATTGAAAAAAATGCAAAACACTCTCTCCACACTAATCCATGTTTGACTTTTAGATGCTTGATATTTCTGATTGATTACAAATCTTTAAAGAGGTCATCACGGAAGTAAAAAGGTAGCAGTTGAACTTTCACATACTCCTAATATTCAACTATAATAATTATTTCTTCCATATAATTATTAATGATTAATTGTATATATATATATATATATATATATATATATATATATATATATATATATATATATATATATATATATATATATATATATATATATATATATATATATATATATATATATATATATATATATAGTACAGGCCAAAAGTTTGGACACTTTCTCATTCAATGCGTTTTCTTTATTCTCATGACTATTTACATTGTAGATTGTCACTGAAGGCATCGAAACTATGAATGAACACTTGTGGAGTTATGTACTTAACAAAAAAAAGGTGAAATAACTTAAAACATGTTTTATATTTTAGTTTCTTCAAAATAGCCACCCTTTGCTCCGATTACTGCTTTGCACACTCTTGGCATTCTCTCGATGAGCTTCAAGCACACCTGTGAAGTGAAAACCATTTCAGGTGACTACCTCTTGAAGCTCAACATCTTTATAGCCATGTTTTTAAAGGCTTACATTATCGTTTTTTTATAGGATTTTTTTCATTACTGATTGTACAGAGGGTGAAATTAACTTTCAACTACGATGTTTATCATACGTCAGGTAAGGCTGCTACTGAGTCAGACAAACTAAAACAGTGCTTTTATGTGACGATTTTAATCGACAACGGAAGCAGTTGTTTGAGGTTTAGTTAATACGTATTGGATATGCTTTGGTGTACATTCTAGGTAAAATGTTCTCCACAGTCACATTTCTAACCTACTTTGTGCGTATGTTTGTAAGATGAGGCGTTCTTAGATTGCAAATTAAACCTCTACCCACCCTCTCCGAAAGTATAAGTAATTTATCTTTTTAAAATGTACACTGTTAAGTGTATATGTTGAAGACGTCACTGCTATTTTTCCTCCAAACACGGTCCAAAATTAACTTAATAAATATTATATAGATTCACCAGGTTACAACATTAGGTACACAGTCCGCTGTTGGATCACTGAAAAAAAAAAGCTGCTGTTTAGCGTCATTAATGTCCTTGCATGTCACACGTCGGTGTTATTTTGACGTCACAACATAGCCAGGCAGCAAAACATTGCGGGCAGAGGCGTCCAAAACACGTGCAAGCCCACGCCCAAATGCATGAACCTTATCATTTTTGGTCATTGTTTAACACAAATACCCAACATTGTAGCAACATTTATAAGTCGGGAAAGAGGAAAATCCACATAAGCCCCTTTCAAGAGTCCACAATCTTAGTACAAAAGAGAAACTGTACAGAATGAATGTTTGAAAAGTCACTTCAGCATTTTTCTTGTCGATTACACATTTGACTGTGCATCAACATGATGAAAATATATTCTTCAGCAGACGTCATAGTAAAGTGACCCATTTCATTGTCACCAACCTACAAATAAACACACCATAGAACTAAAATAGAACTATATTTGGCGGTGAAATGACCTGAGTTCTGTCTGCTCATATTGCTGCTCCAGCCTACCCTTTTTATGAGGCAGTTTGGCTGATAAGGGAGGGCAAGATGCAAATCTACTCACCCACAACATGTTTTCTCCCCTAAATGTAAGGAAATGGTCAAATCTACATGACTTTGTTGCAATCTTGCTGACTGTCACATTCACTCAAGGCGACACATGGAAACCTATGAAATACATTTTCTAATGTAATTGTATTTATTACGATTTTCCTGGGTAAAATGAAATGAGAATGCTAATCATATTCATAGCCAGCGCTGTGAGTAATTTGTGAACGGCGATAAGCGGCCACATCAATGTGAACCTCCAATGATAGAATGACACACGTGACATTTTCAACTCATTATTTATTGATCCCTTTTCGTCTCCCGTCTAAATGTTTTAATCTGCCTGGCTATCAGCGTGTGCACGTAGGAGACATATAAGAAAATGCTCGTGGATTTGAACTGACGGTGACAAAGTTGCCCCCTTTCCTATTCATGAAATGGATAACGATGTGCCAATAACGCAGTGCCATCTTGACAGCATTATAACAATGTTTCCACCAATTAAGAACACCACTTCTGGTCTTGGTTTAATTCTGGCATTCATTTAGCGCACCTTGTTGTCAGATGGAACTTTGAATGATTGCAGAGTTTCTCCTGTTTACCAAGTCCTTAAAGGCCTACTGAAACCCACTACTACCGACCACGCAGTCTGGTAGTTTATATATCAATGATGAAATCTTAACATTGCAACACATCCCAATACGGCCGGGTTAACTTATAAAGTGCAATTTTAAATTTCCCGGGAAAGTTCCGCTTGAAAACGTCTATGTATGATGACGTTTGCGCGTGATGTCAATGGTTGAAGCGGAAGTATTGGGACACATTGTATCACAATACAAACAGCTCTGTTTTCATCACAAAATTCCACAGTATTCTGGACATCTGTGTTGGTGAATCTTTTGCAATTTGTTTAATGAACAATGGAGACTGCAAAGAAGAAAGCTGTAGGTGGGATCGGTGTATTAGCGGCCGGCTGCAGCAACACAACCAGGAGGACTTTGAGTTGGATAGCAGACGCGCTATCCGACGCTAGCTGCCGACCGCATCGATGATCGGGTGAAGTCCTTCGTCACGCCGTCGATCGCTGGAATGCAGGTGAGCACGGGTGTTGATGAGCAGATGAGGGCTGGCGTAGGTGGAGCGCTAATGTTTTTATCATAGCTCTGACGAGGTCCCGTTGCTAAGTTAGCTTCAATGGCGTCGTTAGCAACAGCATTGCAAGGCTTCGACAGGCAGCACAGCATTAACCGTGTGGTTACAGGTCCAGTGTTTGGTTCGGTGTCTCCTGATAGTAGTATTGTTGATCTTCTGTCTATCCTTCCAGTCAGGGGCTTATTTCTTTTGTTTCTATCTGCATTTAGGCACGATGCTATCACGTTAGCTCCGTAGCTAAAGTGCTTCACCGATGTATTGTCGTGGAGATAAAAGTCACTGTGAATGTCCATTTCGCGTTCTCGACTGACTCTCATTTTCAAGAGGATATAGTATCCGAGGTGGTTTAAAATACAAATCCGTGATCCACAATAGAAAAAGGAGAAAGTGTGGAATCCAATGAGCCTTTGTACCTAAGTTACGGTCAGAGTGAAAAAAGATACATCCTGCACTGCACTCTAGTCCTTCACTCTCACGTTCCTCATCCACAAATCTTTCATCCTCGCTCAAATTAATGGGGTAATCGTCGCTTTCTCGGTCCGAATCGCTCTCGTTGCTGGTGTAAACAATGGGGAAATGTGAGGAGCCCTTCAACCTGCTACGTCACGCTACTTCCGGTACAGGCAAGGCTTTTTTTATCAGCGACCAAAAGTTGCGAACTTTATCATCGATGTTCTCTACTAAATCCTTTCAGCAAAAATATGGCTATATTGCGAAATGATCAATTATGACACATAGAATGGATCTACTATCCCCGTTTAAATTAAAAAAATTCATTTCAGTAGGCCTTTAATACAGCATTGATCCCCTAGTAAATCTGCGAGAGTTATCAGTGCAGCTTCACTAATGCAGTTTCAACCTTTTCTGAGCCAAGGCACATTTTGTTCATTGAAAAAATGCGGAGGTACACCACCAGCAGAAAACATTAAAAAATTAAACTCAGCAGCCGATATTGACAGTAAAAAGTCGTTCTCGCAACTGTTGAATACGAATTCAAACCATAACCAACCATGCATCAATATAGCTCTTGTCTCAAAGTAGGTGTACTGTCACGACCTGTCACATCACGCCGTAACTTATTTTGAGTTTTTTGATGTTTTCCTGTGTGTCATGTTTTAGTTCTCTTGTCTTGCGCTCCTATTTTGTTGTTGATTGTCATTTGTGGATGCTGTCCGCTCCACCCGCTGTAAGTCTTTGCTGTCGTCCAGCATTATGTTTTTGTTTACTCTGCAGCCAGTTCAGTTTTAGCTTCGTTTTGCATAACCTTCCCTAAGCTTCAATGCCTTTTCTTAGCGGCACTTGCCTTTTGTTTATTTTTGGTGTAAGCATTAGATACCTTTTCACCGGCACGCTGCCTCCCGCATATTGTGATTACGACAAACCAAAGTTCCCGACATCTACAAAGCAATTAGCTACCTGCTGCCACCTACTGATATGCCGAGCTCTAGACAGTACAGACACTCAACAACGGCACATTTGCGGATTATAATTACTGGTTTGCAAAAAATATTTGTAACCCAATTAGGTGAAATTACATAATCTCCCACGGCACACCAGACAATATCTCACTGTACACTAGTGTGCCGCAACACAGTGGTTGAAAAACACTGCACTAATGAGTGCATAAGACTTGAGCAGATGATACAAGTCCCAGACATAACTTTAATGGGCTGACAGAGAAGTGGAAATGTTCAGGAAGGGAGGATATGACTTGGTTGAGGGTGGGGAAGGAAATGTAGGAGGTCAATGCAAGACCTGGAAAGGAAGTGGCGTAAAGGTTGCTCAGTTCACACGCTCTCACGTTTGGTCTATTCTGGTGAGTCATGACGCTGGCACACATGTGCACACGTAGACCCCTCCACACACACACAAACAGGTGCAGCGCGTGGCAATGACGGTATGGTGAGCAGCTGTGTGTAGGAGCTTGTTACAAAGGGTGGTGGCTGTTGCATTCTGCCAGCTTACCACCAGACCTTGTAATTGAAAGACACACACATGCAAAAGTCTGTGGGCAGCTGCAAGGGTGCCATTGAAGGGTCCGCCAAAAAGACAATTGCACATACACATGCACATATCACCTCCCTGATACCGAAGTACATGTCAAACTACTTCCTTAACGTAAATGACCGCCATAACCACAACACCAGGGGGTGCTCCACTAACCACGTTAAACCCAGATTCCGAACTAACAAAGGTCTTAACTCATTCTCTTTCTATGCCACATCAATGTGGAATGCGCTCCCAACAGGTATAAAAGAAAGGGCATCTCTATCCTCCTTCAAAACCGCAATAAAAGTTCACCTCCAGGCAGCTACAACCCTAAACTAACACCCTCCCCGGATTGCTAATAATCAAATGTAAACAATCAAATGCAGATACTTTTTCTTTTTCTTTTTCTTATGCCTTCTGATCTCTCTCTCTCTCTCTCTCTCTCTCTCTCTCTATGTCCACTACTTGATGTCCATATCCCCCCCCCACCCCCCCCTCCCTCCACACCCCTGATTGTAAATAATGTAAATAATTCAATGTGATTATCTTGTGTGATGACTGTATTATGATGATAGTATATATGATAGTATATATCTGTATCATGAATCAATTTAAGTGGACCCCGACTTAAACAAGTTGAAAAACTTATTCGGGTGTTACCATTTAGTGGTCAATTGTACGGAATATGTACTTCACTGTGCAACCTACTAATAAAAGTCTCAATCAATCAATCAAAAACTCACAGAATGTACTGTATTTAATCTTTACAGGAAGACAGCCAGTGGCGCTCGATCCAAATCCCAGGGAATTTGTAACTGCCTGGCCTCTCATGTTGACCCCAAATGGTCTCATAGGCTGCCAACGGGAGCACACTTATACCTCAACTGCTGACCCAAATATTTACCAAGCCCCCTCCCCAAGCTCCAGTCCAAAAGCTCAGGCATCAAAAATCCTAACCCACCTCCCATACAGGCCCTCAGTCGCCAGTTAAGTCTTCCTTGGCGCGTGGAGGCTATCTGGGATTTAAGGGAAAAGCCCTTTATCCAGGGACTTCTGTACAAGCTGAGGCCAGCAAATGTCTCATGTCAGCAAAATGCATTAAATGCTACAAATTGCATATTTTCAGCTTCACAAGGGTGTCCAAAAATGTAAAAAAAAAAAAAAGAAAAAAAGATTGCAGTTCATTTGTTTATTAATTTTTGATACTGCTTGTCCTGCAGTTTATTGCAGCTAACTTCGAGTGAGAGGTATGGTACACCTTAGACCAGGGGTAGGGAACCAATGGCTTTTGAGCCAGATGTGGCTCTTTTGATGACTGCATCTGGCTCTCAGATAAATCTTAGCTGACATGGCTTAACACGATAAGTAATGAATAATTCCGCTGGTAATCACAGTGTTAAAAATACGTTGAAAATATAAAACATTCTAATACATTTTAATCCATCCATCTGTTTTCAACTGTCACGACTGGGTTCTTGGGTCTTGTTTCTCCAGAAGGCAACGGAAAGTTGGCGCGAGCCAGACGTGAGTTTGAATACATGATTTATTTTGACACTAATAAAGTACAAAAAAAGGAAGCAAACAAAAGGCGCTCACAGCGGAGGTAACAACTTGACTATGAAAACAAAACTTGCACAATGGCAAAAACTATGAACAATAAAACAAAAACACAAACTGTGGCAATAATAAACAAAAACTTACTTGATAAAGAACTGTGAACATGACATGAATCAGGGTGATGAAAAAGTGCGTGGACGCCAGGACGAACAACAGAAACAGACAGATTTAAATAGTGACGTGATCAGTGAAAACAGGTGCGTGACAAGACAGGTGAACAGGTGCGTGACATGACAATGTGAACCAGGTGAAACTAATGGTTGCTATGGTGACAAATAAAAGTGCACAAAAAGTCCAAAATCAAATCCGAACATGACTAAAACAAAACATAATCACAGACATGACATCAACTGCACCTGTTCAAGAAGTCGCATTAATGGTAAGAAGTATTTTATTTATTATTGGTTAGCTTCAGAATAACAATGTTATTAAAAATAATAAGAGACTTATTATACTCAAAAAATGTTGGTCTTACCTAAAAATGCACACATTTAGTTGTATTCAGTGTTAAAAAATATTATATGGCTCTCACGGAAATCCATTTTAAAATATTTGGCTTTCATGGCTCTCTCATCCAAAAAGGTTCCCGACCCCTGCCTTAGGCTGATCACCAGCCAATCACAACATATATATATGTGTGTGTATATGTGTATATATACATTTTTTTCAGCATATGTATGTGTATATATATATATATATATATATTTTCATCATATATATACAGTATACACATACACACTTGGGTTGCACGGTATACCGGTACTAGTAAAGTACTGCGATACTAATGAATCATAAACGGTACTATACCGCATCTAAAAAGTACCGGTTCTCTCCCCCTCCAACCCCCTTTTTTTTAACAGGCATGATGGCACGCCATAGTCACGCCGTGACATTGCTGGTTTTATAAGCAGAGGAGCATGTTCGGCAATGCACAATCACGTAGTACTTACAAGCAGACACAGTGTGTAGACAGAAAAGGGAGAACGGCCGCATTTTGGCTTAAAAACTAACAATAAAGGTGAAGCTATAACACTGAAACGCGGCTCTACAAGAGGTGCTTTAAAACATGGCTAGCTAGCTAGCGGCTAACGTCATCCGCAGTCGGCAGTGTTTTAGCTACTTCTAAATCAGTAATCCTCACCTCCAAATAAAGTAGGTTTCTTACAAGTATTATCCCTGCAGGATAAGGAATAACTTAACATGCTTCACTACACACTGTAGGAGGATACAATAGCTCACCTGTGTCACCGCAAACAAGCTGGCGCTTCACAATGTAAACCAACGTCATCGGCGGATCTACACCTGACATCCACTGTAATGATACCAAGTAAAAGAGGGTATCTAGTCGATACTACAATGATTACATCAATATTTTTTATCATCAAAAAATATTTTTTTATTTAAAAAAAAAATTATATTATGTTTATAAACTCAGGAAATACGTCTCTGGACACATTAGGACTTAAATTATGACCAATGTGTGATCCTGTAACTACTTGGTATCGGCTCGATACCCAAATTTGTGGCATCATCCAAAACGAATGTAAAGCATTCAAACAACATAAGTTTATTACATTTTAACAGAAGTGTAGATAGAACATGTTAAAACAGAAAATAAGCAGATATTGCATATGTCAGCAGACAAATTAGGAGCCTTTGTTTGCTTACTTACTAAGAAAAAAAATGTTGTCTAGTATGTTCACTATTTTATTTAAGGACACAATTGTTCTGGGATCGCAATAAGAAACGTGTTTAATGTACAATCTTTTTTTTTTGTTAAAATAAAGCCAATAATGCCATTTTTTGTGGTCCCCTTTATTTAGAAAAGTATCGAAATACAATTTGGTACCGGTACCAAAATGTTTGTATCGGGACAACCCTAATACACGCACACACACACATATATATATATATATATATATATATATATATATATATATATATATATATATATATACACATACATACATATATATATATATATATATATATATATATATATATATATATATATATATATATATATATATATATATATATATACACATACATACATATATATATATATATATATATATATATATATATATATATATATATATATATATATATATATATATATATATATATATATATATATGTGTATGTATATATATATATATATATATATATATATATATATATATATATATATATATATATATATATGTGTATGTGTGGGAAAAATCACAAGACTATTTGATGATTGAGGGAAAACCCTCATGAAACAGGCCTGTAGAGATTAAATAGTCTTGTGATTTTTCCCACACATACATATTACGCTCTACCACGGTATCGAGCACTATTTTTTTGGATAATCTAATCAAGACATATATAAAAAAATCCATCCATTTTCTACCGCTTATTCCCTTCGGGGTCGCGGGGGGCGCTGGTGCCTATCTCAGCTACAATCGGGCGGAAGGCGGGGTACACCCTGGACAAGTCGCCACCTCATCGCAGGGCCAACACAGATAGACGGACAACATTCACACTCACATTCACACACTAGATATATATATATATATATATATATATATATATATATATATATATATATATATATATATATATATATATATATATATATATATATATATATATATATATACTGTATATATATATATATATATATATATATATATATACTGTATATATATATATATATATATATATATATATATATATATATATATATATATATATATATATATATATATATATATATATATACATATATGTATACATATATATATGTGTATATATGTATATATACACATATACATGTATCATTATCATTAGTCGCAGATAGGTATATTTTTTCATCAATAATTTTGTCGGGGGGATGGCTTAATATTGGGGGGGGGGATCGATATGACGTCATCGCATGATTTGCTATGATGCATATATTCTTTAAAAAGGCAAAAAAAAAGTGACAGTCACGAAAATAGAGTGATATCATACTGGAAGGACAGCGTTTATCTCACCATTTAATTCATCAAGTGGATAATAACTGCAGTCCAGGTAGGGGACGAGACTCTGTCCCAGGTGGAGGAGTTTAAGTATTTTGGGGTCTTGTTCACGAGTGAGGGAAAGATGGAGAAGGAAATCAGCCGGAGAATCGGAGCAGCTGGGGCAGTATTGCAGTCTCACTGCCGCACTGTTGTGACGAAACGAGAGCTGAGCCAGAAGGCAAAGCTCTCGGTCTACCGAGCTATCTACATTCCTACTCTCACCTATGGTTATGAAGTGTGGGTCATGACCGAAAGAATAAGATCGCGGATACAAGCGGCCGAAATGAGTTTCTTCAGAAGGGTGGCTGGCATCTCCCTTAGAGATAGGGTGAGAAGCTCAGTCACTCGAGAGAGACTCGGAGTAGAGCCGCTGCTCCTTCGCTTGGAAAGGAGCCAGCTTAGGTGGTTCAGGCATCTCGTGCGGATGCCTCACGAGCGTCTCCCTAGGGAGGTCCTCGTTGCACGTCCCACTGGGAGGAGGCCTGGGAACGCTTCGGGATTCCCCAGGAGGAAGTCGCTAATGTTGCTCTGGAGAGGGAAGTCTGGGGGTCTTTGCTGGAGCTGTTGTCCCCGCGACCTGATTCCGGATAAGCGGTTGAAGATGGATGGATGGATAATAACTGCAAGAAAAAAACATTTTGGCCGAGTTTTGTTTTTGTGTTCCTATTTTCACTCACTGTGTGTACTATTTCTACTGGTACAACTGTTCACAATTGGAATGCAAAAAATGTAAACCTTAAAGTGAATATCTTTAACTAAAACATATAAAACTAATCAGTTATTAAGTATAGTATTAACATATACATGTTTACCTACACAATATTGTTTTGTTCTATTTTTAAATTGTTGCTGCTTATTCTCTAATGTACTTGGTTTAGAATTTTTAAACAATATTTTTAGAGAGAGATTTCTCAAATCCGTTTTGTCACTTTTTCTGCAATAAGGGTCAGGGATTAGGGTTAGACTGGCAACAAATCTAGCATTTATATTTGGTGTTATTGGAGACTGTACTTGTGTTTAGAGCAGGGGTGGGCAATTAATTTTTACCGGGGGCCGCATGAGCAACCCGAGCACTGCTGGAGGGCCACATCGACAATATTTCAATTACATTTTGCTCAAATTATTTTTGATATACCGTAAGATAAATAATAATAATAATAATAATAATAATTTCATTTAACCTAACTTAACTTTATACAAAAGCAGATTGCTTTTGATGGTTTTATTTTTTAACACTGTCTTACACTAAACTTCCTGATGTATAAAACAATGCAAAAATGTCAATTTCTGCACAGGGTTAATTTAAAGTTTATCCTGCATCCTCTTTAAAAGTCCAACATTTTTCCCCGTCAGATTTGGACAACATTCGGTTGTCACACCTACCAGCTTGTCCCATTTCAGTCCTAACATGTCCAAACACGCATTTACCTATGTGAACAAGTCATTACCTGTGGTTGTCTCTTTAATTGACTGCATGGCTGCCAGCTCCTCCGTGATTTGAAAGTCTGCAGTTATTCCACGTAAGAAGATGAGCAGCTGGGCGGTGTCACGTACATCGCAGCTCTCATTCAAAGCCAAATTATATTCTTTAAACACAGTAACCTGTGTACCACAAATTAAGCACACGGCTTTACCTTTAATTTCTGTAAAGAAATACTTGGCAGTCCATGTCTTGTTGGAAAAACGCCATTCGTCATCAACTTTTCTTTTTTTAGCGTGAGCTGACATCTCGGGGGTAACCGGGCATCACTTGTCGCTGTGCACCTTCACTTACAGGTTTCACACGGACATACGTCCATAAATATCAATTTTCAAAATAAAAGCAGCACAGTTGTATTGCACGCACGACATAGATGTTTTTTAAAATGTATTTTGTAATTTGTGATTGCCGCTGTTCACATTCACTCACAATCACGCACGCGTATACGTCCACACGGATGTAATACAAATAACGCTTTTCAAAACAAAAGCAGCACTGTTGTATTGCACACTCGACATAGATACTTTTTTAAATGTATTTTGTAATTTATGATTGGCCTCACGCGGGCCGGACAGGGACGCACAAAATGCCAGATGTGGCCCGCGGGCCGCAGAATGCCCGAGTCTGGTTTGAGACTCTGTTTAGACGCTTCTGTCGCGCCACGTCCATGACAAAAAGCGAGTTGCAGAGAGGCTGACGTCACACTTGCTTTGCGCTGCTGGGAGCCTTTCTCTCATTAAAAGCCGCCAGTGTCATCTTAAATTGTGAAGATCGCTGTCCGCGGGTATATCCCAAATATATTAAAGTACGTCCACAGCGCGGACACACTGCCTCCGCTCCAGACAACCCTATGCGTATGGCTGGTGTTAATGTGTATGTTAGTGTCTTATGGTGGTCATTTTTCCCATGGTCTGTGAACACACTGTGTCAACGAAGAATGAACAAAGTATTGTGTGTCTAGGAGTGAAGCACAAAGGCAGACGTGTGTGCACAGAGGAAATACTTGTTGGAATTGTGATGGGCCCGTTGTTAGCACACAATTCGCCATACAAGCTAAAAAGAGCGTCAGACTTTGTTTGTTTTCTTCTGGACGCTACAATACATTTTATTACTTTATTTTGTTAGGTGTGGCGGCTAATATGAAGCCTGTATATTAAGGCGAAACCCAAAATGTAGTTAAACCGGATGTATAGCGGAGCGCTTTTATTTTGATGCCAGAAAAGTGTGTGATTGGTTTGAGAAAGTGTCTTGACATGTTTTGATCAATCAATCACTCAAAATTATGTCGGATCAACTGTTTGCAATAAAAAAAGTCTCCTTCCGACATCCTGCCGACCATCTTTCATTTCTGTTGAGGTTTTATGTCATCTTACTTACTAAATGAGTAACAATCTAAATGTTATATTATCATTGCGTTTGACAGCCTTAATATACAGTATATATACTGTATATATATAAATGTGTGTATGTATATATATATATATATATATATATATATATATATATATATATATATGTATATATATATATATATATATATATATGTATATATATAAATGTGTGTATGTATATATATATATATATATATATATATATATATATAATATATATATATATATATATATATATATATATATATATATATATAAATATATATATATATACTGTGTATATATATATATATATACATATATATATATGTATATATATATATATATATATATATATATATATATATATATATATATATATATATATATATATATATATATATATATATATATATATATATTGATATATTGATATATATATATATACATATATATATATATATATACTACTGTTCAAAAGTTTGGGGTCACCCAAACAATTTTGTGTTTGAGCCTTCATTTCTAAGAACAAGAATAGACTGTCGAGTTTCAGATGAAAGTTCTCTTTTTCTGGCCATTTTGAGCGTTTAATTGACCCCGCAAATGTGATGCTCCAGAAACTCAATCTGCTCAAAGGAAGGTCAGTTTTGTAGCTTCTGTAATGAGCTAAACTGTTTTCAGATGTGTGAACATGATTGCACAAGGGTTTTCTAATCATCAATTAGCCTTCTGAGCCAATGAGCAAACACATTGTATCATTAGAATACTGGAGTGATAGTTGCTGGAAATGGGCCTCTATACACCTATGTAGATATTGCACCAAAAACCAGACATTTGCAGCTAGAATAGTCATTTACCACATTAGCAATGTATAGAGTGTATTTCTTTAAAGTTAAGACTAGTTTAAAGTTATCTTCATTGAAAAGTACAGTGCTTTTCCTTCAAAAATAAGGACATTTCAATGTGACCCCAAACTTTTGAACGGTAGTGTATATATATATATATATATATATATATATATATATATATATATATATATATATATATATACAATGTATATACAATCACATTCACACCAATGAACAATTTACAGTCTCAAATTACTCTAGCATGTATGTTTTTGGGGATGTAGAATAGAATAGAATAGAATAGAATAGAATAGAATAGAATAGAATAGAATAGCACTTTATTGTCATTGCACTTAAGAAAATACAACCATTCATCCATTCAGCCATCCATTACAACCGTCAAAGAGCAGACATTACAATATACAGTTACAGGGGAATACAGGACCAGTAGTTCCTGGCTGGTCACCTTGCTGCAAGGCCACATTAAGAAGACTTTAGTGCTTGTATTGTTTAGTTAAGTTTTATAGTTTAGCTTTGCCATAAAGGTCCTGCAATGAGGTGGCTACTTGTCCAGGGTGTACCCTGCCTTCCGCCCGAATGCAGCTGGGATAGGCTCCAGCACACCCACGACCCCGAAAGGAATGGATGGATGGATAGTTTTGCCATGAAGTTCTTTCAAGTGATGTAAAAACGCTACCGCAAAGTAGCAGTGTTTCTGCAGTTACATTAGTTAGCATGAATTGATTAACGTGGTCCCCGACTTAAACAAGTTGAAAAACTTATTCGGGTGTTACCATTTAGTGGTCAATTGTACGGAATATGTACTGTACTGTGCAATCTACTAATAAAAGTCTCAATCAATCAATCAATAGTCGCAGCCCAGACTTTAACATTACAATGTAAACAATGGAAAATCATATCATAGGATAGATGTTGTATTGCAATACCGTAATTTCCGCACTATAAGCCGCACCAGCTAAATTTGGGGGAAAATACAGATTGCTCCATATATAAGCCGCACCCGACTATAAGCCGCAGGGTTTTGATGTGTAATTACCGTAGTATATAGGGGTTCCTGCCTCCACGGAGGGGATTGTCGGGACAGAGATGACTGTTTGGGAACGCAAAGCGTCCCATTTATTAACAATAAATCTTTCAATCATTCAATCAAACTTTCACATCTTTGACATGACAATAATACAACGGTGCAAAGTAATACAAAGTGCTCGCCTGTACGTTATCGAAATAACCAGCCTACCGGTATATGAAAAGTCAGTCTTTAATCATTGTGTCATCGTCTTCCTCCTGCGTACTAAAACCACCAAAATCATCTTCGTCGGTGTCGGAGAAGAACAGGTCCAAAATGGCGTTGTCAGCCACTCTCTCTCCTTTGTTCTCGCTCTCAAATCCTTCCTCTTCGTCAGTGGAATCAACGGCTCCGGCTTCGTCAGCCGTTACGCCGTCCTCTTCATCATCACGACGCAGCAGTCCAGCTTTTCGAAAGCCATTGATGATCGTGGATGTTTTTTTGTCTTTTTGCATTGAATCAGTTCTTCATGCTGCCGTCTCCAACTGTTGTAACTTATGGGTTATATAGTTCATGTGTGATGATCATTCATGATTTGCATGTTTGATTTAATTGCTGATAAATTGATCTATTATTATTTACAGCTAAAAAGAGTTAAAAGGGAATTGATTTGATTTATACATGTATTTGATATTGATTATTTGAGAAACACTGACACTGAATTGAGTTGTTTCTACTCAATAGCCCAACAAAGGGTTAACTAAAAGACTGCATGTTCCACAATACATTGCGGCAAAACCGGATGTTAGAAAGACCAGGAGCAGGTGCATTGTGGTTGTTGAGATGAGAATTACGAGCCTACGGGTGATGAATGAATAACAGATAACAAGTTATAAGGATCGTTTTGTACCGTTTGTATCCCCATTTTTTTCTTATATAAAGTACTTCTTTATTACACATGTCGACGTCCTGTCCAATACTTTGATCGTAGTTAATCTACACCAACGTCTCACCATTGATTCATTGATGTCAAGGGTACGTGCAGCAGCTCTATTTCCTTCTTTGACAGCCGGATCGATTGCCTTTAACTTAAAAGCAGCATCATATGCACTTCTCCGTTTGTTTTCCATATTGAGGGTGTTTGCATGAACACTTCCTTCGCGCAAACTGTGCGCGCCCCTGGTTACCGTAAGCCGTAAAAAAAGCCGTAAAAAAGCCGCACCGTCGTAAAAGCCGCAGGGACCAAAACGAGGGGGAAAAGTAGCGGCTTATAGCCCGGAAATTACGGTATATCGTAATAGGACACATAGCCTACGTTTTCATGTTGAAGCAGGCAACTCCACTTTATTAACCTTTAGGTGAAATGAGCTTGCAGCTTTTTGGAATGTCACTGACTTCTAGATTTGGAGCAGGTGTCCATACAGCTAGTTGGGGGCAAGATTGTAAGTTTGTGTCTCAGGGAGAGAGACACCCATACAACCCATACAACAAAAAATTACCACGTCTGCATGTCAATAGCAAATGCTCGGCTTTACAAAGCAGACCAGTATGGTGGAATTCAGTGCCTGTCGCACCCACATCAGTTGCTCATGTGCATGCAGATACTTTGAACAGCTCAGCTATGTTTATGCACACACCCACACTGCTCACTCAGACACACAATCCCTTGACAATGAACACACTATTGCTAGTATACAGGATTTGTACATCCATTTATTAGTAAAGGTCAGGAGCTGTACCAAGGTTTTCACAGTGCAGTTATACACTACTGCAAACAACAGTAATAATTATATGCATTGTATTGAATCTCTATACAGCAACTGATGAAGTACTTAGTGGATTGTGCATGTATATCTAATGTTGTGGCTGAGGAGTACAGTATGTTATGGTGTAACATTCTCTTTGCTTGTTGGGTTTATGTGTCCATTGTCCAGTTGGATGTGAAATGTGGGGTGCCGAATGCAAAAGTTCCGTCACACTTTTCTAGCAGATATATTTCTTACATTTAAGTTTAATTTTAATGTTTTATCTAAATGTTGAATCTAAATCTAAATGTCAAATCTAAATCTTAAATTTAAACCCTGAATCTAAATGTAATATCGAAACCCGAATGTTAAATCTAAACCTAAATGTTAAATCTAAATCTAAACTTAAGTGTTAAATCTAAACCTAAATGTTAAATGTATACATAAATGTTAAATCTAAATCCATATGGTAAATCTTAACCTAAATGTAAATGTACATTTACATCTGAAATCTAAATGTTAAATCTAAATCCAAATGTTAAGGCTACACCTAAATGTAAATTTAATTCTGAAATCTAAATCAAAATATTAAATGTAAATCTAAATGTGAGCGATCTCAGGGCATTTAATCCATCGCAACTGGACTGTTTGGTTTGTCTTAAATGTGAGCGCTAAATGTTAAATCTAAGTCTTAAATCTAAATCTCTGACCAACAGCTGACATTACACTCACGATGATCATGTTCTTACCATTTCGCTCACAATTAAGACATCGAAAAGGAGCGTGTCAACTGGCGGGTGCAGCAATTTATATGACAGTGATCACGAGCAAACCAGCCATAATTAAGTGTACCGTATTTCCTTGAATAGCCGCAGGGGCGTTAATTAATTTAAAACCTCCTGTCACACCTGCGTTTACCGGAAACCGGCGGGATGGCCGTGCATGCGGTAATTATTTTAAAACCTCTTCTCACTCCGGCGTTTACCAAAAGGAATCCATAAAATTTAGGCGTGCGCTTTGAGTGTGATGTAAGCATACCATCATGAAAAGCACATTTAATTAAAAAAAACGTTATTATGGTCTTACCTGTACTTATAAATGGAGTCCATTTGCAGCTCCTTCTGACCAAAAGCATCGATAACTTGTTTATAGAAGTCTTCCTTATTTTCTTTCTTCAGTTTTAAAAGTCTCTGTTTCGATGGAGATATTCCTTTAATTATTACCTCCTGCTTCGATTGAAAGTCCAGTTTAGAAAACTGTTTTATTTTATGTATGTAATCCTCCATTTTAAAAGTTCAGGCAGAGGACAGAAAAAAAAATCTCTTGCTGCGTGTGTTCACTTCTTCTGCAGTACCGGAAGTCGCAAGAAGGATCACTAGCGCGGCAGCGCCCTCTACCACCAGGAGGCGGGAGTCATTTAATGACTTATACAGTATTTCACACACGCAGCTACGGTATATTAATAAAACATAGCTGCTTACTGTTCTCTTTAGCATACTGTACAGGTATTCAATAGCTTGGACCTTAAATCCTACTGAAAAGCTCTTTATCTTTTTTCCTTTGTGCGATTGTAAACTACTGAAAGCAGTTTCCTCCATTTTGAAAATGAGGACAGATGCGTCACTCGTGACGTAACGAATTTGACCCGGTGGAAGTTCTAGCCATATGCTAAATATTTTGCGAAACGAGTTTGACCCGGCGAAAATTACAGACATGCGATAATAAAATTAATATTTTGCGAAACGAATTTGATCCAGCTTCAATAATAAACCGGCGATAAGGCCAAGCATGCGTTAATTATTTTGAGAAACGAGTTTGACCCGGCAGTAATTCTAGACGTGCGAATACTATATTCCCTGCGCCAATTCAAGGAAATACGGTATTCCCGGAGCCAGATCACCTGACATTGTAGCTAATCTTAGGGAGCTAACTCGCAACAGGCCTAGTAAACACGTACGACAGGCTAATCGCACCACTAGCTACGCGAACATAGTTGTACTTGCATCGAGCAGGTGCCGTTCACCTCTACCACCTGCTCCCTCCCCTCCAAGTAAGATTGCGTCCAGCTCCATGAGGTTTTGTTAAATCTGATTGCTCTGAGCTTATCCAACAGTATAGCGTGGTTAACGGTGTCAAAGGCCTTCTGAAGGTCCAGCATGACCATGCCGCAGTATTTGCCCGCGTCCACCTCATGTTTGATGTGGTCGGTCAGATAGAGAAGACATGTGTCAGTGGAGTGGTTAGTTCTGAAGCCGGATTGGAATTTGTACATGAGTTTATTAGTGGCAAGGTAACTATCGACCTGTTCATAAACTATTTTCTCCATTACTTTCGAAATGGAGCTGAGAATAGAAACAGGTCGGTAGTTGCCAGGTTCCAATTTGCTTCCTTTTTTAAAGAGGGGAGTTACTCTTGCTATCTTAAAATCTTTTGGTACTTGGCCTTGTGTAATTGATAGGTTTATTATGTGCGTGATGATCGGGGCAATGATGGAGGCAGAGTCCCTGAGGAATCTGGAGGGAATATTATCAAGGCCGGTGGCCTTGTTAGGGTGGAGCGCGCTCAATTTTTTAAACACCTCATCAGCTGTGACCATTTCTAATTTGAAATCATCGTTGGATACTCCTAGCTTTCTGTAGAAGGCTTTAATGTGTTCTACACCAAAGCGACCAGAGTGGTGGGACAGTTTGTTGACAAGAGTTGCGGCTATGCTGGTGAAAAAGATGTTAAGTCTGCTAGCTACCTCCATTTTGTCTGTAATGAGGGAGTCACCCTCCTTGATGCTGATGTTGGTGAGTCTTGTTTTAAGTTTCTGGCTGCAACCAGGAAGCTGGTTGTTGAGAATTTTCCAGAGCTCACGTGGCTTATTTGTGTTTTCCTCTATTTTGTCTTTAATGTAATTTTTTTTTAAGGATTTAGTCAGGTTGGTTGACTTATTTCTTAATTTATTGCATTGCTTTTTGAGAGTTGAAAGGAGTAATTTGAGGTTGATGTTATTGGGTTGTTTATCTACTTCTGTTTTGCATTTTTGGTATTCAGAGTATTTTCTGTCTCTGTCTTTAATGGCAGCTAATAGGTCCGGATTCATCCATGGTTCCGAGCGGGCTTTGATCCTGACTGTTTTCACGGGAGCCATGTCATTTAGTATCTTTAGGAACGCCGTTTTGAAGCGATCCCAAGCAACATCGACCAGGTTGCTCGCGAGCACAGGGTACCAGTCCCACTCATCTAATTTTAAATTGAAATTGTCATTGGAGTATTTTTTGAGGGATCTGGATTGGGCTGTTATGTGGCCATTGGTTTTGGGTTTAGCTATTTTGCGGGTGCAGAAGGTTAGATAGTGGTCGCTAAGACCACAGATCATGACCCCACTATTTTTTATTTTAGGCCGGTCTGAAGTGAGAATGAGATCTATGGTTGATTGGGTGGAATCACACACCCTCGTAGGTAGCGCTATTAGCTGGGAAAGACCGTGCAGATTACAAAACTTGCTGAAGGATCTGAAGACAGGCGCATCTTTGCGTTGAATATCTGTGTTCAGATCCCCAGTTATAATTTTCTCCACGTTGTCTGTCCCTGCCAAGCATTCTCCCAAAGCCCCATAGAAATCACTCTGATTAGGGGGTCTATAAACAGTCCCTATTAGTACCGGCTTAGCGTTTTTAAATTGGATTTCCGCCCACACAGATTCCAGGTCATTGTGGTTAAGATCAGTGCGAGTTATGTATTTTATATCTTGGTGAATATACATACAAACGCCCCCACCGTATTTATTCCTATGCTTTCTGATAACCGAAAAGTTTTTTATTTCTATCTCTGAGTCAGAAATACTTTGATCAAATTTGGTTTCAGAGAAACACAAAATTTTTACCTTCGTGTTGAGGAACATTTCTCTGATTTGGTCGAGTTTGGCTCCAGAGAGGCTGTTCACATTAAGGTGGATGATGTGTAGTCCACTGGAACCAAAAAGAGCATCAGAGTCCGCTGTGTTGTGGTACTGACCAGAAAAGTTCTTGGTTGTTATTGCTGTTGAAGTTGAAGAAGAGAAGGGAGAGAGAGGAGAGAGAGAGAGAGGCATCTTCCTCCAGGTGAAGGGGGAGGGAGGGGGAGGGGCGGAGTTGGAGAGGGGGATAGGGGGAGGCCAGGTAGGGTTGCTGGGGGTGGATTTCCTTTTGGCGGGCTTTTTTGAGGACAAAGAGAATAACGAAAATGTTTTTGTAAAGGCGCCTCTAAATCCAGTGTATGCCGCGTCCTCGACCGTCGTGGACCGGGGAGAGGCCGCGTGGACCCCCGCCATCTCGTGCAGTTCCCCGCCATCATCGATGACTGGTTCGCCGTCCACCGCCGCCGCTGCGTCGTTCACCGCCGCTGAGTCGATGCCTTTTCCGATGACTGGGTCGTCCTCCACCGCCGCCGCCGAGCCTCCGACCGTGTCGATGAACGGGGCGAAGTCCCCCGCCGAGCCGCCGATCGCTGGAGCACAGGTGAGCTTGAGCTGAGATGAGCCGGTAGCCGAGTTAGCTTCGATGGCGACGCTAGCAGTAGCATTGCTAGTCTTCGCCAGTCGGGACAACATTAACCGTGTTGTTGCAGGTCCAGGGTTGAGTTCAGTGTCTCCTGATAGTAGAAGTAATAGTAGTATTATTGACTTTCTGTCTATCCTTCCAGTCAGGGGCATGTTTCCTTTGCCTCGATGGCCAGTCAAGCATGATGCTAACACGTTAGCTCCAAAGCCAAGGTGCTTCGCTGATGTATTGTCGTGGAGATAAAAGTCACTGTGTATGTCCATTTCACGTTCTTGACTCTCATTTTCAAGAGGGTAAAGTATCCGAGGAGGTTTAAAATATAAATCCGTGATCCACAGTAGAAAAAGGAGGAAGTGTGGGATAATCCGAGCAGTTGTTTGAATTCCCGATCGGGAGCGAAAGAGAGTGCGACCGCTCATCTCGGCGTCCGTTGACTAATTACACTAGAGCAAGCTCGGACACAGGCAACTACCGTGTCTGTTAGTCCGGGTGTGGAGTCAGTTAAGATAGAACTAACCAGAGCCAGGCTATAAAATTCCTGCACACATAGCATTTCTCATAGAATAATACACAACTCACATAATGTTTTTTCTGTAGTGACGGTGCCAGAGGTGAACATGCATTCTACTGAGGTGGCAAATTATGACGCAATATATCGCAGCACCAAGCAAATAATCTGAAGATCTCCATCAAATCAATTCCTAGATGTGATTGAAAACGTAACGTTTAACTACGGATACCATTAGCAAAAAATCCTCATAACAGCTCACTACCTATAATATGGGCTTTTTAAACATTAGATCATTGTCTCCCAAAACGTTATTATTAGTTAATGAGGTCATTAGAGACAACAATCTAAACCTCATTGGTCTCAGCGAAACCTGGCTAAAACCAGATTAATTTTTCCCGCTTAACGAGGCATCTCCTCCTAACTCTACGATTGCACATATTGCCCGTCCCCTTAAAAGGGGTGGAGGGGTCGCACCAATATACAATGAAAACCTTCACCTCAGCCCTAACCTAAGTAATAAATATGAATCATTTGAGGTGCTTACTATGAGATCTGTCACACTGCTACCTCTCTATCTGGCTTTAACTACCGTCCCCCTGGGCCCTATTCAGATTTTATCAGTGAATTTTCAGAGTTTGTCGCTGATCTAGTGACGCACGCAGATAATATAATTATAATGATGAATTTAATATTAATATGAATACCCAATCAAACCCTACGTGCGTGGCACTCCAGACTATAACTGATAGCTGTGGTCTTACACAAATATCATCGCAATGGTAATACAATAGGTGTAGTCCTTATCCAGGGTGTCACCACTTCCAAAGTTATGATACTCCCGTACACTAAAGTAATGTCCGATCATTACCTTATAAAATTCAAAGTTCTGACTCATTGTCAGCAAGCTATTAATAACCACTGCTTTAGCAGCTGCAGTATTAATGCTGTCACAACTACGACTCTTGCTGGCCTACTGCCTTCGGTAATGGCAATAAAATACTAAATGGTCTAGCTCCATCCTATCTTCCTGATTGTACTGTACTATATGTCCCGGCAAGAAATCTGCGTTCAAAACGATAAAACACAAACACAGAGGAATAAGCAAAACATAACTAAACTGTCAGTGACAAGCCTGATAAGAAGGTATTTCTCATAATTCTTCTTCCTTGTACTTTGTAAGCACTATTAATTTCAACAACTTCTTAAAGTGGATCATGTCAGTACATTGCTTAACTTCTTTGCTTAATCCATTCCATAGTTTAATTCCACATACTGATATGCTGAAGGTCTTAAATGTTGTACGTGCATACAAATATTTTAAGTTAGTTTTTTCCAAAGGTGTGGACTCGAGTCACATGACTTGGAATCGAGTCAGACTCGAGTCATGAATTTGATGACTTTAGACTCGACTTGACAAAATGTAAAGAGACTTGCAACTCGACTTGGGCTTTAACATCAATGACTTGTGACTTCACTTGGACTTGAGCCTTTTGACTTGACATGACTTGCTACTTTCCCCAAAACCCAACGATTAAAAAGTTATTTGGGAGCACTCCATATCTTCCAAAGTGTACGTGTGTGTGTCTGTCAGGGAGTGTGCGCTTTGTCAGCGTGTGTGTCTGTAAGTACAACAGCCAATCGAATTAGATCCATGTTGTTTTTGTCCCACGGCATTCATCCAATCAAATTGCAGAACAACCAACGAAGAAGAGCTCTCAAACAACACGCTGGTGAGGAAAAAGATAGTTTTGTTCGGGTATTAAAACTACGACTTGGTCAACCAAAAACGAATTGCAACAACTTCCAACTTCGTTTGATATTTGAAGTTGCAAACAGAACGGTAAGTTTTGAATGTAAGCTAAAGTTTATTGGCTAAGTAACGTAACTTTTATTTGCTGTGTAGTTAAATCAGTGAGGCTGTAAACTCACTGCTAACGTTATAACCCTAGACATCTTATAAGGGTATGCAGCATCGATCGCTACTGCCTACTGGCGCAGACGAGACGCGGGGCCGCCATCTTGGAGTGGTGATCCTCTCCACTCAGTGCAATTCATTTGGCAGGAGCAATGAACTGTCAGCGCTATTTAATTCATTTTACCTCACTAAATACCACTGATTTTCACGCGCTTTTTTGTCATACGTGTAGCTATGATAAAGAACACAGGTTTTGGCGTGTTTTATTATTCATAGTTTGCTTAACAGTAATAGAATATTCTTATATGCTATAAGTGACCACATGTCCGAGATCAAAACTGGGAATATAATCCCAGAGAAGGGGGAAAAAACGATCAGCTATTTTTAAGTTCAAGAAACAATATGATTAGGTTATATAAACATGCGTATATTCTACATAAACAATGTATGAATACATTATCAATCAATCAATCAATCAATGTTTATTTATATAGCCCTAAATCACAAGTGTCTCAAAGGGCTGTACAAGCCACAACGACATCCTCGGTACAGAGCCCACATACGGGCAAGGAAAAACTCACCCCAGTGGGACGTCGGTGAATGACTATGAGAAACCTTGGAGAGGACCACATATGTGGGTAACCCCCCCCCCCCCCCCCCCTCTAGGGGAGACCGAAAGCAATGGATGTCGAGTGGGTCTGACATAACATTGTGAAAGTCCAATCCACAGTGGATCCAACACATCAGCGAGAGTCCAGTCCACAGCGGGGCCAACAGGAAACCATCCCGAGCGGAGACGGGTCAGCAGCGCAGAGATGTCCCCAACCGATGCACAGGCTAGTGGTCCACCCGGGGTCCCGACTCTGGACAGCCAGCTCTTCATCCATGGCCACCGGACCTATGCAACTCCCCCTCGCAAGGGACAGGGGAGAAGAGGAGAGAAGAAAAGAAACGGCAGATCAACTGGTCTAAAAAAGGGGGGTCTATTTAAAGGCTAGATTATACAAATGAGTTTTAAGATGGGACTTAAATGCTTCTACTGAGGTAGCATCTCTAACTGTTACCGGGAGGGCATTCCAGAGTACTGGAGCCCGAATAGAAAACGCTCTATAGCCCGCAGACTTTTTTTTGGCTCTGGGAATCACTAATAAGCCGGAGTTCTTTGAACGCAGATTTCTTGTCGGGACATATGGTACAATACAATCGGCGAGATAGGCTGGAGCTAAACCGTGTAGTATTTTATACGTAAGTAGTAAAACCTTAAAGTCGCATCTTAAGTGCACAGGAAGCCAGTGCAGGTGAGCCAGTATAGGCGTAATATGATCAAACTTTCTTGTTTTTGTCAAAAGCCTTGCAGCCGCATTTTGTAGCAACTGTAATCTTTTAATGCTAGACATAGGGAGACCCGAAAATAATACGTTACAGTAATCGAGACAAGACGTAACGAACGCATGAATAATGATCTCAGCGTCGCTAGTGGACAAGATGGAACGAATTTTAGCGATATTACGGAGATGAAAGAAGGCCGTTTTAGTAACACTCTTAATGTGTGACTCAAACGAGAGAGTTGGGTCGAAGATAATACCCAGATTCTTTACCGAGTCGCCTTGTGTAATTGTTTGGTTGTCAAATGTTAAGGTGGTATTATTAAATAGATGTTGGTGTCTAGCAGGACCGATAATCAGCATTTCCATTTTCTTAGCGTTGAGTTGCAAAAAGTTAGCGGACATCCATTGTTTAATTTCATTAAGACACGCCTCCAGCTGACTACAATCCGGCGTGTTGGTCAGCTTTAGGGGCATGTAGAGTTGAGTGTCATCAGCATAACAGTGAAAGCTAACACCGTACTTGCGTATGATGTCACCCAGCGGCAGCATGTAAATACTAAAGAGTGCAGGGCCAAGAACCGAACCCTGGGGAACTCCGCACGTTACCTTGACATAGTCCGAGGTCACATTGTTATGGGAGACGCACTGCATCCTGTCAGTAAGATAAGAATTAAACCAAGACAAGGCTAAGTCTGACATACCAATACGTGTTTTGATACGCTCTAATAAAATATTATGATCGACGGTATCGAAAGCGGCGCTAAGATCAAGAAGCAGCAACATAGATGACGCATCAGAATCCATCGTTAGCAATAGATCATTAGTCATTTTTGCGAGGGCTGTCTCCGTAGAGTGATTTGCCCTGAAACCGGATTGAAAAGGTTCACAGAGATTGTTAGTCACTAAGTGTTCATTTAGCTGCTGTGCAACAATTTTTTCGAGAATTTTGGAAATAAACGGAAGATGGGAGACCGGTCCGTAGTTTACCATGAGGTCAGGATCAAGGTTAGGTCTTTTGAGCAGAGGATGAATAACCGCTTTTTTGAATGGTAGGGGAACAGTGCCGGAGGAAAGTGATAAGTTTATAATATTTAACACTGATGGACCTAATAATACAAACAGTTCCTTGATAAGTTTCCCAGGAAGTGGGTCAAGTAAACATGTTGTTTGTTTTATCCCACTTACACGCTGTAATAATTCCTCTAATGTTATTTCATCAAAAATAGAGAGACTATTTTGGAGGGCAGTGTCCGTCGTATATACAGTCGTATTTGTGTTAATAGAACCCATTTGTAGCTGGGATGCGTTGTCTTTAATCTCCTTTCTAATGAGTTCAATTTTCTTATTAAAGAAATTCATAAAATCATCTGCCGAGTGGGTGGATTTACTGGGAGGAGTCCCTTGTTGGGTTAGCGATGCTACTGTACTAAACAGAAATTTAGGATCGTTTTTGTTGAGGCGGATGAGATTTGAGTAGTATTTAGCTTTAGCTAAGGTAAGCATGCGTTTATAAGTTATTAAACTATCACTCCATGCTTGATGGAAAACCTCAAGTTTAGTCGCGCGCCATTTGCGTTCCAGTTTTCTACATGATAATTTATGAGCTCTAATTTCTTCTGTAAACCATGGGGTGCGCCTTTTAGGGGCCCTTTTTTGCTTTAGCGGTGCTATACTATCAATAATTTCGCGCAAGGCATCGTCAAAGTTGTTAGTGAGGTTATCAATAGAGCCGACATAATTTGGGAATGGTGCCATTACCGAAGGCAGTAGGTCAGCAAGAGTCATCGTTGTGGCAGCATTAATGTTGCGGCCGCTATAGCAGTTATTATTATTATTAGCTTGTTGACAATGAGTCAAAACTTCAAATTTTATAAGGTAATGATCGGACATTACTTTAGTATATGGAAGTATCATAACTTTGGAGGTGGTGACACCCCTGACAAGCACTAGATCTATTGTATTACCGTTGCGATGCGTGGGTTCATGTATTATTTGTGTAAGACCACAGCTATCAATTATGGTTTGGAGCGCCACACACTGAGGGTCCGATGGGGTATTCATATGGATATTAAAGTCCCCCATTATGATTATATTGTCGGCGTGCGTCTCTAGATCAGCAACGAACTCTGAGAATTCACTGATAAAGTCCGAATAGGGCCCAGGGGGGCGGTAGATAACAGCCAGGTCGAGAGGTAGCGGTGTGACAGACCTCATAGTAAGCACCTCAAACGATTTATATTTATTATTTAGGTTAGGGGTAAGGTTGAAATTTTCATTGTATATTAGTGCGACACCCCCTCCCCTTTTAAGAGGACAGGCAACATGCGCATTCGTATAGTTAGGAGGAGATGCCTCATTGAGCGCAAAAAATTTGTCTGGTTTGAGCCAGGTTTCGCTAAGACCAATGACGTTAAGATTGTTGTCTCTAATGACCTCATTAACTAATAACGCCTTGGGAGACAATGATCTTATGTTTAAAAAGCCCATATTATAGGTATTGGGCTGTTTTGACGAGTTTTTGTTAAGATTATCCGTAGTGGCAATATTAACAATGTTGCGTTTATTATGCGTAGTGCACTTTAAATAGTTTCGACCATATCTAGGAATTGATATGACGGGAATTTTCTTATTGTTTGCTTGGTGCTGCAATAGACTGGACATATCATAATTTGCCACCTCAGTAGAATGCATGTCCACCTCTGACACAGACACAACAGAAAAAACATTATGTGAATTGTGTATTATTCTAAGAGAATTGCTATGCGTACATGGATTATCCAGCCTGGCGCTGGCTAGTTCTAGCTTAACTGACTCCTCACCCGGACTAACAGACATTGTAATTGCCTGTGACCGGGCTTGCTCTAGTGCAGTCAGTCAAGTGAGACTTAAATAGTAGTCTATGTTTCTAGGCAGGATGATGGCGCCTTCCTGGTTAGGGTGAAGGCCGTCTCTCATCAGCAAGCCTGGTTTGCCCCAGAAAGAGGGCCAGTTATCAATAAACGTTAGTCCCTGTTGCCTACATTAGATATATATATATCTTAGGGACCTATAGACTGTATCTCTGTTGCTGCAACAGCAGAGAGTTTATTCTGTCTTGACACTTTGTATTGATATTTTGTATTACATTCTTCCCTTAAATGATAATGTTTACAGTGATTGTTTTATATGTATTTTTTATGTATGTCGCTTTGGATAAAAGCGTCTGCCATATACTTTAACATAAACATATATAAACACCTGAAAGTCTTTATATCAGCTAAAACCACCAAATTGTTTCACTGGATTCAGAATAAAACTAAATTCTTTTTTACCCAACAATGTTAGTATTTGAATATTGTTACTTGAAAACTTATTCCTGGTTACAATTATACTGTTAAGAAAGTATTGTCTTATACTTTGCCTAAAATGAGAACACATCATAATCAGTGGCGGCTGGTGAATTTTGTTTTAGGTGGGGCTGAAAGTTTGTAAACCAAACCCTTGTAGGGGCGTCATCCTCCCTCAGAAGATTTCTTTGTGATTTTCACATACAAATATTGAAGATCTTTGCTCCTTCTCAACTCTGTGGTAATATTCTTTTCACAAAATACAACCAATAGTACGTTAATGTTAAATCTTAATTGTGAAAAGTAATACCTCATGCAGGGTTGCATGAGGTACCTACAAATAACGTTACGTTAGTCAATGTATCACACACAGTAACGTAACGTTAGACGGCGGTCAGCAGCACCGCCGCGTATTTTAGCCACCTACAAAAAGACAAACATAGTCAAATAAAGGTCAGTTAAAATGTATACTATATTAACAATATGTGTACATATTGCATAGGGCCCTGACATCTAAAAAGTACAACTCTGTTCATTGTTATGTTCATGTATTTGTTATGTTTTCCATGTGTACGCACACATAAACACACATACAGTATGAGATGAGATCAATGAGATAAGGTAAGAACAGGATAGAAACTGCTGTGGAACTAGTTACAATGCAATATGCCATGGAAATACAATGTTAACACTTTTGTGCAAATAAGTACAGTTGCACTTGTTTTTTCAGATGTGTTTATTCTGTAAAGGAATGAGTTAAATGTTTAAAATGACTGGTTAATAGTGCTATTATGAAGTGCAATGTCAACACTATTTTTTTTCCTGCAATTTCCAATGCACTTGTTTTAATAAATAAATACAGCATTTTAAAAGCATACACAATCTGTGTAAATATATTAGTCTGTGGTTAAAAGGACTTGAGAGGACTCGAAACTCAAAATGCAGGACTTGGGACTTGACTTGAGACTTTCCAGTCTTGACTTTGGACTTGACTCGGGACTTGCCTGTCTTGACTCGGGACTTGACTCGAGACTTGAGGGCAAAGACTTGAGACTTACTTGTGACTTGCAAAACAATGACTTGGTCCCACCTCTGTTTTTTTCTCTAAGGTTATATTTCTCCCCTTTAGTTGAGAAGATATGTTGTACATTCTTGGGTAGCAGGTTATAGTTCGCTTTGTACATAACTTTAGCTGTTTGCAGTTTTACCAAATCGCTGAATTTCATTATTTTTGATTCAATAAATTCAAGTGTTTTTATGTTCTCTATATCCAACATTAGGTATTATTCTAACTAATCTTTTTGTAACACGATTAGTGAATGAAGTGCACATTTCAGAATCAGAATCAGAATAGTTTTATTGCCATTGTTTGAGAACGAGTTCACAAACTAGGAATTTTTTTTGGTGCAAACGTGTGACATAAAACACATATAACACATATTTGGTAATAAAAAGAGCTGTAACTGAGCTATCAGATAGACTTAGAAGGAATTCAAGGAATTCAAGGAGCTGCTGTTAGGAGTTATTGTTCATTTGCCTGATGGCAGAGGGGAAAAAACTGTTCAGGTGGCGGGAGGTGTGGGTCTGGATGGAGCGTAGTCTCCTGCCTGAGGGGAGAGGGGAGAATAGTGTGTGTCCAGGGTGAGAAGAGTCAGCTGTAATCCGACCCACACGCCTCCTGGTCCTGGAGGAGAACAAGTCCTGGAGGGATGGGAGCTTGCAGCCATTTACCTTCTCAGCAGCACGTACGATGCGCTGCAGTCTATGCTTATCCTGGACTGTGGGCCTTCTTGATGAGGGAGCTGATGGTCAGCTCCCACTTGAGGTCCTGGGTGATGGTGGTGCCCAAGAAACGGAAGGAGTCCACAATGGGGATGGGGGTGGGAGAGTCAATCAGGGTGAGGGGGGATGGTGGGGCTGTGACTTTCCTGAAGTCCATGATCATCTCCACTGTTTTCTGGGCGTTCAGCTCCAGGTTATTGAGGCTGCACCAGGACGTCAGCCGGTCCACCTCTCTCCTGTAGGCGGACTCATCGCCATTCGAGATGAGCCCGATGAGGGTGGTGTCATCCGCAAACTTGAGCAGTTTTACGGATTGGTGACTGGAGGTGCAGCAGTTTGTATACAGGGAGAAGAGCCAGGGGGAGAGTACACAGCCCTGAGGAGTACCAGTGTTTGTGGTTCGACTGTCCGAGACAATCTTCCCCAGCCGTACATGCTGTCTTCGGTCTGTCAGGAAGTCATTGATCCAACTGCAGAGGGAGTCGGGCACGCTGAGCTGGTAGAGCTTGTCTCGTAGCAGTCCAGGGAGGATGGTGTTGAAGGCAGAGCTGAAGTCCACAAACAGGATCCTAGCGTAGGTTCCTGGGGAGTCCAGATGCTCCAGGATGAAGTGGAGGGCCAGGTTCACTGCATCATCCACAGACCTGTTGGCTCTGTAGGCGAACTGCAGTGGGTCCAGGAGGGGGGCGGTGATGTCCTTGAGGTGGGGCAGGACCAAGCGCTCAAAGGACTTCATGACCACAGACGTCAGCGCGACCGGCCTGTAGTCATTTAGTCCTGTGATCCGTGCTTTCTTGGGGACAGGGACAATGGTGGAGGTCTTAAAGCAGGACGGCACGCGGCATAGCTCCAGAGAGGTGTTAAAAATGTCAGTGAAGACAGGAGCCAGCTGGTCCGCACAGTGTCTGCGAGTGGAGGGGGAGACACCATCCGGCCTGGGGGCCTTTGTAGTTATTTCCCCATATTTTTACACAATAACTCAAATATGGTAACACTAGTGAGCAGTAGAGAACATATTTTGCTTTGTTCAATGATGCTCTTTTGATGTGTAAATGGCAGAGAATGCAGTGCGTCAGGTTGGATGCAACATGGAGTTATGCTGAACGAAATGTGGCGGTAATTTTACTGTTGGCCTTGGCTTGCCATCAAAGTAGGAATATGCAATATATAATATATTATATATTATTATACAGTATATAATTATTTCGATGATGGTCCGTGCGGTCAAACTAGACATTTTAGCAGGGTAATGCCAACAATCTGTCCCGACTCCTGACTAAAACATTGCTGCGTAACTTTACAAATACATTTGGCTAATCGATATCAGTAAAATGTGGCATAATTAATTACTTAGTAAACCATCTTGGAAGAAGCATAAACAAGAGAAACCTACAGCGTAGGACTCGTCGATTGCCATTTGAAGTTCCTTGGAGTAGGATTCGGATTTGGCTGCATATCTGGCAACCTCAGTCATGGAGAGTGGGAGGGGACTACAGAATTTTGACCGTGCTTGCAGTACCATTTCTGGCCACATTAATACATATGGCACCTTTATTATCATTGCCAAACACTTGTTGCAGGTGGTCTGCATTGATTTAGCACAGAAATAAGGCACCGATAGCTACTTCTTTTTTCGGTGTGGTTTCTATAATGTTCATGTTGGAACCTGTGCCATTAGGGTGCCAGGTTTCAGTGCCCATCCCTAATTATTACCACAAAAGCCCAATAGTAATGAGTGAGAGATGCCCCCAACGGTACCTGTCCCCTGATAAGGATGCACCAGGAGAAGCAGGGTGGAGGAGAGCAGCTGTAGAGGGTAATCTGGTTTCTCTCGGTCAGCCGTCAGACAAGCTCTAGCAGGCCCTACTTACTTTGCCCTAATTACCACACACTGACAAGGAAATGTGTCCTTCTCACACCCAGTGCACACCTATCTCTGCACCCAGACATTACAGAGTTAATACTTTCCAGGCTTCAAGCTTGAAGTTTTGATCCCCTCCAACATGTTATGCTCCTGCCTCAGTGTCGCACCTTCTCGTGGGATAAGAAGATAGATTAGAAGTAGATGAGATTAGACGGAAAGCAGAGACATTGAGGCTTGGTACTTTTCTCACTACTTTCATGTCCAGCTTGTGTTTTTGTACAAGTATCAGCTCCAGGGAAGAGACACTGAACTTCGATGTAGAAGATTTGTAGTTTTATTGGAATCAAATGGACATGGCATAAATTGGTGTGAGACAATATCTTGTATTACATTTGCTCATGTTTTCCAATCATGAACAAATACAAAAGAAAAAAAAATACAAAAGAAAAATAACTAAATCTATAGTTTAGGGATAGTGCACTCTTGGGGTTGTGATAAAAAATCTAATCACATCACAATCGCAATTCTTATTTATTCCAGGGGCGAACGGGGGGAGGGGGTGGACATGTCCCACTCAATATTGGAGAAAGACGTATTTGTTCCACCCAGAAAATATGCAGCGGAATTAAAAGGCGGGGGACGGCGTGGCACCGATCGCACCTACAACTTTCTTATTTGCAGTCTCCATTGTCCATTAAACAAATTGCAAAAGATTCACCAACACAGATGTCCAGAATACTGTGGAATTGTTCGATGAAAACAGAGCAGTTTGTATGGTGACACATTGGGTACGAATACTTCCGTTGCCGTCGTGACGTCACGCGCATACGTCATCATACATAGACGTTTCCAACCGGAAGTTTAGCGGGAAATTTTAAATTGCACTTTATAAGTTAACCCGGCCGTATTGGCATGTGTTGCAATGTTAAGATTTCATCATTGATATATAAACTATCAGACTGCGTGGTCGGTAGTAGTGGGTTTCAGTAGGCCTTTAATCAATATGTATACAATTATATTAGATATGACGTGCAATTATGTCATACAATAGAATGATAGTACATGAAGTAATAAGGCAGTTGAAGTAATAAAGTGTGGAGAGACTGTGGAGGCTTAGGGGAGGTCATGAATGTGTAAAATATATATAAGCCTGTTATAACTTTTTAAACAAACAATTTTATTTTAACGTGAGAATAACTAGTAAAGTCAGGGAAGAGAAGGCAGTGTCAGGTGAAGCTTCAGAGTGTAAGAAAATTCCTCAAAATAATATTATTGATTATAACAAGAAAGGAGAACAACTGTTGAATGATGTTAAAGTTAAAGTTAAAGTACCACTGATAGTCACACACACACTAGGTGTGGTGAAATTACCCTCTGCATTTGACCCATCCCCTTGTTCCACCCCCTGGGAGGTGAGGGGAGCAGTGAGCAGCAGCGGTGGCCGAGCTCGGGAATCATTTTGGTGATTTAACCCCCAATTCCAACCCTTGATGCTGAGTGCCAAGCAGGGAGGTAATGGGTCCCATTTTTATAGTCTTTGGTATAACTCGGCCGGGGTTTGAACTCACGACCTACAGATCTCAGGGCGGACACTCTAACCCCAACAAATTGATTTTTTTGTTTTTAAATACCTTTAATTTATCATGATAATTATTTCATAGTTTCTACAGTACTATAGGGTTTGGGTTATGTTTTTAGGTCAAATGTTGATACAGTACATTACTATATCTAATGTAGTCTGTTGTAAACACGTTAATGCCATGTGGGAACATCACAGGCTTGAAGCAGGGAGTCAAAAGGAGAGACAGGAGCAAACCGACCAAAAAGAGTAACATATACTGAACAAAAATATAAACGCAACACTTGTGTTTTTGCTCCCATTTTGAGTGTGGTAAAAGTCACAATTTCACATAATGCCATTGAACTGCACTTACTACAAACAACACTATTTTGCACTTTTTTGTAATCTGTTGTAAAATATCCACTGATATACACTGAACAAAAATATAAACACAAGATGTAAAACTTTTACTATATACACAAAAGACTTATTCCTCTCAAATAGTGTTGACAAATCTGTCTAAATTTGTGTTAGTGAGCACTTCTTCTTTGCCAAAATAATCCATCCCACCTCACAGGTGTGGCATATCAAGATACTGATTAAACAACATGATTATTGCACAGGTGTGTCTTAGGCTTCCCACGATAAAAGGCCACTCTGAAATGTGCAGTTTTGCTTTATTGGGAGTCTGGGGGAGTCAAAAAAGGAGTCGGTATCTGGTGTGACCACCATTTGCCTCACACAGTGCAACATATTTCCTTCACATAGGGTTGATCAGGTTGTTGTTTGTGGCCTGTGGCATGTTGGTCCACTCCTCTTCAGTGGCTGTGCCAAGTTGCTGGATTTTGGCAGGAACTGGAACACGCTGTCGTATACGCCGATCCACAGCATCCCAAACATGCTCAATGGGTCACATATCTGGTGAGTATGCTGGCTATGCAAGAACTGGGATGTTTTCAGCTTCCAGGAATTGTGTACAGATCGTTGCAACATGGGGTCGTGTATTGTCATGCTGCAACCTGAGGTGATGGTCTCGGGTTAATGGCACAACGGGCCTCAGGATGTTGTCACAGTATCTCTGTGCATTCAAAATGCCATCAATAATATGCACTTGTGTTCATTGTCCACAACATACGCCTGCCCATACCATAACCCCACCCCCACCATGGGCCTGTCGATTCACAACGTTGACATCAGCAAACCGCTCTCCCACACGACGCCACACACGCTGTCCGACATCTGCCCTGAACACTGAAAACTGGAATTCATCCGTGAAGGGAACACCTCTCCAACGTGCCAGACGCCATCGAATGTGAATATTTGCCCACTCAAGTCGGTTGTTATGACGAACTGCAATCAGGTCAAGACCCTGATGAGGACCACGAGCATGCAGATGAGCTTCCCTGAGATGTTTTTTTCAAAGTTTGTGCAGAAATTCTTTGGTTATGCAAACCAATTGTTGCAGCAGTTGTCCCGGTGGATGGTCTTAGATGATCGTGGAAGTGCACCTGCGAGATGTGGAGGTCTTGGGCTGGTGTGGTTACACGTGGTCTGCGGTTGTTAGGCTGGTTGGATGTACTGCCAAATTCTCTGAAACACCTTTGGAAAGACAGCTTATGGTAAAGAAATTAACATTTAATTCATGGACAACAGCTTTGGTTGACATGCCTACAGTCAGCATGCCAACAGCACGCTCCCTCAAAACTTGCGACATCTACGGCATTGTGCTGTGTGATAAAACTGCACATTTCAGAGTGGTCTTTTGTTGTGGGCATCTTAAGGCACACCAGTGTAATATTCATGCTGTTTAATCAGCATCTGGATTATCTTGGCAAAGAAGAAATGCTCACTAACACATAGTTTTAGATCTTTTTATTCAACTTATGAAAAATGGGAGCAAAAACAAAAGTGTTGGGTTTATATTTTCATTCAGTGTGTAACACTGGATATTTATCAAGAGTTTACAAAAAAGGGCAACAAGGTGTTGCAGTTCAGTGGCATTGTGTGACATTGTGAGTTTGCCACACCCAAAATTAA
Organism: Entelurus aequoreus; assembly: GCF_033978785.1. Lineage (NCBI taxonomy): Eukaryota > Metazoa > Chordata > Actinopteri > Syngnathiformes > Syngnathidae > Entelurus > Entelurus aequoreus. The sequence goes on from NC_084732.1 coordinate 55,230,853, forward strand.
TGGACACTCAAGTTGTGTCAAACAAAAATTTCACGTTTTCAAGAAAAATGGTACAAGGACTTTCCTTGGCTTCATTATGATGCAGTACAGAAGGAAGTTTTGTGTTTTTTATTGCAAGTAAATTAACCAGGACAAACTCACTATTTTCTGTAAAATCAAAGCTTACTTTAATCACTTCTAGATTTAGAAATTGGTAAAGCTATCAAGATATTTAAAGCACACAAAAATGGTCATACACATCAGCCTGACTTTCCTGTGATTGGACAGGAAAGTCACCCTATAAATGCAGTTGTCCAGTGCTTTGTCAAATCAACAAGCAGACAACAGGCACTGTTTGGGGTACATTGTATATGTCAATGTGAACGTGTTTGTGGGTGTGTGCATGCGTGTGCCCCACCTCCCTTCCCCATGTTAAATCCGTTCCTACGTCCCTGTTTATTATGATTCTAAATAAAAACATTTTTTATATGAATCAATTTTTTAAAATACATTTTTAGGCCATCTCTGTGCTTACCAAGAGAAGCTTTTCTAATCTGTAACCTGTTGTGAATTTTTTTTACTATAATTTTTATTTACCAAATGTATCGGGAGAATCGTGTTGAGTCAATAATCAATTCTGAATCAAATCGTCACCCCAAGATTCGGAATCAAATCGGAGTTGTTGTAAGATTCCCATCTTTAGTGCATTTGTCTACTAAATGGCCAAGCAATGTTTTTTAGTTTTTTCTCTACAAGGATAATGATTGTAGTGGTAAACAAAATAAGTAATAAAATAAAAATGTTTAAACATGGGCAGCACGGTGGCAGAAGGGTTAGTGCGTCTGCCTCACAATACGAAGGTCCTGAGTAGTCGTGAGTTCAATCCTGGCCTCGGGATCTTTCTGTGTGGAGTTTGCATGTTCTCCCCGTGACTGCGTGGGTTCCCTCCGGGTACTCCGGCTTCCTCCCACCTCCAAAGACATGCACCTGGGGATAGGTTGATTGGCAACACTAAATTGGCCCTAGTGTGTGAATGTGAGTGTGAATGTTGTTTGTCTATCTGTGTTGGCCCTGCGATGAGGTGGCGACTTGTCCAGGGTGTACCCCGCCTTTCGCCCGATTGTAGCTGAGATAGGCTCCAGCGCCCCCCGCGACCCCGAAGGGAATAAGCGGTAGAAAATGGATGGATGGATGTTTAAACATGTTCTTCTTCTTTCTCTAATCCTCCTTTTCGCCTACTGTTGTAAAAGGTCTGTGGGCCTCATATAAAGTATGATGAATTTAACTTTCATTGGGCAGTAATGTAAAAGTAATATGAACCTAAGGACTACACTACAAATCATAAATAGTTGGTGTTTTACGTTGAAGTCATTTATGGAAATGCATTTAAAGTTAAACACAATTTTGCAGAAGCAAAAACAAAACATCAATCCTCCAATCTAAATGTGGATTAACAGCACAAATGAAAAGAAATGATCCACTCATATTGAGCTCCACGCTGATACCGATAATTAAAATGTACAGTGTGGTGGCAGGACTGAGATGTGCAATCCTGGTGTCTGACCCCTCACAACTCAGTTTACCATCCCCTCCTCCCACACATGCAGCTCTTCAAGTGCGTCTCCAGCTAAAGGGGGCGGGGGATGTATCAGGTGTCTTTAAAAAAAACAGTTGTCTGGACTGCCCGAAAATGGAGCATGACTTTATCCAGTGTAAATTGTCTAAATTGCAGCCTGGTAAAACAGTGTGCCCTCTCAATGCTCTCTCTGATATTGAGTGGCCATTTGTGTTCGGCTCAGAGAGCTAATTTAATGGAACTCTATTAAGCGCTGTGTTTTAATGGGATTGTTTTTTCTCCCTGGCTGTTACACACTAATATTTAAATACATTTTTGTCCTCCAGCTGTCATTGAATAAAGATGGCATCCTGCATCTCTCACAGGTTGATACTTTTTCAATTGAGCATATGTCTTGCTACAGCAACATCACACGACTTCTGTGGTGTATTTCGCGGTGTTACTCAATGCACATTAGTGCAAGTCTATATACACATCTACACACACAGACACACACACACACAAACACACACACAGCTCGACAGGATTAGAAGAAAGGAAGCAGAATGAATACAAAGTTTCAGGGTCAAAACATTGCAACTGGACTTGACCTTTAACTTGCATTGACTGATAACATCAGTGCACACTCTATAAACTGGTAGACCAAAACACGGAACAAGTAAACCTTAACTTTGACCAAATTCTCTCCCTCCTAAAGGATTCAACTTTAGATAGTGATTTGTGCAAAGCATAAGGGTATATGATAATTAATAGCTTCCATGGCAGGGAAAAAAACCTTTCTCTGCAGTTTTCCTGCTGGATGCAGTGCTGAAGAGGCTCAGCTCTGTGCTTCTGTCCTACCTGGGGCTATAGACAAGTGCTATCTTGCATGTTAAATAAAGTTTTCTCCCCACTGAGCAGCTCCTCTGTGCCAATTCCTCAAGATTAATGGAATTTTCCTGTGCACTTCACAGTTATACCTCATCCCCTCTCTTCTCCATCACTTCTTCACGTATCATTTCCCCCTTATCTTTGTTTAGAACGGTGATAAAATTGGAAAAATTGCCCCAGACTTAGACAAATCACCTATGGCTATCAAGTATGTTGTGTGTACGTGTATGTGTGTGTGTGTGTGTGTGTGTGTGTGTGTGTGTGTGTGTGTGTGTGTGTGTGTGTGTGTGTGTGTGTGTGTGTGTGCATCTGAAGGAGACACTTTTTAGAGTGTGTGGTAATTCTGTCCCCAGCATGCTACTATCGTGGATTAAGTAGAGGCATTTAGCTGCAGCTCTAGATAGCAGCAGGTGATAAGTCACACCAATGAGCCTTAGGGCGTACTCACAGAAGGCAAATCGTACCATGCCTTGCCCCACTTAACACCTAAAGCACAAAACATTTGACTAGTGCATTCAATCGTGTCCAGGTGCGGCACAATTCCCTTCTTTTGACTCGAATGGAAAAGGTGGTCCAGGGCCCTATTAGTCACGCGAGCCGCATAGCGAAATCATGGATTACTCACAGCAGAATATTTAATGGTAACAGAAGCTATTTATCATAAGAATACAATACAAAGACTCGAAATGATCCAAAAATTAAACCCACAGCACACTTGCCCATCCGCAACTATATTTGTGTGAAGACGCAAGCTATCGATTATTTCAGTAACAGAGTAAACTATCTACCATAAATTCGGGACTACAAGCAAGAACACTGACAGGGTGTTTCATTGTTTGTCCAGTGGAGCCATATTTTGGATGAATTCGCTCACTGCAGGTACTGCAGTGTACTTCCGTTTATCGGTAGTGCTTTTTTTTTTTTACAACCAGAGTGCTGTTCAGTCTTCTGGCCATTCAAAGCGTTTCAACTCGTATGGATTCTTAATTCAGCACTGCAAGCAACTTTTGTAAGTTTCACAGTACAACTAAAACTGTTTATACTTACTAATGATGTCTGTAAGAGTGTTTTCATGCATATCGCAATGTAATGAATTTAACGTTGTTAGCATTAGCTAATATGCTAACACGTTTACGGGTGTCTGTGTTAGTGTTATTAACTTACAATGACATTCTTTTTGTATTGTTTCAGTTTCACAAATTCCTCAGTAAATTTACCAAGAAGTCACTGTGGAGTTATTGAGTCTGTTTAGCTGATCGGAGTATTAGCTTCCGCAGCTAGTGGGTCCATGACGATGACTTCTGTGTTGTTTGATCACCCGTTTTACTGCCGTCTTACAGGCACCATTTGGAAACAAATAAGTTATGTAAATAAACTTATTTTGTAAATAAACTATTTTGTGTGTATAGTCCGGTGCAGCTAACATATGGAAAAATATTTTTCTTCTTCTAAAATTTAGTGTGGCTTACATCCCTGTGCACTCTATAGTCCATAAAATATGGTATTAGTTTGTTCAATTAATTGAGCAATTGGATACAACACACGCCTTAATGCGTATTTTAAGGAAAATAGTCAACAATTATTTTTCTGCTTGCCCTAATCATTCTTTTTTTCTCATTAAATGCACACCATCAACATTGAAATTGCACATTTGAAACGTGTGAATTAATGGGGAAAAAAACTCAACAACAACAAAACAAGACACTGTTTTCCACCACACAGATAATGGCACCCACACACCACCGCTCTCATGTGTGCTCTATTGCAGTGGCCGTGCAGAAACTATGTTTCGGTATTTCAATCATCAATCAATCAATCAATCAAAGTTTATTTATATAGCCCTTAATCACACGTGTCTCAAAGGGCTGCACAAGCCACAACAAGATCCCACATCAGGGCAAGATAAAACTCAACCCAATGGGAACAACGAGAAACCTTGAAAGAGACCGCTGTGGGGCTAGTCAGCTCGCTACAGCTAATGCTAGCAAATGTGTCCGCCAACCTATCCATGAGAACTGTGCACGAAGAGCAGGGAGCCATACTCACGTTGTTTCTTTCACCGCGTCGAGTTCTTGCTGTCTTTGGAGAAGTGGCCGCAGCGTGAGGGAGCAGATGCCTTCGGAACATAGCTGCCTTCGCTGCGACGAGCTTAGCTTTCTTAGCTTAACAGCTAGCTAGCTGAGAGAGGGGCGGTGAGACAGAAAGCGGGTGGTTTGCAAGTTTGATAAGACTACTAAATATGTTTGAGAAGGAATAAAGAAACCGAGTAGAAACACACAGATAGAAAGATAGTGGGTAGCTTTTTAGCAGCAGCAGCGAGCAGTCACTCACGCTCTGGGAACCCGGCAAACAGGAAACAGGAAGAGGCTATAACCGCTATGTATTTAAAGATCTGGGCACTCCATGTGGTTCATATTTGATCAATTTTAATTTGTTACACTCAAACAATGAATCAAAGCAACACCATATACTTCAATACTTTTTTCTAATAAAATGATTTGATTAATTGGTATTTGTTTCAGCCCTAGTTTTTCCAGACTGACTGACTATAAACACTTTTGTTTTATCCTTAGTTATTTATCTAAGGGCTGAGTGCTGTCATGATCTGTGGTCTGGATCATGTTTTTTGTTATTTTCTGTTAGTTTAAGACTCCAATAGTTCCTAGTTTTGGGGACGGCGTGGCGAAGTTGGTAGAGTGGCTGTGCCAGCAATCGGAGTGTTGCTGGTTACTGGGGTTCAATCCCCACCTTCTACCATCCTAGTCACGTCCGTTGTGTCCTTGGGCAAGACACTTCACCCTTGCTCCTGATGGCTGCTGGTTAGCGCCTTGCATGGCAGCTCCCGCCATCAGTGTGTGAATGTGTGTGTGAATGTGGAAATACTGTCAAAGCGCTTTGAGTACCTTGAAGGTAGAAAAGCGCTATACAAGTATAACTCATTTATCCTTGTTTGTTTTAGTTTCCATGACGACTGATTAGTTTCACCTGCCTCATGTGTTCGGGACACGCACCTGCTCTAATCAGAGACTATTATTTAAGCCTGTCTTTGCCAGTTAGTCGTCCTGACGTCATTGATTGTTTCATGCTTAGTTCATGCTGCTCGTTTCTTGCCACAGTAAGTTTTGTTTGTTTCATGTCCATTGTTCAGGCTAAGTGTTAGCGTATGTTTCCTGCTTTAAGTTTTATGTTCCTTAGCCTCTCGTGCAATCGGCACGCTTTCCTTTTGTTTTAGTTCCTAACTTTTGTCCTGTGTAGGATTTATTAATTAATAAATATGTTCCTACCTTCAAGTCCTGTCCGGAATAGTCCGTTTGCTTACTGGGAGAACAATCCTCGCAGTAAGTTGCGAAAAACCCCCCCCGTTATGACAAATGCGTGATGTGACCTCAACTCAGTGACAAACCACAGCGTTAGTTGACTATTCACTTTGTCAGTCCCTTCTTGTGAGCAAACAATGGTGATTAAAGAGAGGGGTGATATTGCACTTGTAAATAATCAACGCGTTACAACACTGATTTTTATTGCAAATGTTGATTCAATGAGTCGTACACAGGACCATTTTTACAAGCTGATCGATCCCAGCCGAGATTTGTTTAGGAAGTTTACGTCACGTTATGCAAAATAGTTTGCAGGGGTAGAGGCGAGACTGTGAGAGTACGAAAATAAAAACATTTGGGCGGGCCTACAATCTGTGAGCATACACTGTGCCAACTCGCCCCATTGATGTAAATACAAATCTCTGTTGTGTCTGCAGCAATGTTTTAGAAATAAATGCTTCTTCATCGACCCAATGGGAAAATTACTACTACTACTACTACTATTAATAAAATGCCTAACACAAATGAATTATTTCCTTCATACTGTATATGTAATGTATAATTATATGTTGTGTTCATTTGTTTTTTGTTGTGTGAGCAGATAATGCAAATGCTGTTTTGCCGTTTAATTTTTTTCTAATGGTACTGCTTATGCTCTTAAGTGTTAAAACTTTTTAAGCATTAACACATGTTGATAATAATAATAAAACATTTATTTTTGAAGGCAGCCTTTCTAGGCACTCAAGGTCGCCATACATCTCATAAAAACATAAAAGCAGTGTAAAATATAAACATTTAGAACAGGGTTGTCAGACAAATTTTAGATCGGGCGCCACATGGAGAAAAATCTACTCCCTAGTGGGCCGGACTGGTAAAATCACGGTATGATAACTTAAAAATAAAGACAACTTCAGATTGTTTTCATTGTTTAAAAATACAACAAGCACATTCTGAAAATGTACAAATCATAATGTTGTTGTTGTTTTTTTTACACTTACATTTTGCGGTTAATAGTATTCTATCTTTATTTGTCGTTATGTATACTTTCTGAATAAATTATGTGATAATGTTCATCAGTCAATTTATTGGTGTTAATTTTCAATCTATCAAGATTTTAAAAAAAATATCAAAATCATATTACAGGATGTTATTTACCGTAATTTCCGGACTATAAGCCGCTACTTTTTCCCCTCGTTCTGGTCCCTGCGGCTTATACAAGGGTGCGGCTTATTTACGGCCTGTTCTTCTCCGACACAGACGAAGAGGATTTCGGTGGTTTTAGTACGCAGGAGGAAGACGATGACACAATGATTAAAGACTGACTTTTCATAGGCTGGTTATTTTGATAACGTACAGGCGAGCCTTTGTATTACTTTGCACCGTTGTATTATTTGTACTCTGCACGAATGCTGTTCGCCATGTCAAAGATGTGAAAGTTTGATTGAATGATTGAAAGATTTATAGTTAATAAATGGGACGCTTTGCGTTCCCAAACAGTCATCTCTGTCCCGACAATCCCCTCCGTGGTAGCAGGAACCCCTATATACTACGCTAATTACACATCAAAACCCTGCGGCTTATAGTCGGGTGCGGCTTATATATGGAGCAATCTGTATTTTCCCCTAAATTTAGCTGGTGCGGCTTATAGTCAGGTGCGGCTTATAGTCCGGAAATTACGGTATGTAGTTTGCTAATTTTCCTCGACTGGTGCACTTACATCATGGGGTTTTTTTGGTCTTTTTTTTTTACATATGTAGCGTAATCTACAAAGATACAAATAATTGCTATCGCAACATCTAGTGAACACATTTAGAACAGCAGTTTCTGTCATTCCAAAATTTCAGCTAATTTTTATACTTAGCAAACTCATCCCGCTAGCCGGATAAAGCCTGTTCCCGCCCTGATCCGGGCCGTAGTTTGACACCCCTGATTTAGACAAAGCAACAATTAAAAACAGACACTTGTGTCAGGTATATGCCTAAACAGGTGGGTTTTGAGGTAAGTTTTATAAGTGATTAAAAGTGATTATGGAGTCCATGTTTCACTGTGATGAGGTGGCGTCTTGTCCAGGGTGTATCCCGCCTTCCGCCTGAATGCAGCTGAGATAGGCTCCAGCACCCCCCGCGACCCCAAAAAGGGACAACCGGTAGAAAATGGATGAATGGATGGAGTCCATGTTTCAATGTTATATAATTATTTTTTAAATGGAGATGAAATTAACTAAATTGTGCAAGTGTTTTTGAAGGAAACTAACGAAGCCATTATGAGTAGCATTTCCTGTCGTCTAAAATTAATATAGACATAATTTTTTAGGCATGCCCAGCAATCTGTACTGGGAAAAAAACTGCTCCTTAAAAAAATAATCAAATAATTAGTCAGTAGATATGGTCCTCACTGGGTTACAGCATATTCCATACATCATATTCTACAGGGAAGATCCATAAAAATAGGCCAACAGGATCTCTCAAGATAATTATTTCAGATTTATAGGTAGGAGGGCACCCAGGCCAGTGACCGGTGACCCAATGCCCTCAGCTTTCTCGTCTCTTAGTGAGGTATTTGTTGCTGACTTGACTTGACTGAGCAGCAGCAGCATTGAGCTTGTTACAAAGAACAAAATGGAAGTTCCAGTCAGGTTTCATTCCTTGAGTTTGCAACAAAAGTAACCGCGAGTAAAGCATGACAAGAGAGTTTAGTGTGGGTCACGTACAGTCAAGATCAAATGTGTACAGTAGACAAAGAGAGGTTTGGAGGGTTAATCACCCAAATATGTCTCAAGCCACAGGCCTCAAATTTGATTATTTTTGACATAGGAATGCCAACTATGTCTTCCAAGACATATGTAGGCCCAGGATTGTCCAGCTATAGTGCGTCAGATAATACATTTATCTCATTTGGAAGCATATTTTTTTGTTAACTCAAATAGTGTCTAGTATAGGATGACCCACTTCATTTCAGAAACGACAAAGAAAATATTTTGGAGTTGTTTTCTATTCTGGGCATTCTTCTAGTTGCTATGTTGCACTTTCAAATTGGCACAGCTTTCCACCACTCAATTTAAAGAACTACAGTTTACAGTTTTTTGGTGAACACTTGCCAACTTTTATTTCGGGACGTTTCATTTTGAGGCCAGAGTTATGAAGAAATACAAAAGTATATACGGTAGACATTCAATACACATTTTATCACAGAGATCATTGCCAAAAAAGGGGGCTCTTGAGCTCTAAACTTGCTGAGCCAAACAGGCTTTTTTCCACCAAAAGTTCAAGAACTAAAGGTTACTGTAGAAGTGTGTGGTTTGGCTGGAATATCGTCATTTTAAGGGCAAGGCCACTTGGGCTTTGGCGTCGTCAACCTTTTGAGGGCACAAAGGCCAAATGTCAGGGCAGGAATAACCTGACTCTCGCCAGATCCTTGTAGTTCGCTGAGCTCCACACAAGGATCTGGGACTTCTCAATAGGAGATGTATTTCAGAAGGCGGGGCCTTGTAAAAAAAATCATTGTATGTGATTGGATAAACCACTTGTCCGTTATCTTGAAGGACGTGCTACTTCAACCACTCGCATCCAAATCAACCTGTGACGCTGATGAGAGCGACGCTGGGAAATCCAGAACAGAACAGCCGACATATTGGATAACGACAGAGCGAAAATAATTAATATTTGATAGATTCGACAAAACAGTTGCAATAGCAGAATCAATGTCAGCACACGAGTCCTCGCTGCGTGCCGCCATTGTTGTTTGAATCAAACAGTCGCTTCGGCGCTACGTCACATTTATGAAATCCCGCCCGGCGATCCTGATTGGTTCATTATTTTTTGCTATCTTGAAGGAGTTTGCATTGCCCTCGATCCCAGATCCTTTTGTGGAGCTCAGCGAACTACAAGGATCTGGGGAGATTCAGGTTAGGGCAGGAAGGCCAACAAATAAAACACAAATTTTAAGTCCACGGTCATAATTAATGTAGCTTAAAAGTTAAGATTGATTACATTTTCATTAAGCATTATTTAGATTTAATACATGAAGCTTTTTATTTCTTAAAAATGTCTTTAGTTTGTCCTTAATGACGATAACATGTTGGGGTTTTATATTATTTAGTGCACGGCCAGGAGTGTTTTCGTTATGCTGTTTTCATTCACGTTAAACGTGGTCGAGTGGTTTAGCAAAAGCTGCAAAACCATACAACCAGACATGTTTGCGTTGCTAAATATAAACAGTGTGTTACATATTATATGTTGAGCGATTATTGTCTTCTTACACCGCATTTCCACTGGATCCGAAACGACCGCGGAACGGCGTCACCACGGAAGGGCGCCGCCATCCACAGTCCGGCAACCCCCGCCATCGTTCTGTTGCGGCTCCCTCGTGCAACAAAACAGCGCAGACTTTTACGAGATCTCGCAAAGCCACGTCTAATCATGTGATAAGGCAAGTTGTAATAAAGTGAACCACAAACAGTTTATTCTCGGTCATTAATAACAGGTGCTGAACGGCAACACAGATGACAGTTTAGCCGGGATAAACAACTTCATTTTTTGCAGCAAGCAACCATACAACAGTAACAGCATCCCTGGCGAGCGTGTCATAACAACCACTTACCGGTCTCCGTATCAGCTGTTATTTGACACAGGCCCCCATATAGCTTCCCGGGATATGCTTGTATATTATTCTTTTCATTTTGTCCACTTTCAATTATGTCTACGGGGTGAAAATACAACTGAAAATCCTTTGACAAATTGACTTCATGTCCATCCCCGCCCATTAGAACCTTTCAAAGTGCAAAATACGATCCGCCTTGAACACGGAGTATTTTAATTTGAAAGTAAACCGGGTTATTCATATTGTGTTTGTGCATGACTTTATTTTGTGTTTGTGCATGACTTTATTTTGTGTTTGTGCATGACTTTCTGTCCAACACAAACATATTTTAGTTCAACTGAATGGATTTGTGAAATTCCTGCCGTGGTGGTTTGTTTTTTCCACGACATTTCACAGTTAAGGTTAGTTTATACAAATCAGGCTGATGATGTATACTGGAGTTTGCATGTTCTCCCCATGACTGCGTGGGAAATATATATGTGTGTATATATATATATATATATATATATATATATATATATATATATATATATATATATATATATATATATATATATATATATACATTAGGAGTGTGGGAAAAAATTGATTCGAATTCGAATCGCGATTCTCACGTTGTGTGATTCAGGATCGATTCTCATTTTTTAAAAATCGATTTATTTTTTTAATTTAAATTATTATTATTATTTTTATTTTATTTAAATTAATCAATCCAACAAAACAATACACAGCAATACCATAACAATGTAATCCAATTCCAAAACCAAACCCGACCCAGCAACACTCAGAACTGCAACAAACAGAGCAATTGAGAGGAGACACAAACACGACACAGAACAAACCAAAAGTAGTGAAACAAAAATGAATATTATCAACAACAGTATCAATATTAGTTACAATTTCAACATAGCAGTGATTAAAAATCCCTCATTGATATTATCATTAGATATTTATAAAAAAAAAAAAAAAGAACAATAGTGTCACAGTGGCTTACACTTGCATCGCATCTCATAAGCTTGACAACACACTGTGTCCAATATTTTCACAAAGATAAAATAAGTCATATTTTTGGTTCATTTAATAGTTAAAACAAATTTACATCATTGCAATCAGTTGATAAAACATTGTCCACTACAATTATAAAAGCTTTTTACAAAAATCTACTACTCTGCTTGCATGTCAGCAGACTGGGGTAGATCCTGCTGAAATCCTATGTATTGAATGAATAGAGAATCGTTTTGAATCGGGAAAAAAAAATCGTTTTTGAATTGAATCGTGACCCCAAGAATCGATATTGAATCGAATTGTGGGACACCCAAAGATTCACAGCCCTAATATTTATGTAAAATTATACATGTATATATGTATATATATATATATAAATACATATATATATACAATTATATACATATATATGTATAAATACATATATATAAAAGTATACATATATACATGAATATATGTATATATATACATACATATATATACATAAATATACATATACATATGTATATGTATATATATACATATATATATATATATGTGTAAACAGGGTATATAGGGGATTCATAGCCCAATTCGTCGCGGTTTACCTGACACATAAAACGTGATGAATAGTAGGGGAGCACTGCCTTCTTTAGCCGCCAGATGGCAGTAGAGTGTTGAATATCTTAAAATATGTTTTGTGACAATTCTAACTTTAACCGCAGTTGCTATGTAGAGTGGCGCGTTCCATAATTTTCAGCAGACTGCATTGCAAAAGGATTAACCCCCCACCTTCCTCTCACGCAAGATCCACCCAGGAATGGGGCCATATGAATATAATATACTCGGGTAGTTTTTGGCGGAAACAAAAGTGTGTACAAAACCCAAAACCAGTGAAGTTGGCACGTTGTGCAAATGGTAAATAAAACAAAATACAATGATTTGCAAATCCTTTTCAACTTATATTCAATTGAATAGACTGCAAAGACACGATATTTAATGTTCGAACTAAGAAACTTAATTTTTTTTTGCAAATAATCATTAACTTAGAATTTAATGGCAGCAACACATTGCAAAAAAGGTGGCACAGGGGCATTTTTACCACTGTGTTACATGGCCTTTCCTTTTAACAACACTCAGTAAATGTTTGGGAACTGAGGGAACCAATTTCTGAAGCTTTTCAGGTGGAATTATTTCCCATTTTTGCTTGATGTACAGCTTAAGTTGTTCAACAGTCCGGGGTCTACATTGTGGTATTTTAGGCTTCATAATGCGCCACACATTTTCAATGGGAGACAGGTCTGGACTACAGGCAGGCCAATCTAGTACCCGCACTCTTTTACTATGAAGCCACTCTGTTGTTACACGTGGCTTGGCATTGTCTTGCTGAAATAAGCAGGGGCGTCTATGATAACGTTGCTTGGATGGCAACATATGTTGCTCCAAAACCTGTATGTACCTTTCAGTATTAATGGTGCCTTCACAAATGTGTAAATTACCCATGTCTTGGGCACTAATACACCCCCATACCATCACAGATGCTGGCTTTTGAACTTTGCGCCTATAACAATCCGGATGGTTCTTTTCCTCTTTGGTCCAGAGGACACAACGTCCAGTTTCCAAAAACAATTTGAAATGTGGACTCGTCAGACCACAGAACACTTTTCCACTTTGCATCAGATCAGTCCATCTTAGATGAGCTCAGGCCCAGCAAAGCCGGCAACGTTCCTGGGTGTTGTTGATAAATGGCTTTGCAAAGTAGAGTTTTAACTTGCATTTACAGATGTAGCGACACACTGTAGTTACTGACTGGTTTTCTGAAGTGTTCCTGAGCCCATGTGGTGATATTCTTTACACACTGATGTCGCTTTTTGATGCAGTACCGCCTGAGGGATCGAAGGTCTGTAATATCATTGCTTACGTGCAGTGATTTCTCCAGATTCCCTGAATCTTTTGATGATATTACGGACCGTAGATGGTGAAATCCCTAAATTTCTTGCAATAGCTCGTTGAGAAATATTGTTCTTAAACTGTTCGACAATTTGTTTACGCATTTTTCCACAAAGTGGTGACCCTCGTTCCATCCTTGTTTGTGAATGACTGAGCATTTCATGGAAGCTGCTTTTATACCCAATCATGGCACCCACCTGTTCCCAATTAGCCGGTTCACCTGTGGGATGTTCCAAATAAGTGTTTGATGAGCATTCCTCAACTTTCTCAATCTTTTTTGCCACTCGTGCCAGCTTTTTTTGAAACATGTTGCAGGCATCAAACTCCAAATGAGCTAATATTTGCAAAAAAGTTTGAACGTTAAGTATCTTGTCTTTGCAGTCTATTCAATTGAATATAAGTTGAAAAGGATGTGCAAATCATTGTATTTTGTTTTTATTTACGATTTACACAACGTGCCAACTTCACTGGTTTTGGGGGTTTGTACGTTAATTAGCCTGGTAAATGGGAAAAATCCTGTATCCCTGCACTGAACGCATTACAACTCATGTCAGTATGATGTCATCAACAAATCCATGATTGCTGTTCGTGTATGTTTTTGTGTATGTTTTTCCTCTCTTGTTTTGTCTGCCGGACTGAACTTGTATGTACATGCAGGGTCATGAATGATGCACAGCCAAGCCTTAGACTGACGAAGGTGCGTGTAGGTGAAAAATGAACACAGTAATGAGCACCCTGTAGCATGTGTATGTGAAACATCCTGACTGGATGCTTGTGAATCTTGCCTAAGGGGGTCTGGGCTGTGGTTTGAGACTTTTGAACATAAGGAGTGAATAGACATGAGGCAGACCGCACCATGTATCACTAGTTTGACTTGTCATGGACAGCCGAGGACAGGGTGAATGCTCAGGCTGGAGTTCCCCGAGATTACACCTGTTAGCCTCATACTTGCCAAACCTCCCGATTTTCCCGAGAGAGTCCCGAATTTCAGTGCCCCTCCCGAAAATCTCCCGGGGCAACCATTCTCCCGAATTTCTCCCGATTTCCACCCTGACAACAATATTGGGGGCGTGCCTTTAGCGTCCTCTCTCACCTGAAACTTTCACCCTTTAACGGCCGCATGCTGTCCTCAGTCACGTCCGCTTTTCCTCCATATAAACAGCGTGCCGGCCCAGTCACATAACATCTATGGCTTTTGGAACACACACAAGGTGCACACACAACAACCTATCTGGATTCGATAAGAGATTCGATAAGGAATCGGTTCGATAAGAGGATTCTCTAATGGCATTGACATCGATAATTTCTTAACGAACATCATCCCTACCCTCCTTCTTTTATTTATGTATATATATATATATATATATATATATATATATATATATATATATATATATATATATATATATATATATATATATATATATATATATATATATATATATATATAATATATATAAAATAAAATAAATACTTGAATTTCAGTGAATTACAGCTATATATATATATATATAGCTGTAATTCACTGAAAATAAATACAATTAAAATAAAATAAAATAAAATAAATACTTGAATTTAAGTGAATTACAGCTATATATATATATAGCTGTAATTCACTGAAATTCAAGTATTTATATATACATACATACATAAGAAATACTTGAATTTCAGTGAATTACAGCTATATATATATATATATATATATATATATATATATATATATATATATATATATATATATATATATACACACACCCCCCCGCCCCCAGTGGGCCTTTTGAATATCTCCCTAATTCTGAGGTCTCAAGGTTGGCAAGTACGGTTAGCCTGCAATATGGAAATAAAAGTTCCATCCAAGTTTATTAGACACTTTTGAGTAAATCCCTGTTTTCACCAACCCAAATAAACAGTTTTGTTCCTCGAGGTGCAGTTTGCAAGGGTAATTGTGCATTTGTGAGTGCTGAGGAATACACAGATTGGCGTTTTCAAGGTACGACCTAAAAGTATTTCCAACCTAAACTGACCTTTACCACACGCCACGCCGTCCCAAGCACTTGTCAATAAATCAATTAATCAAACAATGAATTAAAATGGTCTCGATAACTTTGTCGGCATCGATAAATTGTCACGTGTGTTTGTTTTCCTAATCTGTCGCTTTCAATCAGGGTGCTAGAGGGTTCACTCTTTGCATCGCTCTCAGCACCTGAGTGCATTTATTCAATAGCAAAATTAAATGAGCGCAGTGAACCCTCTTGTCAGCCATCCACAATCTTTGTCTTGGTGGGCGGAGGCGGGACCGCTAGCTTACACACATGCACGGACAGAGCCCTGCTAGTCGCTACTCGCTAATAAGAAGCATTGCAAAGTAACAAAAATTAGGAGGAAAAAATATAATGACAAAGCCAAATGTCCCTGTGTGGGAACTCTACAGTATGCCAGATTTGTTGGAAAGTGATGGCAACAGAAAAAAGACAAGAAAACAAAACCACTCGACCCAGTTTTTTTTAAATGGAAAAATAATAATTCAAGATGTTCAATATTTATTGAAGTGCAATTTTTGCTAACAGATTTTGGAGTCAATTTTGTTTTGTTTACTTATGCAGGATAATTAAAATGATTGACCTTGCAATTACTGCGATGAGGTGGCCACTTGTCCAGGGCGTACCCCGCCTTCCGCCCAAATGCAGCTGAGATAGGCTCCAATAACCCTTGTGGCTCCGAAAGGGACAAGCGGTAGAACATGGATGGATGGATGGACCTTGCAATTACAATGGTAAAAAAAAACCTAATGAGAAATAAATGTTTATTGCGTTTGAAAGAGTTACTTGCATTATTGGTATTATGTATTATGGTTAGGGCTTCATTTGGTCTGAAAATAATGCTGAAAGTAACATTGATAATGATTATAAGCAATAATTTATGGGGCAATATATGGTCCAGCAAACTTTAACGGCCCAGACCTACCAAGCACTAACCTCCCAAAACAAGCGCCAAAAGTAAATGTATCCAGTTGGTTTTGTAGACAAATATCTGAAATTTGTTGAAAATTGTTCGTAATGCATTTCAAGGCCTGATCTGGTTTGTGCCTCCACCGTGGAGCGTGTTGGAAGGAGGGCAATAGTTAAACAGCATTGTCAATAGTGTGACAGAGTTTATCAGAATCTGTCTACAGTCTAAGGCAGACCTGGGCAAATTAAGGCCCGGGGGCCGCATGTGGCCCGTTAAGCTTTTCAATCTGGCCCGCCGGGCATTCCTAAATATTTTTTTTAGATCTTTAAGATGGAAACTGTAGCTGCCATTATGATGTGCAGTGGTGTTTTCAAATTACCGTAAGTCTTGAACTATACAAAGTATTTCAATGGTTGGAATCTGCGCCTTTACATGACATACTAGTTATTATGACAATCTAAGTCACAGGAGCTCAAATGAGGCACCAAGCAGTGTGGGTGGGGAGCGTTTCCGCAGAGTGTTTCCAGAGCGGCCAGCCTGAAATGCGGGGGGCAGGGACAGACGCGGAAGGAGATTTTTACAACAAAGTACTAAAGCTTAGTGATATATCAGATGTATCAGATTGTAAGTTTTTTTGTTTTTTTGACCATTCGTGTTCATATTTCACTGTGTTTGTTGTGTTTCGCTTGATTGTAAAATATGTCGATCGAAAGGGGGTGTGACGTTCATATGTTGTCAATATTCAGTGTTTTATCGTTCATAGTTAATATTGTAAATCCCACATTCTTTATTTTCATGTACATTCTGGGTGTCTCATTCAATAACAAAATGTAAAATGCCATTCTGTTTTTTAAGGCGGTCTGTCATAACATGTTTACCATTCAATCAAGCATTATTGTGAGGTTTTGTATTAGTGTTCATAAAAATAGATATACTGGCCCCCAGACACTTTTTTTTTCTTCTAATTTTGGCCCCCGAGTCAAAACAATTGCCAAGGCCTGGTCTAAGGTGACACGCACCTGCCTGATGACATAACTCCACAGTATTTTTTTTCAGTTCCCTTGTAGTTCTCTTTCTCTGTTTTATATCAATAAATGTGCTTCTCCCCCACTGGTGCGGTTTGCATTCACACGGTAAATGCTCACAGCCATATGACATTGCTCTCTTCTCCAATTGTTCAGCAGTGGCCACAAGTAGACAGGAAGAAGGTCGGTGTCGTGAAAGAAAGATCATTATATTGAGAAAAAATAGTTGTTTGTTGATAGTTTGAATTAGGGTTGTCACTATAGCAGAACTTCAATTGTCGATATCGGTACTTTTGAATTTCCCTGATTCTCGATACCTATTCATTACGATGATTAAAAAGAATGGACACTTGTTCTTTGAATTTTACTACTTTATTTAAAACTGTCAAGTATTTAAGATCATTTGGCTGTTACAGCTTTCTGCATCAATTTCGAATCCATGTAGCAGCTGCCAAGGCACTATACATTAAAAAAACAGTGGTGGCCTAGACTCCGGGTAGATCAAAACAAACAATACTGTTCTCATAAATATGCTAATAAATAACAAGAGTAGTCAACTATTTTATATTCTAAAAAGAACAGCAGTGGTGTGGAACCTTTGAGTATGCAAAACAAACAATATTGTTCTTAATATTCTCTCAGTGTGGTGGTAACATGACATTATGTAACTTGTACTGAAATAGGCCAGTAAAAAGGCTAAAACATATATTTAAAGACACATCTTGGTGTTTTTATTTCTATCAACGTTTCAGCCTTTTCTCATTACGATATGCCTATTTGCTCTATTTTTCAATGTTTGCTGTTATTTTTGCTTACTTAATTTCATCAATGTGCCATGAAAAAAGCAGCAAATGGTCCCCAGGACAAACCTTTGCTTCCTAATGAAAGAAGTAAACTGGTGGTGTTCAAAGTGTTGCCAAACGACTGAAGAGTGTATCTAAGCTCTGTTATATTAGCACTCATGGAAGTGATAAACGTTAGGTTGCACGCTTTTGGGAGGTTTTTTTGCACAGTGTGGTATTTGCACTCTGTGGGCTTGTGGTGGCAGATCAAACTGTTTGAACCTAACTTGGCAAATCAGGTCTACTTGGCCCAATTGTGAAAGCGCTTCATTCAGCGTACTGCAATGTATGTAGCTCCACTCTACCAGTAGTTATGGAATTGGAAGTTCAAGAGCCAATATTGTACGTATTGCTGGGGAGATGTTGAACCACTGCGACCTATATGTGCCTTTGACCAGGGCATCTCCCACCCATCTTTGTGTGCGTGTATAAATGTAGAGTGTAAATAAAGGGATGTTCTTCTGCTGTAACCCACTGAAGCAGTGATTCTCAAATGTGGTACGCGTACCAATAGTGGTTGATTGATTGATTGATTGATTGATTGATTGAGACTTTTATTAGTAGATTGGTAGGAGAGAGGTGTGATCTGGGTGGAGGTCTAGAAGTAACCTGACTAGCTTGTTCTGGGATGTTTGGAGTCCAGATTTGAGGGTTTTGGAGGTGCTAGGGTACCAGGAGGTGCATGCGTAGTCGAAAAAGGGTTGAATGAGAGTTCCCGCTAGAATCTTCATGGTGCTTTTGTTGACCAGAGAGGAGACTCTGTAGAGACATCTCGTTCGTTGGTTGACCTTTTTGATTACCTTGGTTGCCATTTTATCACAGGAAAGATTAGCCTCTAGAATGGAACCTAGGTAGGTGACCTCATCTTTCCTGGTGATAACAATGTCACCCACTTTTATAGTGAAGTCACTGACTTTCTTAAGGTTGATTTGGGACCCAAATAGGATGGATTCCATTTTAAAGTTAAAAGTTAAAGTTAAAGTACCAATGATTGTCACACACACACAAGGTGCGGTGAGATTATCCTCTGCATTTGACCCATCACCCTCACCCCCTGGGAGGTGAGGGGAGCAGTGAGCAGCAGCGGTGGCCGCGCCCGGGAATCTTACCCAAGTGTATGGATAGCTTGTTGTCAGCGAGCCAGGTGCAAATACTACAGAGTGACGGCACTGAGGATTTTTATTTTTTTGATTTTTTGGTACACAGGCCCTATCTAGTGGCCACTCCAAAGAATCAATCAATCAATCAATCAATCAATGTTTATTTATATAGCCCTAAATCACAAATGCCTCAAAGGGCTGCACAAGCCACAACGACATCTTCGGTACAGAGCCCACATAAGTGCAAGGAAAACTCACCCCAGTGGGACGTCGATGTGAATGACTATGAGAAACCTTGGAGAGGACCGCATATGTGGGTAACCCCCGCCCGCCCTTTAGGGGAGACCGAAAGCAATGGATGTCGAGTGGGTCTGACATAATATTGTGAAAGTCCAGTCCCTAGTGGATCTAACATAATAGTGAGAGTCCAGTCCATAGTGAGGCCAGCAGGAGACCATCCCGAGCGGAGACTGGTCAGCAGCGCAGAGATGTCCCCAACCGATGCACAGGCGAGCGGTCCACCCCGGGTCCCGACTCTGGACAGCCAGCACTTCATCCATGGTCATCGGAACCGGAATAGCCCCTCCACAGGGGAGAGGGGGCGGGTGGGCAGAGGAGAAAATAAAATAAACGGCAGATCAACTGGTCTAAAAAGGGAGTCTATTTAAAGGCTAGAGTATACAAATTAGTTTTAAGATGGGACTTAAATGCTTCTACTGAATTTAATGAATTAATTTAATTTAACTTTAATCATTTGATTAAAGATTCAAATACAGTGTTGCTGTTCAACCTGTGTGTAATGTTACAGTGGTCAAACAATGTAAAAAAATGTACTTACGCCACTGTATTTCAATGTTGGTCATCATGGTGGTACTTGGAGAACTACAGTGCAATGCAGTCTGCTGAAAATGATGGAATGCGCCACTCTACATAGCAATTGCAGTCAAAGTTAGAATTGCCACAAAACATATTTTAAGATATTCAACACTCTACTGCCATCTGGCGACTAAAGAAGCGCCCCCTCATTTCGTCACGTTTCATGTGTCAGGTAAACCGGAACAAATGGGGCTATGAATCTCCTATCCCCTGTATATGCAGATATACAGTCGCGATCAAAAGTTTACATACACTTGTAAAGAACATAATGTCATGGCTCTCTTGATTTTCCAATAATTTCTACAACTCTTATTCTTTTGTGATAGAGTGATTGGAGCACATACTTGTTCGTCACAAAAAACATTCATGAAGTTTGGTTCTTTAATGAACTTATTATGGGTCTACTGAAAATGTGACCAAATCTGCTGGGTCAAAAGTATACATACAGCAATGTTAATATTTGGTTACATGTCCCTTGGCAAGTTTGACTGCAATAAGGCGCTTTTGGTAGCCATCCACAAGCTTCTGGCAAGCTTCTGGTTGAATTTTTGACCACTTCTCTTGACAAAATTGGCGCAGTTCAGCTAAATTTGTTGGTTTTCTGACATGGACTTGTTTCATCAGCATTGTCCACCCGTTTAAGTTAGGACTTTGGGAAGGCCATTCTAAAACCTTAATTCTAGCCTGATTTAGCCATTCCTTTACCACTTTTGATGTGTGTTTGGGGTCATTGTCCTGTTGGCACACCCAGCTGCACCCAAGACCCAACCTCAGGGCTGATGATTTTAGGTTGTCCTGAAGAATTTGGAGGTAATTCTCCTTTTTCATTTACTCTCCGTAAAGCACCAGTTCTATTGGCAGCAAAACAGGCCCAGACCATAATACTACCACCACCATGCTTGACGGTAGGCATGGTGCTCCTGGGATTAAAGCCCTCATAATTTGTCCTCCAAACATATTGCTGGGTATTGTGGCCAAACGGCTCAATTTTTGTTTAATCTGACATCACATGGACAAAGATAACACCTTTTGGAGGAAAGTTATGTGGTTACGTTGCCATGACATTATGTAAACTTTTGACCACGACTGTACGTTTTTTTCTGAAGTGATACTTGGTGAAAAAAGTTTCAGAACCACTGCACTAAACGACTACATTTAGGCCCTCATTGGAAAGGTACCAAAGGTTATTTTTAGTGTTGGTCATAACTTTAAACAGTAGCAAAATACATATTTACTGAAGTGATTAAGGAGTGTAAAATCTAGTATAGCTTCATCAAAGCTTCAGGTTGCAACACACCTGCCTCAACTCACTCAGGGCACGGGCGTAAGGAGATTGGGTTCGACCGAGAACATTTTTTCTCTCTCCGTGTTTACTCTGTTTCGGAAGGAAACCTTCCCTACTTGCGGAGTCCTCAGTGCCACTCCTCATGTTGCTTGTTTTGAAGGGTTGAGTGGGAGGAGCTCGTCTCTCAGGTGTTCTCTGTTTATGCCAGCATCAGACCTATTTCAAACAATGTTCTGGCCACAGGTGGCCGGAGAGAGCGTGACACTGTTTGTGCAGGTCACCGAGGTTATGCAGCCTTTTTAAGTGCCTCAGCCTCCTCTTCCAGCAAAGATGTGGTTTCCAGTTAACATTACCACCAAAACAAGTTCAGCTTTTGATGTTCAAAGCTCAAAGCCTTAAATGCATCAGCGCTGCTTCCCCTCCTTGTTTGTTTGAGAGGTTAATCGTGTCGGGAATTCCTGGAAATGTTTTTTTTATTGTATTGTAACCTCCGCTCATCGAGAATCATTTAGAGCTTGTTTTGTTTTCTCTCCTCTATTGCCCCCGCAGTGTGTGATGTAGGAAATGTAGGAGATGTTTGTCTTTTCAGCCGGGTTCTGTTGTCTTTTGTGTGTCTTGTCTGAAACAGCATGTTAGCCAGGCAGGGCGGCTCTAGGAAGGATGTGTGTGTGTGTGAGAAAAAAAGTGTGTGTGTGCTGAATGAAATATATTTTAAAAAAGTGGTGCGCCTGCCTACACACACACATACACACACACACACACACACACACACACACACACACACACACACAAACACACACACACACACAGCCTCGGTCCTAATGGGAGCTGACACTCTGACAGGCTCTCTGAGCTCTTTATCTAGGCCTCTTGCCTCAGATTTTGTGCGCGCGGGTTTGTGTAGTTGTGTGTTCCAAATCACATGCGCGTCCATGTGTGGGCGACCCCAGCGGTCGTATAGTCGCCCTCCCCCAGAGACTTTTTTAACCCCCGAACAGAATCAGGCTCATTTACATTGAAATGGAAGAGTGGCAGGGCCTCTTTATGGACTGTTTGCTTTTGCTCTACAGAAAAGCCTGAACCCCACCCCTCTCACACGCACTCACACACGCACACACACGCACACACACGCACGCTACACACATGGGAATGCCCTGCTGCAGCTCACAATTTGCCAAACGTTTTGGCGGTTTTGCTCTTTACGTGTGTGTACTTGTGTGTGCGTGTGTGTGTGTGGGAGTAGCATGAGTTATCGAAGGGGGCTGCTGGATCAGGTCTGTGTTACATAGGCCAGAGGGGCTGTTAAGTGTTTTTCCACCTCCTGCTCCCTCACCATTCACCAACCTTTTTTTAATGTCTGCCGGCCAAGTGTAGATGTCTCCTGAGTTCCCCCTGAGCTTGCATGGTTCTACAGACCAGATAAACACTGCCCGAGGCACAAGATGCTGGATCCAAACTATCTCCTTCAAGAACTTCATTATCCTCTAGAGAGGAAGTTCTAAATCTGGCCCCAGATCAGTGCACAGACAGAAAGGGCTCCCAATGTTGGCATAAGCTGCCAGAGAAACCACACGTCTAATTATAGCATGCAGGAAGCCAATGGGAAGGAACCCTAAACATGGCCTATACAATTATTCTTCTGAGAGGGAAATACTGGAGTATAGCATACTCATCTTCTTTATTTCTGTTTCACTCTTTCTGCCATAAAGCAAAATAAACATGCCCTCTTGTCCAGGTTAATGTACAATTTCCCCCTCTTTCCTTTCTTAATTCTTATCTTTTAACAAGGGCCCTCTATAAAACGTTGAGGTGGGTCCAGCTCTTTGAAGTTAAGTGCATACAGAGTAAATAATGTCTATGTTTGCCATCTTTCTGATTCTTTGTTGTTTTTTCCCTGTGATAATATCGCAAGCAAATTTTTATGTGAGCAACTCGGAAGTCAAAATTCAAGATAACAGTGGATTTGTCATGATCCGTGGTCCGGATCATGTTTTTGTTATTTTCTGTTAGCTTTGGACTCTTTTAGTTCCTGTTTGTGACATCTCTGAGTTTGGTTTGGTTACCATGGTTACTTATTTTTTCCACCTGGCTCTGATTAGTGTTCGCCCGCTCACCTGCTTCGCGAGCACTAATCAGAGGCATTATTTAAGCCTGCCTTTGCCAGTCAGTCAGCCTGGCGTCATTGTTCGATTCATGCCGTTCCACGTAAGTCGTGTTTGTTTCATGCCACAGTTTCGTGTTTGTTCCACGCCATAGTTTATGTTTGTTTACCTCATGCCCTGCCAAGATTTCTTGAGAAGGTTAAAATCATCTCCTACCTCCCGCTGTCGTCCGGAGTTGTCCGTTCTGCATTCCCGGGAGAACGATCCCGCAGTGAGCCGCAAACACCCACGTGACAGGATTGCACCGTTGAATTTAACTTTATCCATTCTAACTGCATTGTACACACCATAACTGTGCACATTTGTATAGTTAAAATCTAGTGGGATTAATTTTAAAAAGCTGTAACAAAAATAATTATATTTCCAAAATGAAGGTGCTTGCTCAGTCAACAGGAGCATAACATTTAATTACCTACGTCATATTTTTGTTTATTAGCAGGATTTAACAAATACATTTATATCCAGTTTCCATAAAGTAGTGAACAATATTTATGTGGATAATGTATGAATCAGGAGGTTGCTCTACATAAAGGTGTATGATTTGGGGCTGATAGAATATAAGCGGGCAGAAGTGACTACTGAGTAACTACTATTTTAACAATTTGATTGTTTTAGTCATGTGGGTAATTTTTTTTATGATACCGTTTTTTTGTTACTTATTTAGCTGCGTGTTCGCTCAGCCGCTTGCACCAAAATGCTCACAAAGTTTCTTGGGTCTGAACCAGAAGTTTGAGCTATGATGCTAATTATAAGCTAATTGTGGTTAATGAAGCACATGTATTGCATGTTAGAATATTAACAATAAAATATGAATGAATAGATGTTGAGGAAAAAAAAGGAAATTTCATCATTGATTTTTAAAACATGTTAAAAATGAACAAGCACACATTTTTGCTGAAGTGATTAAGTGTCCAAAAGGAGTGGGGCAAAGCTGAGCTTGTATGGTCTCACCTCTGTGCCATAAGGAACGTTTCAAAAGCCAACCAACTGAACTGAAGCCCGCATGAACAAGCACTTGGCAACGGAGGCAAGTAAAAACTCCACTTAGGTAAGAATCCCCGGAGAGTATCCACTCTGTGTCGACCAGTTGGGTTTTGTCGTAAAATCAGGGGTCGACTGATTATCGGTGCCGATATTTGATATTTTGACATATCAGCATCGGCCGGTAGTGTCTTTATTTATTTTCAATATTAATAATGGATAGTAATATGAAAAGTTCATTTGCAAAAACCGATAAATGCCATTTTTGATTTTTTTTTTTACTGATGCTAGCAAACATGTTGGAGTTCAACCCGGTGGACGAGAGGGTAGCTTCCCTCCGCCTTCGGGTGGGGGAACGGGTCCTGACTGTGGTTTGCGTTTATGCGCCAAACCGCAGCTCAGAGTACCCACCCTTTTTGGATTCGCTCGAGGGAGTATTTGAGAGTGCTCTCCCGGGTGATTCCCTCGTTCTACTGGGGGACTTCAACGCTCATGTTGGCAGCGACAGTGAAACCTGGAGAGGCGTGATTGGGAAGAATTTCCGCCCGGATCTGAACCCGAGCTGTGTTTTGTTATTGGACTTCTGTGCCCGTCACAGATTGTCCATAACGAACACCATGTTCAAACATAAGGGTGTCCATATGTGCACTTGGCACCAGGACACCCTAGGCCGCAGTTCCATGATCGACTTTGTAGTTGTGTCATCAGATTTGCGGCCTCATGTTTTGGACACTCGGGTGAAGACAGGGGCGGAGCTTTCTACCGATCACCACCTGGTGGTGAGTTGGCTGCGATGGTGGGGGAGGATGCTGGACAGACCTGGCAGGCCCAAACGCATTGTGAGGGCCTGCTGGGAACGTCTGGCAGAGTCTCCTGTCAGAGAGAGTTTCAATTCCCACCTCCGGAAGAACTTTGAACATGTCACGAGGGAGGTGCTAGACATTGAGTCCGAATGGACCATGTTAAGCGCCTCTATTGTCAAGGCGGCTGATTGGAGCTGTGGCCGCAAGGTAGTTGGTGCCTGTCGTGGCGGTAATCCTAGAACCCGTTGGTGGACACCGGCGGTGAGGGATGCCGTCAAGCTGAAGAAGGAGTCCTATCGGGTTCTTTTGGCTCATAGGACTCCTGAGGCAGCGGACAGGTACCGACAGGCCAAGCGGTGTGCGGCTTCAGCGGTCGCGGAGGCAAAAACTCGGACATGGGAGGAGTTCGGGGAAGCCATGGAAAACGACTTCCGGACGGCTTCGAAGCGATTCTGGACCACCATCCGCCGCCTCAGGAAGGGGAAGCAGTGCACTATCAACACTGTGTATGGTGAGGATGGTGTTCTGCTGACCTCGACTGCGGATGTTGTGGATCGGTGGAGGGAATACTTCGAAGACCTCCTTAATCCCACCAACACGTCTTCCTATGAGGAAGCAGTGCCTGGGGAATCTGTGGTGGGCTCTCCTATTTCTGGGGCTGAGGTTGCTGAGGTAGTTAAAAAACTCCTCGGTGGCAAGGCCCCGGGGGTGGATGAGATCCGCCCGGAGTTCCTTAAGGCTATGGATGCTGTTGGGCTGTCTTGGTTTACAAGAGTCTGCAGCATCGCATGGACATCGGGGGCGGTACCTCTGGATTGGCAGACCGGGGTGGTGGTTCCTCTCTTTAAGAAGGGGAACCGGAGGGTGTGTTCTAACTATCGTGGGATCACACTCCTCAGCCTTCCCGGTAAGGTCTATTCGGGTGTACTGGAGAGGAGGCTATGCCGGATAGTCGAACCTCGGATTCAGGAGGAACAGTGTGGTTTTCGTCCTGGTCGTGGAACTGTGGAGCAGCTCTATACTCTCGGCAGGGTCCTTGAGGGTGCATGGGAGTTTGCCGAACCAGTCTACATGTGTTCTGTGGACTTGGAGAAGGCATTCGACCGTGTCCCTCGGGAAGTCATGTGGAGAGTGCTCAAAGAGTATGGGGTATCGGACTGTCTGATTGTGGCCGTCCGCTCCCTGTATGATCAGTGCCAGAGCTTGGTCCGCATTGCCGGCAGTAAGTCGAACATGTTTCCAGTGAGGGTTGGACTCCGCCAAGGATGCCCTTTGTCACCGATTCTGTTCATAACTTTTATGGACAGAATTTCTAGGCGCAGTCAAGGCGTTGAGGGGATCTGGTTTGGTGGCTGCAGGATTAGGTCTCTGCTTTTTGCAGATGATGTGGTCCTGATGGCTTCATCTGGCCAGGATCCTCAGCTCTTACTGGATCGGTTCGCAGCTGAGTGTGAAGCGACTGGGATGGGAATCAGCACCTCCAAGTCAGAGTCCATGGTTCTCGCCCGGAAAAGGGTGGAGTGCCATCTCCGGGTTGCGGAGCCTTCCGGCTCAGCTCTCAATTGACTGGTCGATCTACGTTCCCATCCTCACCTATGGTCATGAGCTTTGGGTTATGACCGAAAGGACAAGATCACGGGTACAAGCGGCCGAAACGTGTTTCCTCCGCCGGGTGGCGGGGCTCTCCCTTAGAGATAGGGTGAGAAGCTCTGCCATCCGGGGGGAGCTCAAAGTAAAGCCGCTGCTCCTCCACATCGAGAGGAGCCAGATGAGGTGGTTCGGGCATCTGGTCAGGATGCCACCCGAACGCCTCCCTAGGGAGGTGTTTAGGGCACGTTCGACCGGTAGGAGGCCACGGGGAAGACCCAGGACACGTTGGGAAGACTATGTCTCCCGGCTGGCCAGGGAACGCCTCGGGATCCCCCGGGAAGAGCTGGACGAAGTGGCTGGGGAGAGGGAAGTCTGGGCTTCCCTGCTAAGGCTGCTGCCCCCGCGACCCGACCTCGGATAAGCGGAAGAAGATGGATGGATGGATGGATAGCAAACTACTCTTTGCACAGCGCTGTTTTAAGCACTCAAATCAATTTTCGTGCAACAAGCGATGCATCCCATTGAAATCTGCATCCAAGTTGCTATTTTGTGGCAGAAGCTGATAGATGCCACAGCTGTTTCTGAGCAAAAGCCGACTTTGGGTCCTAGCGGTGCCAGCATGTGAGTGATGCTAACGGGACTTCAAGCTAAAAAACTTTGGACTCCGAGGATAATTAAATGGAGAAATTTGACGAACAGAGGCTGTTGTCCTGTCACCGCGAGGGAGGAAAATAAAGGGAAAATCGGACGAATATACTCGTAATGTGGCGAAACGAGCGCGTCACTATGGAAGAGGCGGACACCCGGTGTAGTTTGTGTCCACAACAACACCGCTTGTCAAGCTTGAAAGCTGTCTTCTCCGGACTGTGCCGCGGCACACTAGTGTGCCGTGAGATACAGTCTGGTGTGCTGTGGGAGATTTTGTAATTTCACCTAATTGGATTAAAAATATTTTTTGCACACAAGTAATTATGATCCGTAAATATTGTACCGTTGTTGAGTGTCTGTACTATCTGGAGCTCGGCAGGGTAACCATGTTATACTCTTCCATATCAGTAGGTGGCAGTAGGTAGGTGATTGCTTTGTAGATGTCGGGAACAGGTCGTGTCGTGATCACAATATGCAGACGACAGCGGGAAGCAGCGTGCAGGTAATAAGGTATTTTATGCTTAAACCAAAAATAAACAAAAGGCGAGTGCCGCTAAGAAAAGGCATTGAGGCTTAGGCATGGCTATGCAAAACAAAACTAAAACTGAACTGGCTGCAAAGTAAACAAAACACAAAATCCTGGATGACAGCAAAGACTTACAGTGTGTGGCGTGGAGACGGCGTCCACAAAGTACACCCATACATGACATGAAAATCAACAATGTCCCCACAAAGAAGGAACGTGTCCGCACAACTTAAATATTCTTGATTGCTAAAACAAAACAGGTGTGGAGAATAGCGCTAAAGGAAGACATGAAACTGCAACAGGAAAATACCAACAAAACAGGAAAAAACACCAAAATAGGAGCGCAAGACAAGAACTAAAACACTACACAAAGGAAAACACAAAAAAAACCTCAAAATAAGTCACGGCGTGATGTGACAGGTCGTGACAGTACACCTACTTTGAGTCAAAAGCTGATTGATGCATGCTTGGTAATGGTTTAAATTCACATCCAACAATTGAGAGAACGACTTTTTGTTGCCAATATCGGCTACTGAGTTTAGTTTTTTAATGATTTCTGCTTGTGGTGTGCCTCAGGATTTTTTCAATGAAAAAAATGTGCCTTGGCTCAAAAAAGGTTGAAAAACACTGGCCTACATACATCAAACACTGTACTGCAAAGTCAACACGAGATGCCACACTGTTGACTTACATGGATGTGAAGACAGTAAAACGTAGACCATCTAAAGTAGCTAATCCTCTTGAGCAGAAGACGAGAGATGTATCCGTGAAATACTCTGTCCTGACCTGAGCACAGGAGCGGGTCCAAGTCTGCTAAGCCCCGTTCAAGAGCCAAATTTTTGTGTAATTTGTCATCATGCCAAAAAATATACGGTTACTGAGATATGAGATATTATGTCAAATGTCAAGACATTTTCATTCAAACAAAACAACTTAGTGTATTTCCAATACGAATCAAGATTCTAGTGCATGTGACAAAAATAATATTATTTTTGTCACTGTAGTTTTTCTTTTTAGTTCCTAATGTTTTTTACATCTCATTACATTGCTTAAGCTATTCCTTTTCAAATAATATAGTGCACATTTAAAATTAAGACACTTTCAAGAATAACGGTTTATTATCAGGAAGTACGCCTAATTAGTGTAGATTATTGCCTGTTATAAATTGTATTTAAGACATGAAATTGAGTTAACTGTTTGCACTAAAACACGAATTGGATATGTCTGCTTTTGTCAACAGAAAAAAATAAGTAATTGAAAAAAATGTTTATTTTCAATAAAGTTATATATTTTTAAACACTTCCATTTTGTTAAGTATTTCCTACTTAGTGAAAGCCACTTAACTGTAGTTTCACAGATATTACCTAAAGTTTGTAATAGAAATACTCATTTATTGAGAATTCACAGAAACGGAGATATCTTCTTTTGCAAATGAACTCTTCATATTTACCCTCATTATCGCCGTTAGTATCATATTAAATGTAAGAATCATCAGACAAGTGTCTGCCTTTTTTTTATTCCGACAAGCCCATTTAAAACTGGTTATTTAGGCTCATATGCATCCGCTCCTCTGTCTCCAGCATCGTCCCGCCCACGGCGTCATCTCATTCGCGCTGGTAAGAGGCAGATCCAATCAGAAGCCAAGGGTACTCAAACCATACTTGCCAACCTTGAGACCTCCGATTCCGGGGGGTGGGTGGGGCGTGGTCGGGGGTGGGGGTGGGGCAGGGGCGTGGGGGACGGGGGCGTGGTTAAGAGGGGAGGAGTATACATATTTACAGCTAGAATTCACCAACTCGAGTATTTTATATATATTTCATATATATATATATATATATATATATATATATATATATATATATATATATATATATATATATATATATATATATATATATATATATATGAAATACTTGACTTTCAGTGAATTCTAACTATATATATATAAATATATATAGAGAGAGGAGTATACATATTTACAGCTAGAATTCACCAACTCGAGTATTTCATATATATTTCATATATATATATATATATATATATGTATGTATGAAATACTTGACTTTCAGTGAATTCAAGCTATATATAAATATATATATATATATATATATATATATATATATATATATATATATATATATATATATATATATATATATATATATATATATATATATATATATATATATATATATATATATATATTTTTTTTATTTTTTTAAATTATTATTTTTTATTATACATATAAATAAAATAAATACTTGAATTTCAGTGTTCCGGAGGCTATCCAGTAGATGGCAGTATTGTCCTGTTTAAGAATGTCACAACATTTCTGTTAACGGCAGACGAACTGCTTTATGGTAGACGAAAACGTGACTGCTGTTGTTGTGTGTTGTTACCACGCTGGGAGGATGTTAATGAAACTGCCTAACAATAAACCCACATAAGAAACCAAGAACTCGCCCTCAATCATTCTACAGTTATAACGTGATTGGGCAGGCACGCTGTTTATATCGTGGGAAAGCGGACGTGAAAACAGACTGTCGCCGCTGTCCCCACTCAGGTCCGTTTGGAGCTGGAGGGGGCGTGGCCTTCAGCTCCGGCTGAATTCCGGGAGATTTTCGGGAAAAAATTTCTTCCGGGAGGTTTTCGGGAGAGGCGCTGAATTCCGGGAGTCTCCCGGAAAATCCGGGAGGGTTGGCAAGTATGACTCAAACACACGGCAGAAAGTAAAGTGTAGAGAAACTCCGGTGGGTGTACAAATGCCTCGAAGGTAAACAAAAACAGAAAAATATCCCGAAATAGAAACAAACATCCCAGACCTCTAAATGTCATAACTACTAGTAACGGTACTATGAGCAGCATACCGTAAAAGCTTCATAAACATAAGCCGCAGCTCTGCTAGCTCGTATTACCTCACCACATGTATATGAATCACTTGAAGCAAAGCTGCAAAAAATAGCGATATGGAAACGGTTTTAATTTAAAACGGTAATATGAACCATGGGAAGGTTTATCATTAAACTGTTTATTATTACATCCATATATGGGAACATTTGTTTCAGTTCACGTACAAATTATTCAAAACTCTTGGAAAAAATAATAAAACAGGTGTAATTATTATTACCGTATGTTCCACACTATAAGGCTCACCTAAAAACCTCCAATTTTGTCAAATGCTGACAGTGCGCCTTATAATCCGGTGCGCCTTATATATGGACCAATATTGAGCCTCCAACAGGTAAAAGTTTCAATCATTTAATCGCAACTACGGTAAGCAGCCGCCGATTTCATTTTCCCCCGTAGGAGAAGAAGAAGCGCGCGATGCATGCTGGGATATATGACTGCGCGAGGCGTGCCGTTTCATTTCCATTTGTTTGTTTATGTAAAGACCCAAAAATGGCTCCTATTAAGAGACACGCTTACGACGCAGAGTTTAAACTTAAGACGATCAGTCACGCAGTAGAACACGGGAATAGAGCAGCAGCGACACTGACTCCATTAATGACGACTTCAATGAGACGGAGCCGGGCATGTTGGATGCCGTATTCGCCCAACTGTTTGATTCGGACACTGAAGAAGAAGAATTCGAGGGATTCGTGGATGAGGAATAACTTCATTAAGTGAGCTTTACATGTTTATTTTGTGTGTTGTGTTGTGTGACATTAACGTTTGAGCAACGTTGAGTTATTGATATATTGTTATTGCTCTGCACTATTTCGAGTGTTACTATATTGTGATTGCACTAACGTTTGATTTACCGTAACAGTATCACTGTTTTTTACGTGTTTATTGAATCAGGGAAAAGTTCCCCTCCACTATGTGATATAAATGTTGCACTACATGTTATACCTTGCTTTACCTCAGGGAAAATAATAAAATAGCTGTTTATTCATTTTGGGAGTGAAGAGAGTTGTCAGAACGCTGGTTTGTAATCTATTAATAAAGTTTGACTGACCTCTCTGACTGTTTTGTTGACATTCCCTTTAGCGCAGCTCCATCTAATGGATGCATAACGTAACCCCAGCCTCTACTGTAGCGTCTATTCTATGCGCCTTATAATGCGGTGCACCTTGTATATGAACAAAGTTTTAAAATATGCCATTCATTGAAGGTGCGCCTTATAATCCGGTGCGCCTTATAGTGCGGAAAATACAGTATTAGTAAAGGCTACCTTTTCTCAATATTGCGTTTTTCAGTACTGATACTGTTACACCTCAGGTTGCAGAGACAGAAGGCAAAACAGGTAGCATGAATTGATTAACGTGGACCCCGACTTAAACAAGTTGAAAAACTTATTCGGGTGTTACCATTTAGTGGTCAATTGTACGGAATATGTACTGTACTGTGCAAGCTACTAATAAAAGCTTCAATCAATCAATCAAAGCACCAGCGTGGACGAAGCAGTGGGTCATGGGTTAGTCAAAAAACCCATCTGTTTGCGCAGATGCAAGCAGGAACAGAGGCAGAGGCAAAAACTTACAGGTGTGATGTGGAGTTCAGAAATACAGAATACACGGAGTGTAGGATAAAAAAAATTATGAACCAGTGCCCTTGGTTTGATGACAAATGGCAATCAGAAACAGGTGAGGAACCAGCAATTTTGGCAGAGGTGAAATTACAGCCTGAAATGCTGAACCAGAATGTGGACTTAGAAAAGAAGATAACTGGGAAGGAAACGGAACTGAAACAAAAAGACATAAGTCCACCAGTCATGAAGGATCATGAGAATTTCACTGAAAATCTCATCTGCCAATCTGTTTCCAAAGTTGTGTGTGACCAATAAGACAAGAACAGGATCAGCTCCTGTCTGTCATGAACCAGTTAACTGGTAATTTGCTCAGCCATTTCTTCTCTGCACAACAGATGCTCATTAAGTTAAAGGTTTTAAACAAATCTGGTGGTCTAGTAACAAACTAAAAGACAAAGTGATGTTTGCCTTTGTGGCCTCCCATTGATTGTAACAACTCTACTCACCAGTGTAAGTGGGTACTTACAAATGTACATGAGTCTACCCAAAAAAAGGCCAAAAGAAAAATCCTTCTTTTTTCGCTAATGAAGTACTTGCCTGCTTGGAATTCAATAGTAGCCGCTTTGTTTTTCAGGAGTGCATGCATGATTAGTTTTTTTTAGGTTCAAGCAATCAGTTTTCGACAAAGTTGTACATGTTTTAGCTTCATACCACTTCCTTTTCCAGTCGATGATGAGTCACTGTGCCTTTCCGTGTGTGTGTGGGTTCAGTCATGGCAGTAGGAGTCACCCTGCTTGGCCTTGATTAGATCCAGATGGATATTTTTAGTGGGATTGTCATAAATGAATGAATGCATGTTTGATGGTGGCCGGAGAGACCGTTGGCATGAATTGGCAGTATGCCCTAGACAACTGTGGCTACAGATGAAGCCTGCCACCATTACTGTGATTGTGAAGTGAATGAATAATGGGTTCTCAGTGTTGAGCGCTTTACATTTCTAGTAAAGTTCTATATAAATCCAATCAAAATATTATTCTTACAGCAATTATTATTATTATCCTTTTTTTCTGGAAAATTCACTAGGTTTCTAGAACATGTTACTTACACTATTACTGGTAGACCTGGTTCATAAGTTTACTTAGTAAAACCTATGCTATCTTTTGCTCAGTGGCCTTGTGGTTAGAGTGTCCGCACTGAGATCAGTAGGTTGTGAGTTCAAACCCTGGCCGAGTCATACCAAAGACTATACAAATGGGACCAATTACCTCCCTGTTTGGCACTCAGCATCAAGGGTTGGAATTGGGGGTTAAATCACCAAAATTATTCCCGAGCGCGGCCACCGCTGCTGCTCACTGCTCCCCTCACCTCCCAGGGGGTGGAACAAGGGGATGGGTCAAATCCAGAGGTTAATTTCACCACACCTAGTGTGTGTGTGACTATTTGTGGCACTTTAACTTTAACTTTTAAATCCAGTTATGGCAGCATTATCAGGCCAATGCTTTGCTTTAGCAATATTATGGTATGGTATTGTATGGTACAATATGGTGTGCTCTTTTATTGTCATTGCACAAGTACAACAAAATGTCATTTTCACTACAAACCCATTCAAGATTAGATAAACATTGTACAGGGAGCAGAACAGGAATGGTAATGGGTTGCCACTTACGGCGCCCCGTAAAAGGTAGATGCTGGTGGAGGATGAATTAAAAAAAAGTTTATTTCAGATTCGGCTCCTATTGAGGGGGGCCCAGTCTGGAGTGGGAAAAAAATCTCCATAGCAAAGCACATATACATGTTACGACATACAAATCGAGATTTGCAACAAAGGGTGAGGGGGCGGGCATCTGGACCGAAGCTGCCAGCCAGTAGGGGTACTGCTCTGTTTTCCATCAGACCACGCGGGGTGAAGCGTCGAAGGCGTGGGATAGGGTGTGGTTGCGTGTCTGTTCCGCGACCTTGGCGCTCTCGCAGACGTGATAGCAAAGCCTGTCAATCCAACAAAAGTCAACAACAACAGGTGTGTGTCCATGTGAGACAGGGAAGGAGTTTGTTGTGTCTTCACTGCACTGTTTTACATTCTATTTAGACAGTAGGATCACATTCTATTTTATTTGTAATATATTCCTATTAACCTATCCTATTTAATAATACCACCTTAACATTTGACAACCAAACAATTACACAAGGCGACTCGGTAAAGAATTTGGGTATTATCTTCGACCCAACTCTCTCATTTGAGTCACACATTAAGAATGTTACTAAGACAGCCTTTTTTCATCTCCGTAATATCGCTAAAATTCATTCCATTTTGTCCACCACCAACACTGACTTCATTATTCATGCGTTCGTTACGTCGCGTCTCGATTACTGTAACGTATTATTTTCGGGTCTCCCTATGTCTAGCATTAAAAGATTACAGTTGGTACAAAATGCGGCTGCTAGACTTTTGACAAGAACAAGAAAGTTTGATCATATTACGCCTATACTGGCTCACCTGCACTGGCTTCCTGTGCACTTAAAGGCCTACTGAAACCCACTACTACCGACCACGCAGTCTGATAGTTTATATATCAATGATGAAATCTTAACATTGCAACACATGCCAATACGGCCGGGTTAGATTACTAAAGTGCAATTTTAAATTTCCCGAGAAATATCCTGCTGAAAACGTCTCGGTAGGATGACGCCTGCGCGTGACGTCATGGATTGTAGAGGACATTTTGGGACAGCATTGTGGCCAGCTATTAAGTCGTCTGTTTTCATCGCAAAATTCCACAGTATTCTGGACATCTGTGTTGGTGAATCTTTTGCAATGATCAATGGAGACAGCAAAGAAAAAAGCTGTAGGTGGGAAGCGGTGTATTCCGTCCGGCTGCAGCAACACAAACACGTAGCCGGTGTTTCATTGTTTACATTCCCGAAAGATGACAGTCAAGCTTTACCATTGGCCTGTGGAGAACTGGGACAACAGAGACTCTTACCAGGAGGACTTTGAGTTGGATACGCAGACGCGGAACCATGAGTACGCATGAGCTGCGGCTTCCAAACATTTGATTGCTTGCCTGTACGTGCGTGCCGCTATGTGCATGTCACGTACGTAACTTTGGGGACTTTGGGGAAATATATGTGCTGTATGAACTTTGGGGAGGTGAACGGTACTTTGGGCTGTGGGATTGAGTGTGTTGTGCGGGTGTTTGATTTGTATTGGCGGGTTATATGGACGGGAGGGGGGAGGTGTTTGTTATGCGGGATTAATTTGTGGCATTTTAAATATAAGCCTGGTTGTGTTGTGGCTAATAGAGTATATATAAGTCTTGTGTTTATTTACTGTTTTAGTCATTCCCAGCTGAATATCAGGTCCCACCCGCCTCTCACAGCATCTTCCCTATCTAAATCGCTTCCACTGCCCTCTAGTCCTTCACTCTCACTTTCCTCATTCACAAATCTTTCATCCTCGATCAAATTAATGGGGAAATCGTCGCTTTCTCGGTCCGAATCGCTCTCGCTGCTGGTGGCCATGATTGTAAATGTTACAGGCCTCGCACTGAGTAGCCTGGTCCCAGTGTTCGATGTGGTGTGTCCTGTTTTATAGGAATAAAAACGAGACACAAAGTGCTTGATTGCGTTGTCATCGCAGGGTGTGACCTGACTCTTTTATTAAACATTTCTTGATTTCTTTACTCTCATTTGCATTTCTATTGTGCTTTTAATCACATCCAAATAGTTTCGATAATGTAATTTCAGTTCTACATTTGTTCATTCACATCGTTAAACAATTACATCTTTACTTTTGAAATGATAAAACAAATTCACAAAAACATGGAGGATTGATCGTTACATACCCAAACACTATATTTCCTGTGTATAAGCATCACATAACGGTACTGTTGCTTAATAAACCTCTTCATCTTACATGTTTGTACTGTATCCTGACATTGCTTCTTTTTTAATATTGCTGATTTCTTGAACGCTTTTTTCTATATTGTCACTGTCATTATAAATCAATTACAATTACACACATTGTTACCTGACTATACCTATAAAACTTCTTAACAATCACAGTTTAACTTCAACAAATCCACTGCCGCCGCCATTCCCGCCCAACCACGCGCTCACACACAAAGGGAGACATCGCTTATTGAACGTTACAAATTTCATCACACATACACACTTTTAAACAATATACTTCGATATTTCTATATTCAGAAACGCTTATAATTGCTTGGAGACAAATGTGTTAATATTATCACACTTTACAGACCTGTTTTATAGGAATAAAAACGAGACACAAAGTGCTTGATTGCGTTGTCATCGCAGGGTGTGACCTGACTGAGACACGGAAGCACTAACAAGCACCTCCCATTTTCCTCCTTTCCTATACGAGTGCTCCCCCTGCTGGCGTGGCGGAATAACATGTCTTGTGGCATTCAGCTTGGAAACATACACTTAAACTGTGACTTTAGATATGAAAATACCTCGAACTAAATTAGGATACTCTATTTACACATTCAGGAGCTCCACAACCGGTGACGTCACGCGCATATCGTCTGCTACTTCCGGTACAGGCAAGGCTTTTTTATCAGCGACCAAAAGTTGCGAACTTTATCATCGATGTTCTCTACTAGATCATTTCAGCAAAAATATGGCAATATCGCGAAATGATCAAGTATGACACATAGAATGGACCTGCTATCCCCGTTTAAATAAGAAAATCGCATTTCAGTAGGCCTTTAAGATGTGACTTTAAGGTTTTACTACTTACGTATAAAATACTACACGGTCTAGCTCCATCCTATCTTGCTGATTGTATTGTACCATATGTCCCGGCAAGAAATCTGCGTTCAAAGAACTCCGGCTTATTAGTGATTCCCAGAGCCCAAAAAAAGTCTGCGGGCTATAGAGCGTTTTCTATTCGGGCTCCAGTACTCTGGAATGCCCTCCCGGTAATAGTTAGAGATGCTACCTCAGTAGAAGCATTTAAGTCCCATCTTAAAACTAATTTGTATACTCTAACCTTTAAATAAACCCCCCTTTTAGACCAGTTGATCTGCCTTTTCTTTTCTACTTGTGCCCCCACTCTCCTTCGTGGAGAGAGGGGGGCACAGATTGGGTGACCACAGATGAACCGCTAGCTGACCAAAGCCGGGACCCAGGGTGGACCACTCATCTGTGCATCAGTTGGGGACGTCTCTGCGCTGCTGACTTGTTTCCACTCAAGATGATCTCCTGCTGGCCCCACTATGGACTGGACTCTCACACTATTATGTTAGACCCACTATGGACTGCACTCTCACAATATTATGCTAGATCCACTCGACGTCCATTGCGCCGGTCGCCCAGGGGGGGGGGTTTCTCATTGTCGTCCCATTGGGTTGAGTTTTTTCTTGTCCTGATGTGGGATCTGAGTCGAGGATGTCGTTGTGGCTTGTGCAGCCCTTTGAGACACTCGTGATTTAGGGCTTTACATGTAAACATTGATTGATTGATATTTGCATAATGTTCTATTTACATTATTATGTACATACTCAATGGGCTAAATCTGTGACCTTGGGAACTACAAAACCCAAAACCAGTGAAGTTGGCACGTTGTGTAATTCGTAAATAAAAACAGAAAACGATGATTTGCAAATCCTTTTAAACTTATATTCAATTGAATAGACTGCAAAGACAAGATATTTAATGTTTGAACTGAGAAAGTTTATTTTTTTTGCAAATAATGATTAACTTAGAATTTAATGGCAGCAACACATTGCAAAAAAGTTGGCACGGGCTTTTTTACCACTGTGTTACATGGCCTTTCCTTTTAACAACACTCAGTAAATGTTTGGGAACTGAGGAGACCAATTTCTGAAGCTTTTCAGGTGGAATTCTTTCCCATTCTTGCTTGATGTACAGCTTAAGTTGTTCAACTGTCCGGGGTCTCCGTTGTGGCATTTTAGGCTTCATATTGTGCCACACATTTTCAATGGGAGACAGGTCTGGACTACAGGCAGGCCAGTCTAGTACCCGCACTCTTCTAATCTGAAGCCTTGCTGTTGTTACACGTGGCTTGGCATTGTCTTGCTGAAATAAGCAGGGGTGTCCATGATAACGTTGCTTGGATAGCAACATATGTTGCTCCAAAACCTGTATGTACCTTTCAGCATTAATGGCGCCTTCACAGATGTGTAAGTTACCCATGCTTTGGGCACTAATACACTCCCATACCATCACAGATGCTGGCTTTTGAACTTTGCACCTATAACAATCCGGATGGTTCTTTTCCTCTTTGTTCCAAAGGACACGACGTCCACAGTTTCCAAAAACAATTTGAAATGTGGACTTGTCCGACCACAGAACACTTTTTCACTTTGTATCAGTACATCTTAGATGAGCTCGGGTCCAGCGAAGCGTTTCTGGGTGTTGTTGATAAATGGCTTTCGCTTTGCATAGTAGAGTTTTAACTTGCACTTACAGATGTAGCGACAAACTGTAGTTACTGACAGTGGTTTTCTGAAGTGTTCCTGATATTCCCTGGTAATATCCTTTACACACTGATGTCGGTCGATGCACTACCGCTTGAGGGATCGAAGGTCCGTAATATCATCGCAGTGATTTCTCCAGATTCTCTGAACCTTTTGATGATATTACAGACCTTAGATCAGACCTGGGCATTCTGCGGCCCGTGGGCCACATCCGGCCCTTTGTGCGTCCCTGTCCGGCCCGCGTGAGGCCAATCATAAATTACAAAATAAATTTTAAAATGTATCAATGTCGAGTGTGCAATACAACGGTGCTTCTTTTGTTTTGAAAAGTGTTATTTGTATTACTTCCGTG
Source organism: Entelurus aequoreus (assembly GCF_033978785.1). Classification (NCBI taxonomy): domain Eukaryota; kingdom Metazoa; phylum Chordata; class Actinopteri; order Syngnathiformes; family Syngnathidae; genus Entelurus; species Entelurus aequoreus. Next base: position 55,270,202 of record NC_084732.1, read on the forward strand.
TGGACGTATGCGCGTGCGTGATTGTGAGTGAATGTGAACAGCAGCAATCACAAATTACAAAATACATTTTAAAAAAAACATCTATGTCGTGCGTGCAATACAACTGTGCTGCTTTTATTTTGAAAAGTGTTATTTATGAACGTATGTCCGTGTGTAACCTGTGAGAAGGTGCACAGAGACAAGTGATGCCCGGTTACCCCCGAGATGTCAGCTCACACTAAAAAAGGAAAAGTTGATGACGAATGCCGTTTTTCCAACAAGACATGGACTGCCAAGTATTTCTTTACAGAAATTAAAGGTAAAGCCGTGTGCTTAATTTGTGGTACACAGGTTGCTGTGTTTAAAGAATATAATTTGAATCGCCACTACACGACGAAGCTGAGAAAAAATACCGGAATCTGTCTGATGAAGAGCGCGCAAGGGAGGCTGATGCGTTGATGGTAAAACTGCAAACCCAACGAGACTTTTTGCCAAATTTCACACCCCCAGAGATGCAGCCGTCAGGACAAGTTTCGTCATTTCTCACAAAAGTGAGAGTTTATTAAGGAGTGCTTATTGGACTCTGTTGCGCTGATATCCCCGGAGAAGAGGGCCGCATTTGACAACGTGTCACTCTCCCAACGCACTGTAACGAGGCGGGTTGAAACCATCGCTGGAAACTTGGAGCTTTAGCTGAAGAACAGAACAGCCGACTTTGACTGTTTTTCGCTGGCTTTGGATGAGAGCTGCGATGTACGTGACACCGCCCAGCTGCTCATCTTCTTACGTGGGATAACTGCAGACTTTCAAATCACGGAGGAGCTGGCAGCCATGCAGTCAATTAAAGAGACAACCACAGGTAATGACTTGTTCACAGAGGTAAATGCGTGTTTGGACATGTTAGGACTGAAATGGGACAAGCTGGCAGGTGTGACAACAGATGGTTGTCCAAATCTGACGGGGAAAAATGTTGGACTTTTAAAGAGAATGCAGGATAAAGTGACAGAAATAAACCCTGTGCAGAAATAGAAATTTTTGCATTGTGTTGTACATCAGAAAGTGTTGTGTAAGACAGTGTTAAAAATAAAACCATCAAAAGCAATCTGCTTTTGAATAAAGTTAAGTTAGGTTAAATGAAATTATTATTATTATTAATTATTATTATTATTATTATTTATCTTATGGTATATCAAAAATAATATTGAGCAAAATTTAATTGAAATATTGTCGGTGTGGCCCTCCAGCAGTGCTCGGGTTGCCTATGCGGCCCCCGGTAAAAATTAATTGCCCACCCCTGCCTTAGATGGTGAAATCCCTAAATTTCTTGCAATAGCTTGTTGAGAAATGTTGTTCTTAAACCATTGGACAATTTGCTCAAGCATTTCTTCACAAAGTGGTTACCCTCGCCCCGTCCTTGTTTGTGAATGACTGAGCATTTCATGGAAGCTGCTTTTATACCCAATCATGGCACCCACCTGTTCCCAATTAGCCTGTTCACCTGTGGGATGTTCCAAATAAGTGTTTGATGAGCGTTCCTCCACTTTCTCAATCTTTTTTGCAACTTGTGCCAGCTTTTTTGAAACATTTTGCAGGCGTCAAATTCCGAGTAAGCTAATATTTGCAAAAAATAACAACATTTCTCAGTTCGAACATTAAATATCTTGTCTTTGCAGTCTATTTAATTGAATATAGGTTGAAAATGATTTGTAAATCATTGTATTCTGTTTTTATGTACGATTTACACAATGTGCCAACTTCACTAGTTTTGGGTTTTGTACATTTCTTGCCATCTCATGTTTCTCATGTATGCTGGTATGACAATAAAGTTATTGAATCCTTGAATATATGTAAGTTTATAACTGTTTTAGTTTTACTTCCTGATATCTCACTTGCATTGCTGCAAATCACAAATCCACCATGCAACTATCCTGCAGCACTCAAAACACACTAACACAGGAACACACACTGTCATTCTATGTCCAAACAGTGTTCTGAGCTGTGACCAACAATCCCACTAGTGTCCAAGCAAGAGGGCTTTCATGTGTGGCCAAGTGGTCTACAGCTTCTTTGCCCCTCAGGATACAGGGCACACATCTTAAAACAAAACCTACTCAAGGCTTTGTTGACTTGTTTCTTTAAGTGACTTGTTTTCAGATATTTATGGGCGTCAGTATCATGGTAATTTGTTTGGTTTTATTTTCCATATATTGAGACCAAGGGGTCCTTTTCAGGTGAAAACTGAAAAAGGTGTGGAGTTTACAGTTACGGTAGCACAATTAGCCCCGATCACGACTAACGTGTTACACGTTAGATTCGCCCAGCGACTCTCTGTCGGAGTATCAGCACTGGGGTCCAGTGCACCACACTTTTGTATTGTCGCTCGGTCCTTCGTAAGCTACCGCACCGCTCGTCTCCCCCGCCCGGACCGGCGGGAGCGACAAAGACACACACAGTGACAGAGAGAGAGAGAGAGAGAGAGAGAGAGCGAGAGAGAGAGAGCGAGAGAGAGAGAGCGTGTGAGAGAGCAAGGGAGGGAGGGAGGGAGTTCTCGTAGAAAAGCAGCAAAATGTTTCTCTGCCTGCATCACGCAAGTGACGTCAATGTTCAGCCCTCGAGAGCCATATACCACACCATGATTGGTAGATTCCTTGTAGCCCGGAAGAGTTAGGGCTAAAAGGGATTCTGGGTATTTGTTCTGTTGTGTTTATGTTGTGTTACGGTGAGGATGTTCTTCCAAAATGTGTTTGTCATTCTTGTTTGGTGTGGGTTCACATTGTGGCGCATATTTGTAACATTGATAAAGTTATTTTTATACGGCCACCCTCAGTGTGACATGCATGACTGTTGACTAAGTATGCATTGCAGTCACTTACGTGTGTCTGTTGAAGCCGCATATAACATGTGACTGTGCAGGCACATTGTTTGTATGGAGAAAAAGTGGACGCTAAACCTCGTGCCCTCAATATTGTTGTCCTCAATATTGTTGACTCAATATTGTTGTCCTCAGTATTGTTGACTCAATATTGTTGTCCTCAGTAATGTTGACGGGTGAAAATCGGGAGGATTGGCAAGAATGCTTCAGCTCCGCACACAACGCTGTCAAGCGCCATTCATATAAAACTTGCGGGCCGCACTAACATTAAACGTTCATATTAAGGTGCGGGCGGCACAATAACGTCTCCCGGGCCGCAATTGGCCCGTGGGCCGCATGTTTGAGACCCCTGACATATGTGCTGTGTGTGTCCATTACAACGTTGTCACATTGATTGTTTATTGTCGTAATCACATTCCAATAAGTTGCGCCAGCAGCTTTGAAATTAAAACATTGTTCACTCATCAGGGGTTAAGATGCTACATTTATATGTGATGAAGGCGATAAACAATTGAGTGTCCAACAAATTTGCATAGCTACTTGTTATAATGATAGCATATTGATTTAGAAAATCTGCTATCTTAAGGACATGCTGCACTGAGAAAATCAATGTTACTGAAAAAATTAAATGCTAATATGCAGTGTATTAGTTTTTGTAAGACCCAAATTCTCATAAGAACCAGGTAAAGTTTAAAAGTATATTTTGCGTTTGTGTGTTCATAGGAGTCAATATTACCATGTGACAGTGTGGCCTGTAAGTACAGCTTCATCTCACAATGAGATAAAGTATTTCCCCACTGCAACATGGTCAAACATTTTGTCACTCGAAACTTTAAAAAGTGAATATTGCAGCTTGTGTAGATTTGGTCATTAAAGAGGGCTTATAATGATTTCTCTTTTTTCTGACTTATAAATGTTGTTACAATGTTAGGTACTCGTGTTGAATAATTCCAGAGTGTCAAATCATTAGGTTGATGCATCTGGGTGTGAGCTTGCACCTAGTTTTGGATGCCTCTGACTGCTGTGTTTGCAGTCTTTTTTTTAACAGTGGGCACAGTGAGACGTCACAGTGTGGTGAAAGTACTTATGTGGCCAATTTGGCTTCTTCACCTGCCATCTCCTTGCCTTGAAGATTACAGTATCTGGGGACCCAGATGTTTTACAGTTTTCTTGTAGAGACAAGTTGAGCGACAGTTTTCTGGAGTGAAACAATGACAAGGTCCTGTTGACAAAGGATTTGCAATCAGAGGCGATAGTCGCGCACGCCCAGTTGTCTGAACTCATCAGCCAACTTTAAGCAGCTTCAAGTGCCACTTTCTCTGTGGAGAACAATCTACTGCGAGTTCCCTGTGGAGTAAATCATGTCCCTGGAGTGTCACCATGTTGGCTTCTCCAGTGCTGTGCCGCAGACCGTAGACCCATTGATGTAGATCTGAAAGTCGTTTTCTCCAAACCTTGTGGATGGTTTGCTGACCCCTCTCCAGTTGGACCGTCTGCGGCACCGACTTGTCTGTATCCGTCAGAAAGATGGGTGCTGGGGCGGGCGTTCTCATGGTGGGTGGGTGACTAATCTCACCGACTGGCTGCGGGAGTAGCAGGTCGAGGTTTTTGATGGTCGGGAGAGTTGAGCTGCGCCAGTCTTTCTGTGCCAACCGCCGTTAGACAGGTAGAGTTGCAATCAGTCTGCGTGAGTCGTAGTCAGCTTGGTGGAGCCAGTCATCAGCCTTCAAAAGTGGGCTGCCAGTGGCGTGAGATGGACCTCTTTCAGGACAAATTATTTTGGGGTGGACCGGAGACGACCAGTGATGGTTCTGGCAGTATTGAGCTGGACACTTTCAAGCTTTTGAAGATTGTAGCTTAAAGCCAGGGGGCCCAGGCTTGGGAGACTGTTGTGACTGCTGCCTGTAGCCTCCAATGTCATGCCTTGTCTCATTCTGTCTCGCCTACTGTGATGGGTACAAAGGTGAAATTATTCCGTTTTTATTTGTCCACAACATCTAAAATGGGACTGTTTTACCAATATTGACCAATACAATGTTAGATTAGCCGCTAAACTCCAACAAAAAAGTGGCGCCACGACCATACCACCTTTGTGTTACATGCTGTGACACAAATGCAGTTTTTTATGCTGCTGCTTTGTATTGATCAGAGAGTGGGCAGGTGTACCTAACGTTGTAACCAGAGAATCTATATTTTTGTTTTAAAGTTTATTTTTGAGCGTGTCTGAAAATTGTCTGAATCAGACAATACAATCTGAGGCTGTGAGTGTCAGATTCACCACAGTGAGTCATTATCACTTTAAGAAAACTAACTTGACCAACCAGCAATTTTCTTGCCGCTTCCTAGTGCGGGCTTGTAATGTCTCCTTTTGTAATAAATTATTACTGTAACCTTGACGACTAGATTTGCATAACAAACAATAATAGCAAACTCCAAACCACCATGTTTTCCCAACCCTAAAGCATATGTTTCTTTTCACTTAACCATACCTCAAGCATCTTGTTGACACATCACAACATATAACTCTTGCTGTAAACATAATTGGTGTCTCTGCAAAGCAGAACACTTCCTACACTGACTGGAAAGTACCATTTGCTTCAACTTCATATTTAAAATAAGATGCCTCGGCAGTCTTGAACTAGGATGTGTTTTGGAAACAGATGCCATCCTCTGCTGTGGTCGACTTTTCTTGTAATCAAAAGTGAGGTTTTAAAATTGAACTTCAATGCCCAATACAAAGAACACAGGGAGGTTGCAAAGTAAATCCGCATCAGCAGCATCTCATGCAGCCATCAATAGCTATGTTTACCAATGTGAGCCAACGGAAAAATTACAACAAAAAACAAATCTGTTGTTTTTTGGTTCAGGTTTTCCCCTACATGTAACTGATCGGGGCGCGGTGACACAGCATGATGATTGGTTGATCTGTCTGAGGCTGAATCCCTTTTTGATTGACAGTAAAATGGGCAAATCGGCAATCTCTTAAATTATAAACCACTGCCAGGGCATTTTTTATTCTGTTGTCAGTGTTGATACAGAGCATTTTACAATCCTGTAAGTGACTTTTTCTTTGTAAAATCTAGCATTTTAATATATTTTATCTGTTACTGGAGACTGTATTCTTGTTCTGAAAGTGAGCTTCCCCTACTTGAAAGACCAGCAGCCGCCACTGATATACGGTCTGTCTTACATTGTACAATAAGCAGCAAAAATTGAAAAACGATACAATATAAAAATTATGTATACATGGTAATACTAATTACTAATAACACAGATTGGTTTTTAAATGTATGCACATTTATTTGTCTTTTTAAAGAAAGCATATGCATTATTACCCGCCCTTAGCCACGCCCCCACCGCCACAAGTATATTAGCAAGCTGGGAGAGACCCTGTGGTTGGTGCAACCTTTGTCTGCTTTTGACTAAAAACAACAAAGACTGCACACTTTGGTCAAAGCACTCAAATGTGATGCCTGCGTATTTCGGCAGTTAGGTAACCTTGATGGAATGATTAACTGGAAAAATTACAAATTCATATTTTATGTATTTTCTACGTGAAATAGCCTAATGGGGAGATTTAATAAAAATGTAAGTTGTTTTGGCAGTTTGGTCTACAAACTCAATTAGTTTATCATTTGTGTTCTTAGCAGAGGGGTGTCAAACTTGTTTTCATTGACAGTCATGGCTGCCCTCAGAGGGTCACTTGTAACATTAAAGGCCTACTGAAACCCACTACTACCGACCACGCAGTCTGATAGTTTATATATCAATGATGAAATCTTAACATTGCAACACATGCCAATACGGCCGGGTTAACTGCAATTTTAAATTTCACGCTAAACTTCCGGTTGAAAACGCCTTTGGAGGATGACGTATGCGCGTGACGTAGCCAGGAGAACAGAGGTATGGCTTCCCCATTGAAGCCAATACAAAAAGCTCTGTTTTCATTTCATAATTCCACAGTATTCTGGACATCTGTGTTGGTGAATCTTTTGCAATTTGTTTAATGAACAATGGAGATTGCAAAGAAGAAAGTTGTAGGTGGGATCGGTGTATTAGCGGCTGGCTGTAGCAACACAACAAGAAGGACTTATTTGGATAGCAGACGCGCCAGCCGATGCTAGCCGCCAACCGCATCTGTGTTGGGGTGAAGTCCTTCGTCGCGCCGTTGATCGCTGGAACGCAGGTGAGCACGGGTGTTGATGAGCAGATGAGGGCTGGCTGGCGTAGGTGGAGCGCTAATGTTTTTATCATAGCTCTGTGAGGTCCGGTTGCTAAGTTGCTAAGTTAGCCTTAGCGTCGTAAGCAACAGCATTGTTAAGCTTTGCCAGGCTGAGAATTATTAACCGTGTAGTTACATGTACATGGTTTAATAGTATTGTTGATCTTCTGTCTATCCTTCCAGTCAGGGATTTATTTATTTTGTTTCTATCTGCATTTGAGACAGATGCTATCACTTTGTCGATGTATTGTCGTGGAGATAAAAGTCAGTGTGAATGTCCATTTCGCGTTCTGGACTCTCATTTTCAAGAGGATATAGTATCCGAGGTGGTTTAAAATACAAATCCGTGATCCACAATAGAAAAAGGAGAGAGTGTGGAATCCAATGAGCCAGCTTGTACCTAAGTTACGGTCAGAGCGAAAAAAGATATGTATTTTACTGCATTCTAGTCCGTCACTCTAACGTTCCTCATCCACGAATCTTTCATCCTCGCTCAAATTAATGGGGTAATCGTCGCTTTCTCGGTCCGAATAGCTCTAGCTGCGTTGAAAACAATAGGAAAATATGAGGAAGTGAACAACTGACAACGTCACGCTACTTCCGGTAGGGGCAAGGCTTTTTTTTATCAGAGACCAAAAGTTGCGAACTTTATCGTCGTTGTTCTATACTAAATCCTTTCAGCAAAAATATGGCAATATCGCAAAATGATCAAGTATGACACATAGAATGGATCTGCTATCCCCGTTTAAATAAAAAAATTTCATTTCAGTAGGCCTTTAAATATACAGCATACGAATACAAATGTAAAATTGCCTCATGATATGAATACACGATTGCCGATGTATGTAATTATTTGACTTTTTTTTCTGTACAAATTGATAAAAACTTGCTTTGATATTTATATTAGATATAAATTAGATTAGATTAGATTTTTATATACATATGTACATGTATATACACATACATATATACACATATATATACATTTATATACATATATACACACACATATATACATTTATATACATATATACACACAGATATATACACATATACACATATATACAAACAAATGTATATATATACATATATACACACATATATATATATATATATATATATATATATATACACACACATATATATACATATATATATATATATATATATATATATATATATATATATATATATATATATATATATATATATATAAATATATATATATATATATATATATATATATATATATATATATATATATATACACACATACACACACATATTTATATATATACACTCACATAAATATACACACACACCTATATATATATATATATATATATATATATATATATATATATATATATATATATATATATATATATATATATATATATATATATATACATATATGTATACACAGTGGTGTGCCGTCAGGGCCAGCAAGGCCTTCTCTGCTAGTCTAACATAACCAGAAATCATGATCATAATTAGAGATTAAACTATTTTTGAATGAACTTTCCCTAAATATCTAAAAGTATTCATATTCTCTTCGTGTCATATTATGCTCCTTCCAGTACTGTTGTTTTTAGTTTTAGTTTGTATCCAATCAGACTTCAGCTAGCTTATGTTGCCATGCTGTACAAAATCTGCGTGAGACCTTCAGAATCAACAGTGCAGGCGTTTGTGCACTGTAAGCGATCGGGGACATACAGTTGATGGATGAGATAGCCAATCAGATCACGAGTTGTTGTCAGTAAGGCCTTCTAGATGGCCTCACGTTGAACGTGACATTTACGCGTCCTGTGATTGGATACTCATCGGGACCGTTAGTGGATAAATGTGAGAACACATAGAGTTGAGAGACAGTTGTGATAGCCAATCAGATCACAAGTTGTTGACAGTAGCCTATCCAAGTAGCCTGATGTTAACGAGACTGTGATTGGATACTCACCTGTCACTCCAAAGAGAGTATCCAATCACAAGTTTAAATTTAGCAGGAAGTGGGAAGTGTTGCGCCGTAGCCAGACCCGGATAGCAGAGAAGGAGAACAAAACGTTGATTAGGTGGCAGATATATATTTGCAAGGCCATTTTCAAGAAGGATATTTAAAGAAAAACTACATCTTGTGAGACCATGTCTGCCAACCCCGGAAGCTAGCTCAGCTGTTCTGGCGATGAAATGGGGAATGGCGTCAAATAGGTCCTACTAATTGTGAGTTCAAATATATTATTTTTTCACTTTTAATATGTTTTTTGCAATTTTAATTTTGACAGTACCACGTAAGATATGTTTTAATTGCTGATGCGTTTTAATTGATTTTTAAATGCGCCAGAAAATAACCCGTATTGTACACAGTTGATGTGTTTCAATAAATGTGTTTCTGTATAATATTTCTCCAGCAATGGTCATGTGGTGACATCAATTATGGTATTTTGAGAGGAAAACTTTAAAGTCGGACATCACTGAAGGCCTCGGTGGGAAATATATATATATATATATATATATATATATATATATATATATATATATATATATATATATATATATATATATATATATATATATATATATATATATATATCAATCAATCAATCAATGTTTATTTATATAGCCCTAAATCACAAGTGTCTCAAAGGGCTGCACAAGCCACAACGACATCCTCGGTACAGAGCCCACATACGGCAAGGAAAAACTCACCCGAGTGGGACGTCAATGTGAATGACTATGAGAAACCTTGGAGAGGACCGCATATGTGGGTAAACCCCCCCCCCCCCCCCCCCCCTCAAGGGAAGACCGAAAGCAATGGATGTCGAGTGGGTCTGACATAATATTGTGAAAGTCCAGTCCACAGCGGATCCAACACATCAGCGAAAGTCCAGTCCATAGTGGGGCCAGCAGGAAACCATCCCGAGCGGAGACGGGTCAGCAGCGTAGAGATGTCCCCAACCGATGCACAGGCTAGCGGTCCACCCCGGTCCCGACTCTGGACAACCAGCACTTCATCCGTGGCCACCGGACCTGTGCAACTCCCCCTCCATAAGGGAGAGGGGAGCAGAGGAGAAAAGAAAAGAAAAGAAACGGCAGATCAACTGGTCTAAAAAGGGAGTCTATTTAAAGGCTAGAGCAGGGGTCACCAACCTTTTTGAAACCAAGGGCTACTTCTTGGGTACTGATTAATGCGAAGGGCTACCAGTTAGATACACACTTAAATAAATTGCCAGAAGTAGCCAATTTGCTCAATTTACCTTTAACTCTGTTATTATTAATAATTAATGATATTTATCTTTGTGGAAACACTGATCATCTTAATGATTTCTCACAATAAATATATATAGAAACAGATAAATATCAATATGCAACACTTTATTTTTATATTTTCTCCAAGGGTGCACATTTTTCAAATTGAACATTTTCAAATGATCACTTCTAAGACAGTCTTGTGAAATCACAATATCCCATTTTAACTAGCTAGCCACCAACATTTTTTAACAAATCATGAATTAATTTGCACCATGTTTGTACAAATAATAACTCATGTAAAATACAAAAGTAAACTCTCAAATTTTTAAATCATGTCACACTTTGAACTGGACACCAAATCTGTTATCTGTTTCTTTGTCAGTTAGTGGGAAGCCTGGCATTGCATGCTGTTAACTAGTGTGTTGTACTCTGGTGTGTAACTTGACACTGCAACTCTGAGTGAGTCTTGCAGATGTGCATCAGTGAGGCGTGTTCTGTGTTTGTTCTTGATGAAGTTCATGTCAGAAAAGGCTGATTCACAAAGATAAGATTTTTCCTCATTGTTTGCGGAACCTTCTTAATCTTTTGGACATATTTTCACAGCAATCTGGCCTTAAGCTTAATCATGATAAATGTAAAATGTTAAGGATCGGAAATCTAAAGGGAACGTCCTTTCGAATGGAATGCAAAGTGCCTGTTTTGTGGACAGATGGACCAGTTAACATACTCGGTGTTGTTGTCCCAGAAAATCTGGAAGATCTAGGCTCAGTAAATTATGATAATCGACTAAGAAAGCTGGACAAAATTATGCAATTATGGAAAGGGAAATCCCTAACCTTGTATGGTAAAATGTCTATTGCCAACTCGTTAATTATTCCTCAATTTATTTATTTGTTTTTGTCATTACCAGCTCCATCACAAAACTTTTTTAAGATTTATGAGCGGAGGGTCTTCGATTTTGTCTGGAACGGCAAACCAGAAAAGATTAAAAGAGAGGTTTTGTACAAAGAGTATGAATATGGGGGCCTGAAACTTCTCAACCTTGAAGCTATGTGTCTGTCTTTAAAAGCATCAATTGTTCCAAAGATGTATTTAAACATTGAGTGGTACACAAATGTCCTGTTGGACAAAAAACATGTACTGTATCAAAATAAATGGTATCCTTTTTTACAAGTGATCCCCTCCCAGAGAGTCTGCTGGGAAACATGGCGGGGTTCATAAAGGAAACAATCCACTCATAGTGGTGTTTTCAATTTTATGTGCCAGAAAAAAGAGACGATATTTTGCAGCAGTTAATATGGATGAACTCTAATATTGTAATAGATGGAGAGCCTTTCTTTTGGAAAAATATGTTTGAAAGAGGAATCATTTTTGTCAATGATATTATCAATGAGAATGGTAAAATTATGAAGTATGATGAATTTAGAGCTATGTATGGTGATGCTTGCTCAAGCTTTTCATTTTATCAACTAACTGGAGTAATTGGGAAAAGATGGAAACAAATAATTAATTATGGAACTACTAAATTATTAGTTTGTAAACCTCTAATAAGAAATTCTAGTTGGCAAAAAGGAACTAAAATAAAAAGAAAAATATATAATTTCTATTTAATAAAGAAATCTTTGAAGGCTGCCTCATACAACACAAATGGAAAATGGGAGGACTTTTTTGACTGCCCGTTGCCATGGGATGCCATATTCAAACTAATCTATAAAACCACTATCGATGTGCAAAATCGTTATTTTGAAATTAAAATTATTTATAACTTCTTACCCACAGGGAAAATGTTAAAATTATGGAATATGACAGAGTCAGATGATTGCCAATTTTGTTGTCAGGAGCCTGAATCCACCCTGCATTTGTTTTGGTATTGTCATATTGTGTCTTTGTTTTGGGTGGAAGTTGAAAAAATGTGTTTAAGGATTGGTTTGTTTATGAAGCTTAATGTGGTTTCTGTTATTTTAGGAGAGTTCATTGACAATCATGATTTAGTCAATTTAATTATAGTACTCGGTAAAATGTTTATTTTTAAGGCCAAAAACAGATATTCACTTAGTATTACTTTCTTTAAATATTTTCTAACTTTAGAAAGTTACATGGTTGAAAACGATAATGATGCCAAAAAACATTAAAAAAAAGATGAGAAGTCCTCAAAGGCTTATTTTGAAAGTATAATTATGTTTATAGATTATATGATATCTGTTGTTGTGTTCCCTAATTTGAGTGACCTGGACATAATCTGGACTGTACATAAATGCTTATTTTGAAAATGTAATTTTGTTTATAAATTATATGCAATCTGTTGTGTTCCCTAATTTTTTTCTGTGTACATGAATGAAGGTGTGTGTTGCTGAGTCCGACTTAGACATTATCTGGACTGGGCCTGGTTTAAAAAACCCTTTAAACAAATCTAATTTCATTGACAACCTGGTCTGTTGAAGATAAGGCCCTTTTTTAAAAAATAAAATAAAATAAGATAAATAAATAAAAAACATTTTCTTGGATAAAAAAGAAAGTAAAACAATATAAAAATAATTACATAAAAAATAGTAATTAATGAAAATGTTAGTGGACCAGCAGCCTATACAATCATGTGTGCTTCAGGGACTGTGTCCCTTGCAGATGTGTTGTCTATGTTGTGGGAACCAGAATATTGGTAGCAGAAAGAAATAACCCCTTTTGTGTGAGTGGCTGTGGATGAGTGTGCATGGGGGAGGTTGTTTGGGTTGATGCACTGATTGAAAGTGTATCTTGTGTTTTTTCTATGTAGATTTAATTAAAAAAAAAAAAAAAAAAAGATTTTTTATTTTTTTATTTTTTTATTTTTTTAATTTTTTAGAACAGGCCCGCGGGCGACTCATCTGAGTATACAAATGAGTTTTAAGATGGGACTTATATGCTTCTACTGAGGTAGCATCTCTAACTTTTACCGGGAGGGCATTCCATAGTATTGGAGCCCGAACAGAAAACGCTCTATAGCCCGCAGACTTTTTTTGGGCTCTGGGAATCACTAATAAGCCGGAGTTCTTTGAACGCAGATTTCTTGCCGGGACATATGGTACAATACAATCGGCAAGATAGGCAGGAGCTAGACCGTGTAGTATTTTATACGTAAGTAGTAAAACCTTAAAGTCACATCTTAGGTGCGCAGGAAGCCAGTGCAAGTGAGCCAGTATAGGCGTAATATGATCAAACTTTCTTGTTTTTGTCAAAAGTCTTGCAGCCGCATTTTGTACCAACTGTAATCTTTTAATGCTAGACATAGGGTGGCCCAAAATAATACGTTACAGTAATCGAGACGAGACGTAACGAACGCATGAATAATGATCTCAGTGTCGCTTGTGGACAAAATGGAACGAATTTTAGCCATATTACGGAGATGAAAGAAGGCCGTTTTAGTAACACTCTTAATGTGTGACTCAAACGAGAGAGTTGGGTCGAAGATAATACCCAGATTCTTTACCGAGTCGCCTTGTGTAATAGTTTGGTTGTCAAATGTTAAGGTGGTATTATTAAATAGATGTCGGTGTTGAGCAGGACCGATAATCAGCATTTCCGTTTTCTTAGCGTTGAGTTGCAAAAAGTTAGTGGACATCCATTGTTTAATTTCATTAAGACACGCCTCCAGCTGACTACAATCCGGCGAGTTGGTCAGCTTTAGGGGCATGTAGAGTTGGGTGTCATCAGCATAACAGTGAAAGCTAACACCGTATTTGCGTATGATGTCACCTAGCGGCAGCATGTAAATACTAAAGAGTGCAGGGCCAAGAACCGAACCCTGGGGAACTCCGCACGTTACCTTAACATAGTCCGAGGTCACATTGTTATGGGAGACGCACTGCATCCTGTCAGTAAGATAAGAGTTAAACCAAGACAAGGCTAAGTCTGACATACCAATACGTGTTTTGATACGCTCTAATAAAATATTATGATCAACAGTATCGAAAGCGGTATATATATATATATATATATATATATATATATATATATATATATATACATATATATATATATATATATATATATATATATATATATATATATATATATATATATATATATACATACAGTCGTGGTCAAAAGTTTACATACACTTGTAAAGAACATAATGTCAGGGCTGTCCTGAGTTTCAAATAATTTCCACAACTCTTATTTTTTTGTGATAGAGTGAGCACATACTTGTTTGTCACAAAAAACATTCATGAAGTTTGTTTCTTTTATGATATTATTATGGGTCTACTGAAAATGTGACCAAATCTGCTGGGTCAAAAGTATACATACAGCAATGTTAATATTTGGTTACATGTCCCTTGGCAAGTTTCACTGCAATAAGGCGCTTTCGGTAGCCATCCACAAGCTTCTGGCAAGCTTCTGGTTGAATTGTTGACCATTCCTCTTGATAAAATTGGTGCAGTTCAGCTAAATTTGTTGGTTTTCTGACATTGACTTGTTTCTTCAGCATTGTCCACAAGTTCTCAATGGGATTTAAGTCAGGACTTTGGGAAGGCCATCCTAAAAGCTTAATTGTAGCCTGATTTAGCCATTCCTTTACCACTTTTGACGTGTGTTTGGGGTCATTGTCCTTTTGGAACACCCAGCTGCGCCCAAGACCCAACCTCCGGGCTGATGATTTTAGGTTGTGCTGAAGAATTTGGAGGTAATCCTCCTTTTTCATTGTCCCATTTACTCTCTGTAAAGCACCAGTTCTATTGGCAGCAAAACAGGCCCAGAGCATAATACCACCACCACCATGCTTTCCTGGGATTAAAGGCCTCACCTTCTCTCCTCCAAACATATCGCTGGGTATTGTGGCCAAACAGCTCAATTTTAGTTTCATCTGACCGCAGAACTTTCCTCCAGAAGGTCTTATTCATAAATTGTGATCAGCAGCAAACTTTAGACAAGCTTTAAGGTGTCGCTTCTGGAGCAAAGGCTTCCTTCTTGTATGGCCTCAGTCCATGGCGATGCAAAACACGCTTGACTGTGGACACTGACACCTGTGTTCCAGCAGCTTCCAATTCATTGCAGACCTGCATTTTGGTGGTTCTCGGTTGACTCTTTATCATCCTGATCAATTTTCTCACAGCAGCATGTGATAGCTTGCGTTTTCTTCCTGATTGTGGCCTTGACAAAACTGTGCCATGCACTTTCTACTTACGAACAATGGTCTGCACAGTTGCTCTTGGGACCTTAAGCTGCTTTGAAATGGCTCCAAGTGACTTTCCTGACTTGTTCAAGTCAATGATTTGTTTTTTTAAATCAGTGCTGAGTTCCTTTGACTTTCCCATTCGTAACAAAATCTAATGACTGCATCACAGTTAAGTCAACAGGTCTTGTCAATCATAATCACTCACATGAAGTTAAGAGGCCATGCCATGAAGCTAATTTGATTTGATTGTAACTTTTCTACATCACCAAAATTGATAATATATGTTGCTGAATGTATACTTTTGACCCAACAGATTTGGACACATTTTCAGTAGACCCATAATAAATTAATTAAAGAACCAAACTTCATGAATGTTTTTTGTGACAAACAATGTGCTCTTATCACTCTATCACAAAAAAATAATCAATCAATCAAAGTTTATTTGTATAGCCCTAAATCACGAGTGTCTCAAAGGGCTGAACAAGCCACAACTACATCCTCCCTAAAACAGTACTTGCAGCCATACTTGCCAACCCTACCGAATTTTCCGGGAGACTCCTGAAATTCAGCGGCCCTCTCGAAAATCTCCCAGGACAAATATTCTCCCGAAAATCTCCCGATTTTCAGCAGGAGCTGGAGGCCACGCCCCCTCCAGCTCCATGCACCTGAGTGACGTGTCGACAGCCTGTTTCCCACGATATAAACAGCGTGCCTGCCCAATCACATTATAACATCTACGGCTTTTAGAGCGTGCACAACTGCGCACACAACAAGGAAACGAAGCAGAAGAACGAGGAAGATACCGCCATGGCGACGCCGACGACGAGTAAGATGAAGAAATACGCTTGTAAGTTCCGAAACGAATGGAAACAAGAATTTCAGTTTATCCAGTACAGTTCGAAGGGGAAGGGGTATGCTGCCTGTAAATTTTGTAGAACAGACTTCTCCATTGAACATGGTGGCCGAACGGATATACTCACTCATGAACGGACAGCGAAGCACAAAGCGGCGGCAACGCAGCACCGGTGTCCCAGCACAGTATTATGGGCCACCTCCCTAAATGGAGACCCGATGGTGTAACATATGCCGAGACAAAGATGGCTATGCTGATAGCTGGAAGCAACATCCCATTCTCCTTTGCGGATGTCTTCAACAAATCTGTGAAGGATATGTTCCCGGATTCAGAGATCGCTCGCCAGTACGCAAATGGCAGAACAATGGCTACTCAAATAGTGAAAGGTAAGTGTTGTTGTTTTTTTAGTAAGCAGCAAGCACAGTACAGTCAGTAGAACAACTGTGTTTTCATTACTGTGTATTTGGTCAAGTCTTTCAAGTACAACAATGAGTAGATGAGTGTTATGTGTGTGTATACGTGTAAATAAATGAACACTGAACACTTATATATATATATATATATCCATCCATCCATTTTCTACCGCTTATTCCCTTTGGGGTTGCGGGGGGCGCTGGAGCCTATCTCAGCTACAATCGGGCGGAAGGCGGGGTACACCCTGGACAAGTCGCCACCTCATCGCAGGGCCAACACAGATAGACAGACAACATTCAGACTCACATTCACACACTAGGGCCCATTTAGTGTTGCCAATCAACCTATCCCCAGGTGCATGTCTTTGGAGGTGGGAGAAAGCCGGAGTACCCGGAGGGAACCCACGCAGTCACGGGGAGGACATGCAAACTCCACACAGAAAGATCTCGAGGCCGGGATTGAACTCACGACTACTCAGGACCTTCGTATTGTGAGGCAGACGCACCGTGCTGCCCATATATATATATATATATATATATATATATATATATATATATATATATATATATATATATATATATATATATATATATATATAATAAAATAAATATATATATATATATATATATATATAGCTAGAATTCACTGAAAGTCAAGTATTTCTTTTATATATATACAGTGTATATATATATATGTATATATGAAATACTTGACTTGGTGAATTCTAGCTGTAAATATACTCCTCCCCTCTTAACCACGCCCCCAACCACGCCCCTCCCCCGAAATCTGAGGTCTCAAGGTTGGCAAGTTTGCTTGCAGCGCGATGCCTCCCTGTTTAAAGCGTCACCTTTATTGTTAGTTTTGAAGTCCAAATACTTCCATATTGTGCTTCACGCACCCTCTTTATTAACCAGTAGAATTGTACTTTTTTGCCATTTTTCATCTCCAAGATGTTATTACTTGTATGCACTTTGTGTGTGCGTTTTGACACACTCAACTTCATGCGCCTCGGCTCTGTAGTCATCGCCGCAAAGCGGCACTCAGATGCAAGCACAGTACCGTTACTTTTCAAAGACAGTATAGTACCGATTTCAATTGATTAGTACCGCAATACTTTATTAGTACCGGTATACCGTACAACCCTAATACACACACATATGTTCATATACTGTATATATATATGTTTGAGACTTTTATTGATTGATTGAGACTTTTATATACATATATATGTACACACACACATTTTTATATATATATATGTACACACACACACATATATATATATACACATACATCCAGTTTTTACTGCTTGTCCCTTGCGGAGGGTGCTGGAGCCTATCCCAGCTGCACTCGGGCGGTACACCCTAGACAAGTCGCCACCTCATCGCAGGGCCAACACAGATTGACAGAACATTCACACTCACATTCACACACTAGGGCCAATTTAGTGTTGCCAATCAACCTATCCCCAGGTGCATGTCTTTGGAGGTGGGAGGAAGCCGGAGTACCCGGAGGGAACCCACGCAGTCACGGGGAGAATATATATATATATATATATATATATATATATATATATATATATATATATATATATATATATATATATATATATATATATATATATATATATATATATATATATATATATATATTGAGTTTTACCCCTGTGCTTTTTCATATCTGTATAATTTTGTTTTTACATTTCCCACCACTGTGTCATTTTCTCTTATTTTTGGACAGGCACGGAAATGAAATATTTCCAGTTACAAGGTTGCGGAGAAGAATGAGCAGTCAGCAGCCACTAAAAAGCCTGAATAGCGTTATTAGTAAACACATTTATCTTCAGGATATGCTTCAGTGGAAAGGCACTCAAGCCTGTGCCCACTTCCAAGCAGTTGTTCCTTATCTGCAGCTAAATGGAAGTCAAGGCGACAACCACAATTAGGCAGTCCGGTGCAAGATGGGAGAGGGTCACACACATTGTAATTAATCTGTCACCCCAGCAGTACTGGATACAGACCAACTAACTCACAACTGGAACATATTTACGCACCATTAAGATCAAGATAAATGCACGGTTTCCGGCAAGTCTTCATGCGAAGGAGTCAACAACAATTAGTGTCAGAAGCCAACCATGAGCTCACAGTGTATTTATTGTGCAACAAATAGCTTCAGTGGCCATGCGTTTTTCAGCCTTTCATACATGTATCATATATTTCACTAAAATGATCATTAAACTCTTGACCTGCAAGGGAGCAACAATTGGCGCTTATATTTGAGAATACCTCACATTCTCTTATTTGTTTTTCTGCTCTACAGCAGAGGTGAAAATAGCCAAAGTTATCTCAAGATCCAATTGTTATTGCAGAATGGGTCCAGGCAGGTCCTCCAAGCCAAAACAACAAAGTTGGCTGGAGCATCCTCTGAAAACAAACCTGACCTCTGTCCAGTGCAAGATGTTTATTTATCCTACAGATACCGCCTCAATTGCTCTAGGCTGCCTGACACAACCTTCCTCCATATTTCATCCTTCCAGCATGGATAAACTGACCCTGACAGTCCGTCCTGCTTCTTACACTGAAAGTGTGTCACAATATGCTTGTGTGACTGTGTGTGATAAATGTTAGAAAGGTGGCACAGAATTTCTGCCCAGAGCATCCCTTTAGAAGCTTCCACTATATTCAATGATTGAACTCTCTTTTCCTCCTTTATCCTCCCTCACTATCTGTCCTCAAACTCGTATCCGCAGTTGGAATACCTTCTGTTGCTGCCCTCCTTTTTCTGTGTCTGCCATCTCAGATTGTAAATAACAAACACAGCCTACCTCCTCAGACATATTGATCACACGTATATCACTCCGTGGCAGAAAAAGATGGTGATTGATGGTGACTAAAGAACTGGATGCAGTTCAGCTGTCTGTGTGTTTTTGAGATGTGTGCATGGTTCCCGCTGGGACCAATACATTTTCTGGGATATTTACACTCAGAGTTGACTGATAACATAATTAAAGCTGTGTAGTGATCTGTGGCAGCTGTGTTTCCAATGCACACACCAAACGGGTGAGTAAATAAAAGTCCGACCCGGGAGGCGTTCCTGCAACACAACATATGTTTATGTAGTGATACATACTGTACTACATGTGTAATAAACAGGGATTGTGGTAGTAGGCTTGGCAGTATCTTCATAACGAGTATACAAAGTTGGTGAAAACTTTGTTGGTACTTTCTACAATATGGGGACTTATTTTGTGTTTGGCTTCTTGCCGAACAAGTGATCTCTCTCTCTCGTGGAAAGACAACTTATAGATGATTTCAAAACACGCTTTCCTAGACTTTATGAATATTGAGTGTGTCGAAAAGATGAACGTTTATACTAATTTAACAATGTAAAATCATGTAGTTTTCAGAACAAGTACAGTGTTGCACATATATGACCTAACTTGTAACTATGAATCTAAATGTGTACTGTTTAATAATATACCCCCTTCACTGGTTTCCCTTCATTTCATCATTTCTATTTTGGGATAGTTTAATTGGAAATAAGGCATTTTAAATGACATTTTTCCTCACTGTTTGATCTCACATTCTGTGTGATAGTTGCACTTTTGACACTGTTTTGAAAAGTTTTTAATACGTTGTCCTTACTCATGAAAAACAGCAATGCACCATGGGAAGGTTTGGAACCCATGGCAAAAATGGGAAATCTGTATTTTAGAATGAAATGTCTTAACTTTGGCCAGAATCAGAATTGCTTTAAGTATCATCAAATAGTGGGCTTTATTCTAATGGAAACCATGCTTCAATTGATCGGCAGGTGCATTGTCCACTTCAACAATCACTGTGTGGTCCAGCGCACTAAACACTGGTTTATTTAGTTGTGGGGGTGTAGGCGCAATGCTGGTAATTATTTGAGCTTTGTAATAGTGTAACATTGTAGCAGCAGGAGAGAAGGTCAATCGCCAGTGAATGCAACAAAGTTGAAACATCACACTGCCATTGAGGACACAAGAAAGAGAAATTCTTCCATCATATGAAATGTTAGGGAAAACAATGCAACATATTGTTACTTTTACTAGTAAAGAGTAATTTCATTAATTAATTTGGTGTACATTCCAATGCTGCTACTGATGCATTTGATGTAATGTGGCAGGGTACTTTTGATGTGCTCAAGTCTAAGTTCGTATCAAGTTCAATGCAGGAAGCAACTTTTTAGTAATGCAAGCAACAACCAGCACCACACTAAATTCAACTTGAAGTCAGATGTCAGAGGATCAAGAGGGAACAATGAACAAATCAATGATTGAAGTGACAAGCTTGCAATCCTACAATACCCCTGTGTGTGGACAAGGAGACGACAGACACCATCCATCCATTTTCTACCGCTTGTCCCTTGCTGGGTCTGGAGCCTATCTCAGCTGCATTCGGGCGGAAGGCGGGGTGCACCCTGGACAAGTCGCCACCTCATTGCAGGGCCAACATAGATAGACAGACAACATTCACACTCACATTACTACAGACACTGAATCATATGAAATATCTTAATTAGCTAGCGGTAGCACAATTCAGTGACAAGATTCACTGCTGGCAAACTACCACTGCTAAGCTAACAAACACAGCTGAGCTAAAATGCTGCTTTGTCTGAGCGCGCCCTCGATGACATCATACGTCTCTTTTAAAGGCACAGACACACTCTACTCTCATAAAACATGTGTTGTTGTTTTTACGTAACGCATGAATTACTTTTCCATCCTTCCATTTATACCGCTTGTCCCTCTCAATGTCACGAGGGTGGCTAGAGTCTATCCCAGCTGCATCCGGGCGGAAGGGGCGATACACTCTGGACAAGTTTTTAGTAAATAATTACGTTCATTAAAGAGTAATTCAGTTAATACTGTAAATTCATTACTTAATTGCAGAAAGTAACAAGTAACTATAATTAATTACTTTTTAAAAGTAATTTTCCAAACACTCATGTAATGTAATGAACACTGAGGTTTTATTTGGCAATCATATTGGAACTTAAATAGCTTAAATAGATAAACATACCAATTATCAGAGTTATTGTATTTTACTCGTACTCTTGTATTTGAGTCCTCTATATTTAGTACAGTGGTACCTAAAAGAGGTCATATTATGATTTTTTTTTCTACATTTAAAACACCCCCTTGTGGTCTAGTTAAAAGAAATGGTGATTCTTTTGGTCAAAATTTTGCATAGATTGTGATTTACAGACCATCTTCAAGCCGCTTTCTGACCGTCTCTTTAGGATGCGCCGTTTAGTGAGCGGTCTTATTTACGTGCCTGCACTTCAACTGTGTCTGCTCCCTGTCAGCCATGTTGTAGTTTCTAATTTCTATAAGAAATGGCAACAGCGGAGGATGCATGTGCATGTACCAGCCAGTCTGCCCCACAACAAAAGGATAGAGAAAAAGAAGGAACCTATTGACTCCAAGGTCGTACTACAATAACGGACTCGCGCAAAGCTCTCCGGGTAAACCTCTACCATATTATCATAATTGGTATCACTCGAGTAGAGGAGGATTTTTCCCAATTTGTGCACTCGTAGGTGACTCACTAGGCCAGACCTCGATTTGCAAGCCCTTTGGCAGACTGGGCATTCAGTAATTCCTGATGGGAGAAAAGAGCTGGCTATGATTTCATGCGCCTTTCTTTCTTCTCTTCTCCTGATGGCGTCCTGGCGTATATTTTCTTTGTGATGGCTGGTGCCTAGGGCCACTAAACGCCTGCAGACTGTGAGATCTTTGGCTAGATTTTCCCTGTTGTCTATGTCAATGCTACATTTCTTGAGATTACACTTCAGGTTGTCTTTAGATTGTTTACGTTTGTCTTACATTTTTCAAGATGTAGGTGTCACGCTTACATAGGGATTGTAGAAATCAGTGACACACACACACACGCTTGTCCTCTTCAGTGGTGTAGACTTTACTGAACCAACTGCGCATGCTCCAAACATTGTCCAAACATTTATCCACTTCAAGGATAAAGATAGTTTTATACACATTAATCTTGGTATCAGTGCGAAGGCTCGTATTCTCTAATACTCATTTTCTGAGACGGCCAAAGGCGCCGCTGGCAAAGCTAAAACAATGCTTCACTTCCCTTCCGCGTAAATATTGGCATTTACTGAGAGGTGGCTTGCAACGTATGGGAAGTGCTGTACATTTTCCAGAACTGCGTTGTTAATTTTGAATTAGGGCCTTAACCAGTTTCAAATTCGAAGCTTAGAGGGGCAGTTGGAACATTACTTTGGTCTTTTTGATGTTTAGCTCAAGGGCTTCATAGGCTTCGGCGAAAACACTCAAGATGATCTAAAGGTCTTCAGCTGAAAGAGCGTGTACAACATTTTCATCGGCATACTGGAGTTCCATGACAGAGATTGGAGAAGTCTTGGTCTTTGCTTTTAGCCTGCTAAGGCAAAACAACATTCCATAGACAATACTGATGACATCAGGTAGCTTGTCTTTGAGGTGTTGTCAGTGCTGCGTGTTGCTTGCTACGAATACAAAAATAAACTAGTCGGTCTGCAAGGCAAAGCTGTCGTCTTTTTCACAACTCGAGTCAAGTCTGTGACTTTCGATGCCCGCCGGTGGGTATTTACGAACGGCAAAGCACGGAAAAAATCCAGAGCGGCAACGTTTTTAAGCCTCTCATTGAACTCCAGGGTTAGCATGGTCTTACGGCCGCGCAGCAGTTAAATAGAAGTAACTTTGTCAAATATTGTTTGCAGCAGCTGTTGCTTTTGATAATAATAATATTAGATTTTACTATCCAACAGCCCTGCCTTATTTGTAGGAATCAAGGTACATAAAATGATGCATAAATAGAAACTACTAATGTACACAAATACACCTTGCTAAAGTGGATTTTCTACCAAAAATATACGTATGTT